>NC_083440.1:20921774-21227601 GCF_020745735.1 Hemiscyllium ocellatum | reverse complement strand
GCTCTTCATTATACCTCCAATTTTGGTGTCATCTGCAAACTCATTAACTTACGTCTTATGCTCACATGTAAATCATTTATTCAAATGACAAAATGAAGAGGAAGCAGCATCGAACCTCGTGGCACTCCACTAGTCACAAGCCTCCATTCTGAAAAACAACCCTCCACCACGATCCTCTGTCTTCTACCTTTGAGTCAGTTCTGTATTCAAATGGCTAGTTCTCCCTTTATTCCATGAGATCTAACCTTGATAATCAGTCTCCCATGGGGAACGCTGTCGAACGCCTTACTGACGTCCATATGGATCACGTCCATTGCTCTGCCCTCATCAACCTTCCTTGTTACTTATTTTAAAAAAACTCTATATAAGGTAACATATTCAGTGAGCCTACGAATGAAGCCTTGGTGTTGTCGCCGGTTTCCTATTTATATGTTTGAGTTACGTAGGGTGGATGTTGTCATTTTCTGTGGTGACATCATTTCCTATAGTGATGTTCTTTCTGTTTTTTAAGGGCTTGCAAATCTTTTCAAAACTCTTCAACTTAATAGGGAAATCGGCAGGGCAAAAAGCGGACATGAGATAACTTTGCCAAAAAGGGTTCAGGAGAATCCAAATGCATTTCATAAATATATTAAGGACAGAATTGGAACACAGGAAAAAATAGGACTCCTGAAGCATCATGTGGCAGCCTGTGTGTGGAAATGAGGGAGATGTGAGCAATAGTAAACAAGCTTTTTGCATCTTTGGTTACTGTGCAGAAAGGCATGGTAGATACAGAATTATGGGGAAACAGATGCTGACATCTTGAAAAATGCCCATATTACATCAGAAGCGATGCTGGATATCTTAAAAATCATGAGGTTGTATAAATTCCCAGGACCTGATGAGGTGTTGTCTCAATCTCTTCGGGAAGCAAGGGAAATGATTGCAGTGGGACTTGCTGAGATATTTGTATCATTGACAAGAGGTGAGGCACTGGAAGACTGGAGGGTGGCGAATATGGTGGCACTATTTAAGAAAGGTGAACAGGGAAAGCCAGAGCAGTATAGACACGTGAGCCTGACATTAGGGGTGGGCAAGCTGTGAGAGTGAATCTGCAGAGATAGGATTTACATGCATTTGGAGTGGCAAGGACTGATTAGGGGCAGTTGACATGCCTTTGTACATGCGCAATCATGTGTCTCCAACTTAACTGAGTTTTGCAAAGAAGTATCAAAGAGGATTGATGAGGCAGAACAGTGGATGTGATCTATGTGGACTTCAGGAAAGTGTTCAAACTGGTTTGTCATGATAGACAAATTCGTAAGGCTAGCTCGCATTGAACTCAGGGAGACCCAGCTATTTGGGTACAAAACTGGCTTGTAGGTGGAAGACAGAGGGTGGTGGTGTTGGCTCCCATTTCAGACTGGAGGCCTGTGACCAGTGGTGTGTGAGTGGAATTGATGCTGGATCCACAGCTTTTTGCCATTGATATAAATGATATGAAATTGACAATTTGCATTCTAGTTCGTAAGTTTGCAGATGACACTAAATTTAAAGTGAGATTTGACAGGGAAGAAGGTTGATCAGATGGGCCAATGATCCGAGGAGTCGCAGATAGAGTTTAAATTAGATGAATGTGAGGTGCTGCACATTGAAAGGCAACTCAGAGCAGGACATACACAGTTATTGATAAGGTCCTGAACATTGTTGCTGAACAAGGACAGCTTGGAGTGCAAGATCATAGATCTTTGAAAATGATTTCTGAGGTAGAGAGGTTGTTGAAGATGATGTTTGGTATACTTTGCTTTACTGATCAGAGCATTGAGTATAGGAATTGGGAGATCATTTTGTGGCTGTGCAGGACATTGTTTAGGACACGTTTAGAATATTGTGTGCAGTTCTAGTCTCCCTCCAAGACGTTGGAAAATTTAAAAAGATTCAGAAGAGATGTTGCCAGGGTTGGAATATTTGAAGTATAGGGATAGGCTGAATACGCTGGGTCTGTTTTCCCTGGAGTGCGTAGGCTGAGGTGTAACCTTATGCAGGTTTATGAAATCATGAGGGGCATTGAAAGTCGCAACAGAGAGGATCTTTTCTCTGTTATGGGGGAGTCTAGAACTAGATGGGATAGGTTTACAGTCAGAGGGCATGAATTTAAAAGGAACTCAAATGGCACCTACTTCACAGAGGTCATGGTGCGGCTTTGGAATGAATTGCCAGAAGAAGTGGTGGCCACTGGGACAATTACAAAATTTAATAGACACCTTGATGGATAGATAAATAGAGAGGGCTGAGAGGGATTCATGCGCAAATGAGACTGGGTTAATTTAGGATATTTTTCAGCATGGATAATTTGGACTGAAGTCTGTGTTTCCATGCTACACCATTCCATGTGTCGAACCATGGCCAGATGCTAAGAACAATCGAACAAATGTTCCATAGCAGTTAAATGTATTTAAACCTGACATCAGGTAGTTTTTCAACTTTGTGACATTTCCTGCTTCCACAACTCTCCCAGGCACTGAATTGGCAGACACCCACCATTCCCTGCGTGAACACCTCTTCCTCAGATCCCGCACAAACTCTTCCCTTTCACCCTAAAGGTATGCCCCACCGCCCGGCCCCACATCTGATAATTGCCTGCCCACCCTTTGTTAAACACAAGAGTAGAGAGCTTCTAAATGGGTCAGGCCATTGGAGCTGTCATATTCAAACTCATGATTTGGAGATGCCGGTGTTGGACAGGGGTGTACAAAGTTAAAAATGATACAACACCAGGCTATAGTCCGACACGTTTAATTGGAAGCACAGTAGCTTCGAAAGCTAGTTTGCTTCCAATTAAACCTTTTGGACTATAACCTGGTGTTGTGTGATTTTTAACTATGTTCAAACTCGACATCTGAACCTTCCCAACTGCCCCAGTTATGTGCTAAGATCTTATATTGCGATCGGCGCCGATGCATAGATGCTTGATCATTAATTTCCAATTTGCATTTTACTTCCTGTTTCTTTCAGTTAATTGCCTGGTGATTTTGGTTTTCACACGGGCAAAATGTGGTCTCTCTAACAGCACAACGCGCTGCCTGTTGGCTATGGCAATGTCGGATCTACTGTTTGTTCTCACTGACATCATACTGTGGAAACTCAAATTCTTTGGCATGCCAACGTGTTTCCTGGATCTCACCTCTGTGTGCCGTCCTGTCTATGTCATGGCTCGTGCAGCCACAGACTGTTCCGTCTGGTTCACTGTCCTTTTCACCTTTGAACGTTTTGTGGCCATTTGCTGCCTGAAAATGAAGAGAAAATATTGGACCGAAAAAGCCTTGGCTGTGGCTATGGCTGCAACTGGAATTCTTCTCATTTCAAAAAACATTCCCTTTTATTTTCGGTTTGAACCAGGGAGAATAATTAACAATGTTCTGTGGTACTGCCAAATAAAGTCAAGTTATTTTACTGATCCCAGGTGGCTGGGATTCAGGTGGTTTGATATCATTTTAACCCCTTTCCTCCCATTTGTGTTAATTCTGTTGATGAATACTCTGATGGTCAGACACATTATGTTGATCAGTCGAGTCCGCAAGAGCCTGAGTGGTCAGAGGAGGGGAGAGAGTCACAAAGTCACAGAGATGGAGAATCGGAGGAGGTCAGTGATTTCCCTCTTCACCATATCCATTAGCTTCATACTTCTGTGGACAGTGGTTGGTTCAAACGACGCGTACATTGTCATTAAAGAAATAAATCGCTGGAACTACAATCCTATAGTGGTTTTTACGTTCATTTCAGAAATGCTGAGGGATATAAGCTGCAGCACGAACACATTATTTTGTGCAGTGACTCTGTCCAAGTTCAGATCAAAGTTCAAGAATGCGGTGCAACAATTGGTTTCATAATTTCTTCACTTAATGGGTCAGCAAAATATCTGGGGCGATTCCCAGGCATCGGCAGTTTTCCCAGAGCAGGAATTGCATACGTGCAGACAGACGTTCATCAGCACAATCACATGGATTGAGTTAAATACCCTGCTGTGGATGGCGAGAAGCGAAGCAAGATGGGTCACCATTCACCACGCTCAGGTGGGCGCTGCTATCCCTGATTGACTGATGGATTGACACACATGTAGACACAAAGATAATGAGGAGCAGTAGTCCATTCAGCCCTTCAAATCTGGTCCACCCGTCATTCCAGAACATCACGGTTCATCCAATTCTAAGGTGTAATCCACATTCATGTCTGTCCCTGACAATGATACCAATCTCCCAGACTGAACATAATCCATCCACCTCCACTTTAAGAAATATTGGACGACACAACAAAGGGACAGCACTGAAAGGAAGACGAAGTAACTGTCAGGGGCAGTTGCTTCATTTGTAGGAGGGAAAGAGGCTGGAGGAGTAATTCCAAATGATGGATTGTGTGTGAGTGATGGACTCAGCCGGAACATTGTGTCTCCACGGAGAGCCCTGTGAATGAGTGATAAAGTCCGGCAGCAGGGGTTTCTGCATTTCCCCTGCAGAGGAGGAGATTGAGGGACAGAAACAGCTCCTCCTGTACCATGATCAATGTCAGTCTCTATCTGTTAGCTCAAAATAAATATTTTTCCCAACAAGGCAAACTCTCCGTGTGCTGGTTATCCCCTGATCTGAATTGTTTCTTGCTCCATACACATTTGTTTAATTTTGACAGTGTTCCATGTTTACTCCCACCACAGGAATATTGCCTTCTCTCTCTTTCCACCTCCTTCTGAATGTCGTTTTCTCCGTCCCTCTCTTCCTCTCTTTCTCAATCTCTTTCGCTAAGTCTGCATCTCTTTCTCCCCATCTCTAAATTTCTTGCTGTCAGTCTCTCTCTGGCTCTATCCCTCTACCTCTGCCTCTCTGTCTGTCTTTGTATCTGTGTCTCATGCTCTCTCTCTCTCTATCTCTGCCTCTGCCTCACACTCTGTTTCTTTTTCTCACATTGACCATATCAGACACGTGTTCTCTCAGTTTAAAACTTGTTCACATGAATTAACTCAAACCACTTCTATGTCTCTTCTGTCACTGAGTTTTTCTGAGGAGTTGATTTTGGAAAAATACAAAATGCACAGGTGCAACCAACAATAACTTGGCATAATGTTAGTTACATTTCTGTAAATGTTGTGTCCCTTCGTCTTCTGCATTTTGACTGTCTCCCTCTCTCTCTCTGTCAATGTTGAGGGAGTTTGTATTGAAGTGTTTCACTTTCCATTGTGAGGGTCTCTGTGTGTATCCATGTTTCACCGCCTTTGTGGGACTTTCACTCTGTGTGTGTGTACACAGTTTTTGTCTTTGCATATGTCCACGCGACACCTTGTGAGTTCATTTCTTCCCCCGTGTGCTTGTTTCTCTCTGTGTGTGGACGTGGAGAAGAATTTTGGTGACTCCATATTTCGGTGTTTATGTGTTTGGGTATGTTATTCTATGTGGGAGTGTTTCTGTGACAGTGAGTATGTCCGTGTGGCTGATTGTTACTGTGCCAGTGTGAATGTGTATCTGTGTGTGTTTTGCCAACGTGTAGAACATCAAACAAAGAACATAGAAAAATACAGCGCAGTACAGGCCCTTCGGCCCTCGATGTTGCGCCAATCCAAGCCCACCAAACCTACACTAGCCCACTTTCCTCCATATGCCTATCCAATGCCTGTTTAAATGCCCATAAAGAGGGAGATTCCACCACTGTTACTGGCAGGGCATTCCATGAACTCACGAATCGCTGAGTAAAAATCTACCCCTAACATCAGTCCTATACCTACCACCCCTTAATTTAAAGCTATGCCCCCTCGTAATAGCTGACTCCATACGTGGAAAAAGGTTCTCATGGTCAACCCTATCTCAACCCCTAATCATGTTGTACACCTCTATCAAGTCACCCCTAAACATTCTTTTCTCCAATGAAAACAGCCCCAAGTGCCTCAACCTTTCCTCATGCGATCTTCATATCATACCAGGCAACATCCCATTAAACCTCCTTTATACCCGTTCCAGTGCCTCCACATACTTCCTATAGTATGACGAACAAAACTGTCCACAATACTCCAGATGCGGTCGCACCAGAGTTTTATACAACTGCAACATGACCTCAGGACTACAGAACTCAATTCCTCTACCAATAAAAGCCAGCAAGCCATATGCCTTCTTCACCATACTATTTATCTGGGTGGCAACTTTCAGAGATCTGTGTACATGGACACCAAGATCCCTCTGCTCATCCACACTACCAAGTATCCGACCATTAGCCCAGTACCCCATCTTTTTGTTAATCATACCAAAGTGAATCACCTCACACTTACCCACATTGAACTCCATTTGCCAATTTTCTGACCAGCTCTGCAGCTTATCTATATCCCTCTGTAACCTGACACATCCTTCCTCACTGTCAACAACTCCACTGACTTTCGTATCATCCGCAAACTTGCTCACCCAACCTTCTAGCCCCTCCTCCAGGTCATTTATAAAAATGACAAACAGCAATGGTACCAAAACAGATCCTTGTGAAACACCGCTAATAACTGCACTCCAAGTTGAACCTTTCCCATCAACTACTACCCTCTGTCTTCTTCCAGCCAGCCAATTCCTAATCCAAACCTCCAACTCAACCTCAATGCCATACCTCCGTATTTTTTGCAGTCGCCTACCATGGGGAACCTTATCAAACGCCTTACTAAAATCCATATACACCACATCTACCGCTTTACCCTCGTCCACCTCCTTAGTTACCTTCTCAAAGAATTCAATCAGGTTTGTGAGGCACGACCTGCCCTTCACATAACCATCCTGACTATCCTTGATCAATTAATTCATAAATCCGATCCCTTACAATTCTCTCTAAGACTTTGCCCACAACAGAAGTGAGACTCACCAGCCTATAGTTACTAGGGTTATCCCTATTCCTCTTCTTAAACAAGGGAACCACATTTGCCATCCTCCAGTCTTCTGGCACTTTTCCTGTCGACAATGAGGACATAAAAATCAAGGCCAATGTCTCTGCAATCTCCTCCCTTGCTTCCCAGAGAATCCTAGGATAAATGCCATCAGGCCCAGGGGACTTATCTATTTTCACCCTTTCCAGAATTTCCAAAACCTCTTCTCTACATACCTCAAAGCCATCCATTCTAATTAATTGTGACTCAGTATTCACATCAGCAACAATATCCTGTTCCTGAGAGAATACTGATGAAACGTATTCATTCAGTGTCTCCCCAATCTCTTCAGCCTCCACACGCAACTTCTCACTACTATCCTTGACTGGACCTATTCCTACCCTAGTCATTCTTTTATTCCTGACACACCTACAGAAAGCCTTTGGGTTTTCCCTAATCCTGCCAACTAAGGTTTTTCATGTCCCCTTCTTGCTGCTCTTCGCGCTCTCTTCAGATCCTTCCTGGCTACCTTGTAACTCTCAATCGCCCCAATTGAACCTTCACGCCTCATCTTTACACAGGCCGCCCTCTTCCCTTTAACAAGGTATTCCAATTCCTTATTAAAGCACGGCTCCCTCAGACGACCTTTTCCTCCCTGCCTGACAGGTACATACTTATCAAGGACACTCAATAGTTGCTCCTTGAACAAGCTCCACCTATCGATTGCCCCCTTGCCTTGAAGCCTACTTTTCCAAGCCACGCATCCTAAGTCGTGCCCCACCGCATCATAATTTCCCTGCCCCAGCTATAACTCTTGCCCTGCAGTGCACACTTATCCCTCCATCACAAGAGTAAAAGTCACCGAATTGTGGTCGCTGTCCCCAAAGTGCTCACCTACCTCCAATTCTAACACCTGGCCAGGTTCGTTACCCAGAACCAAATCCAGTATGGCCTCACGTCTTGATGTCCTGTCTACATATTGTTTAAGGAAACCCACCTGCACACATTGGACAAACACTGACCCACCTAAATAACTCGAGCTATAGCTTTCCCAGTCAATTTCAGGAAAGTTAAAGTCCCTCACAACAACCACCCCATTACTGTCACTCTTCTCCTGAATCATCCTCGCAATCCTTTCTTCTACATCTCTCGGACTATTAGGAGGCCTGTAGAAACTCCTATCAGGATGACCTCACCTGTCCTATTGCTAACCTCTGCCCAAAAATGACGACTCTTCATCCACCGTCTTTTCCACCCCGTAATACTATCTTTGACAAGCAATGCCACTCCTCTCCTGTGCGCTTTTATCGGGAAAACACACCTACTCATGTAAGCTTGCACTGCACCAGCTTTCGGTCCCGGCTGCCCCTCCGGTCGTCGTCACTTCCCCCTGCTGCTCCCGCTCTTTCTGTGAAGAGAACAAAACCACCGCTGCCCGCTACCGGTAAGTAATTTTAAAACAAACTGTCTTACCTTAGCTGTAGCCTTCCGGGTTCGTTTAAACTCAGCTGCTGCTTGCACTCAAAATGAGTGTGTGGGGATGTGTGTGTGATTATATGTCTGTGTGTAAATGCATTTCTTTATTTGGAATGACTTTTTATGTGTGCATGTGTGTGTTCTGTATCTCTGTTGGTCTGTTGCTCAGTATGACTGCATTCCTGTCTGTGGATGTGTGCGCATTCTTTATCTCGACGGAGGTATGTTCCTATATCTCTCAGTATGGTGGCATTTCTGTGTGGGCGTGTGTATGTAAAGTTTGGGTGTGTTAATGTGTCAGTGTGTAGGTGTAGTCGCACACTTTAGTCTGATTGTATTCCTTTGTGTGTTTGTGAGGGTGAGGGTGTGTTTGTATGACCCTCAGGATCAGGTAATGTTTCTGTCTGGAGTTGGTTTCCCACATGTCCGCTTGACTGTTTCTGTGTATGTTCATGTGTTGAAGGTGGAGATGGGATGTGTTCATGTTTTTGTTTATCAGTATCTTCCAATGTCTCAACTTGAGTGTATTTGGGTATGTGGGTGTACTTTTTTGACTGAGTGGCAATTTTTTGCGAGTGTGTGCATGTGGGTGTGTTTCTGTGTCTCTCAGGACCTGATTATATTCCTGTCTCGTCACAACACTCCCTCTCCTGATAAAGGACGAGTGCAACCTATAACAGGTCACGGTGCGCAGATTGCTCTCAATGGATTATACGTGGGAACCTGGGAGAAATTCAAACATCAGTTTCTCCACCGAATATCTACTGAAACCTGAACTGTTACTTCGGTTAGTGGACCTACTGTTTAACTCGGGAAAAATGGCAAGGTAAAAGTTACTAAGATGCAAGACACTAGGAATCTCAAAGGACCTGCGGGAACTTGGGATGCTTGCCCACTGATCCCTGAATGTTGGAGGACAGGTTAATACAATAATTGGCACATCATATACCACATGCCTCGACCAATTGCGGTGCAGATTATATGGGTAGCGAGGTGTTTCTCGCCTTTTGTAGGACTCTATACACTCACATGAACACAGAAATCTTCAAAAAGCTGATGAGAGGTGGAAAATGTGACAGCGTTTAAGAAGTGAAACCGGTGAGTTGGGCTAGAGTGGAGAAAATCCCTTGTAGATAAAGATCCAGAAATTGTTCCCTCCAAAAACACGTCAATCTCCTCTTATCATTGGAGAAAAAAAGCTATTCAGAGTATGGCGTCACCAGCAGAGCTGACAAACTGCGCATTGAAACTCTCTAATGACCCTTGATGTTTCTCTGTGGTGCATTTTGTGTTCTGGAGCTGAGCTGACCCCCTCTGACAACGACAACCATCTTTCTACGTGCCAGATATGACACGCACTAGCGGGGAATGACCCCTGATTGTCCTTCAAATGAACATTGAGCGAGCCACAGGGATGCCAGGGTGTGTCACTCTCACCTTCCCTCTGGGATTCAGCTCTTGGCCCATGTTTGAAGCAAGAATGTCATACTAAACAAATGTAGACATTTCTGGATTGCTCAGCATGACTGGCAGCATCCGTGGAGAGAAATCAGAGTTAACGCTTCGAGAAGGGTGATGCTTTCTCAGGACCTGTCGCAACTTGCCTTCCCAACTATTTTTGTATCAAATGCAAATTTGTCAACAGCACATTTTTTTCCTTTCTCCAACTCATTCATATACAGAATATTGCATTCTTCATTTGGATATCATATAAAGTATTCAGTATTGTTATGTGTTGGAGCTGAGTGTGCCTGTACAAATATTGCTGTGTATAAGAGTTGATCATGTTTGCATGTAAATATTATTGTGCATTGTATGTGTTTGTGTTTATAAATAAACATTGTTTTGCTTTGGATTTGTTCTCGTTTAAACGTAAATATCATGAAACATTAGAACTGCTCATTTGTAAATATAAACGTGGTTGTGTCTGGAAACGGTTCCTGGTCATATTTGCTTCCTGTTTCCTTTTTTTATCGATACTTTTATTAGAAATTTAACATTTTTACAAGTTTACAAAAATAAACAAACTCTCAAGTACAAACATTGATATACAATTAAATCTTAAATATATAATCAGCAAAATTTAGCAAAAGAAAAATGCTGTGAAAAAAAACTCAACTAACTACAAATCTAACGTACAACTAACCAGAGTGTATATTTAAGTCTCTTACATTATTCAGATAAGAGAAAGAAAATAAACCGACGGATATCACAGAAATTGGGGAGTGAGATACATGCTGGGAATGTGTTAGCATCAAGTGTAACAAAACCCGTATTTGTGCGGGATTCCTCTCCAAAGGGGCCCCGGACCAGCCAGGTTCGTAATTTCAATTAAATTAAAGTGCTTGTTAGGATAGCCGAAATATCTGTACTCATATAATTCAAGAAGGGCTGCCATATTTCATGAAATAATTCGGTTTTTCGGTGCACCATATTTGTAAGCAATTGAAGGGGAATACATTCCATAATTAATCTGTGCCAGTTTGAAATCCAGGGGGGCCCTCAGCCATCCAGTTTACCAAAATATTTTTCCTTGCACAGAAAGAGAGAATAGAAAAAAGCCTCTTCCCGTGCATATCCAGGGAGGGTAAGTTCGAAAAGCCCAAAAGGAGAGATACAGGATCCACTTTAATTTCCGTTCCTAAAATTTCTGTCAGGGTGCTTGCTATTTTAGTCCAGTATCTACGGCTCTTATGACAGGTCCATAGGCAATGCACAAGAGTGCTCACCTCTATTTTGCATTTGGGACACATAGGAGATGCTCCTGTCTTAAATTTTGCCAATCGATCCAGTGCTATATGGGCCCTATGATGTATCTTCAGTTGGATAGCCTGAGTTCTGTTATAGATGGTGATTCTTCTGGCGTTTTCTCAAATGTCATTCCACGTTTCTATAGAGATTTCTAGTCCCAATTCATGATCCCATGTTTTAAGCAGATTGACCATATCTCCCGATACTTCATCATGTAGTAAATAATAAATAGTACTGATGGACAATACCCCCATTGGTCGTCGCACTCTACATTCTCTATCTGATTTATAAAGGCTATCTAATAAAGTAGTCTTCTTCTGTATATAATCTCGAATTTGGAAGTATCGAAAGAGGTCTCCATTAGGAAATCTGAATTTCTGACGCAGCTGTTCAAAGACCTCAGGACCCTATCTTTAAATGGTTCCCCTAGACATGAGATACCCCTGGATCTCCAGAGTTTAAAAGTGGCATCTGTAAACTCCGGTTGGAATCTCCATGCCCCCACTATCGACGCAAAGGGGGATGCTTTATGTAAGTTGCCCTCATTTTGCCGCATTATGTTCCAAGCTTTAATTGTGTTTAGTATTTTATGGTTTTTACAGTGATCTGTAATGATTTTCCTCTTGTCTGAAAATAAAAGGTAAATAAGAGAGCATTTTACTTGAGAAGCCTCGATGTCCAGCCAGATTGATTGCGGATCAGACAAGACCTAATCAGCTATGTAACTTAATAGGGAACTTAACTGATATTTCCTAAAATCTGGGAAATCTAATCCTCCCCTTGCCTGTGGCAGCTGTAGCTTCTTCAGCTTAATGAGGGGCCGTCTATGAGTTCAGATAAAGGAACCCAACCAGCCATATAATTTACGTAGTGCCAGCTTCGGCAGCATCACCAGAAGCATTCTCATAGGGTATAGGAGACGGGGCAGGACATTCATTTTAATTAGTGCTATTCTACCCAGCCAGGATATTGGAAGGTCTCTCCATCGCTGGAAGTCCTGCCTTATCCTCTCCAGTAAATGCACAAAGTTAGCCTTGTATAACTGACCAAACACTGGGGTAATAAAAATGCCTAAATATAAGAAACCCTCCAGGGACCAACGAAAGGGAAAATTGGATCCGTCCACTAAGTGGGGTATCATGGCAAGGCCACCCATTGGTATAGCCTCCGATTTTGATAAATTAATTTTATAGCCTGAGAATGCGTTAAAAGTATTAATAACTTGGATTATTGAGATACGGACACCAGAGGATCACTGAGAAATAGAAGACCATCATCTGCATAAAGGGTAATTTTATGTTTACCTGTACCAATCCTCGCGGCCGTTATATTAGGATCAGCCCGTACAGCTTTTGTTAGTGCTTCAATTGTTAGCTTAAATAACAATAGCGAGAGAGGACATCTCTGACGACAGCCCCTACCCACACTGAAGCTATCCAAACCTAATCCTTTGCTAATCGCAACTGCTTTGTGATCACTATGCAATGTTGAGACCCATTTGGTAAACACCTTTCCAAAGCCAAACCTTTCCAATGTGTAAAACAAATACGAGCATTCAACCTTATCGAATGCCTTTTCCACGTTAAATGAGACTGCTACTCCTGGTATCTTTCCCTGATGGCAGGCCTGAATCATATTCAAAGCCTTTCTAATATTATTGGATGATCTATGTACCTTCGTAAACCCCGTCTGATCCTCCTTTATGATATGTGGCAGTACCCTTTCTAGTCTCAATGCTAACGTTTTAGAAAGGATTTTAAAATCTACATTTAGCAAGGATATTGGTCTATTTGATGCACAATCCTCTGGATCCTTTCCTTTTTTAAGGATAAGAGAGGTATTTGCCTCCTTCAGTGAAGGCGAGAGACAGCCCTGACTATATGCATAGTCATACATGTCCATAAGTGGACCAGCCAATATTTCTGTAAATTCTTTATAGAATTCAGCTTGAAAACCATCTGGGCAGGTGCCTTACCGCACTGAAGTTGCCTGAATGTGTCAAGTATTTCTTGGACTGTTAGATAAGCATTTAAGACCGATACCTGTTCCGGAGTTAGGCCCGGAAAGGTCAATTTTTTAAAAAAATGATTGCATCCTCCTAGTCCTGAATTCACAATCCTACGATTTATATAAACCAGAATAAAATTTTCTAAAGATTGCATCAATCGTTTTATGATCATGAGTCAAAATACCCATACTTTCCTTGATAGACGTGATCGTTTGAGAGGCCTTTTTTTTTGCAAGAAATGCTAAGTATCTACTCAGTTTGTTGCCAAATTCATATCACCTTTGTTTTGCAAATAATATTTTCCTCTTAGCCATTTGGGTAAGCGTGGTGTTTAGAGCTGTCCTAAGGACCGTGATCCATTGCAATTTGATAATAGAAGGTCTATCAGCGTATGCTGTTTCAGCTGCTTTTAAGCGAGCTTCGAGCAGACTCTGTTGTTTTCCCTTTAATTTTTTTCTTGGTCCCTGAGTAGGAGATGATCAAACCTCAAGCGTAAGCTTTGATGGTCTCCCACAACCCTTTGATGGGTTGCTAGCCGTACCTAAATTAATTTCTCAAAAAGCTTTAAATTCTTGAGAGAATTACTTTACAAATTTACTATCTTTCATCAGGAAGGGGTCCATACGCCAATGCCATGGGGATATCCCATTGTTCCTCACCTTGATTTCCATATATATACTGCAGCGTGGTCGGAAATTGCTGCACTACCTATTTTACAAGATTATATGGAATTTAAAAAAGTCGAGGAGGCAAAAAACATATCAATTCTAGTATGACATGTGGATTGGAGTAAAAGGAAAAATCTCTGCCCTGTGAATGAAGACATCTCCATACATCTATTAATCCTAATTCTTTGTTCAGATCCACCAGTTGTCCAGATCTGGGAGATACTCCTGCAGTAGTCTTGGGAATCCTATCTATTTCTGGATCCATAATACAATTAAAGTCTCCCCATATAATTGTATGACGGGCAGCAAGAGCCATCAATTTTGAGAAGGCTTCCATTATAAATTTAAAGGGGTGTGCTGGAGGGCAGTACAAATTTAAAATCCCATATTCCTCTCCATTTATAACGGCTTTAATCAGAAGATATCGTCCGGATTCGTCTTTTATCTGATTTAGGATTTTGAAAGGGATTTTCTTCAGAATAAGTATAACAACTCCCCTACTTTATGAGCTAAAAGAAGAAAAAAAGGCCTGATCAAATCCACCCTGTCGTAATTTCAAGTGTTCTTTATCCAACAGGTGTGTCTCCTGTAGGAGTGCTATATCAACTCTTTCTTTCTTGAGATTTGATAATATTTTCTTCCTTTTGACTGGTGAATTATTCCCCTTGACATTCCAGGTGCACCACGTAATCGACTGATCAACCATAATCGTCCAGGCAAATCCGAGACCCCTCGGGAGGGGAAACCCTATCCAGAGCATCCCGAGCATACAGCATATAAAATTTACAAAAATAAAGGTTCTCTGATACACTCACAACAGTATAATAAAAAAGTATTTCTAAATAATGAAAAAATCCGTATTTAAATGGAAACTTTCCCCCTTGTTCCCAGGGGTGTCACTTACTTTCCAAACGTCAATTGTATCCTCTCCCAACCAGTGCCCCACCCTTGACCCAGGCGCTCCTCAATAGGATGAGGAGAATTCAGATATACTAAAAAGCTAGAGTTAACAGTGAGCACCCTACCCCACCCACCCCCACCCACACCAACACCTGGATATATTTGGTAATTTTAATATCATGTATAAACATATATAACTATAAAATTACAACCTCAACAAATAATAATTAAATATAATAATACAAAATAACAAGGGAAAACAACCCTGCTGCTAGAGGCAGAGGTAAAATAGAATAAGGTAACCACCTCCCCCCACCAACTTTAACTAGGCCCCACGGCTTATATATATAGAATAATAAAACAAAACGCAAGAGGGGGAGAAAATCGTTAAATAGAGAACAAATAAATAAATCCCTCTCCCCACACCCCAAGATAACAATAAACAGTAAGGTTAAAAGAAATGGAAAACTTGGTGGGGGCGATGATATAAACCGGAGTGGGGGGGGGGGTGGTGGAGGAGGGCAAACCAACATGCATTATCTCTTGCAATTTATCTCAGAGTCCAAAAATTCCTTAGCCTTTTCCGGCGATCTGAAGTTATGGATCCTTCATGGTTAAAGCGTAACGTCGTTGGGTATCGTAAGGAGTACTGAATATGTAAGTACCCTTAAACACTGCTTCACCTCATCGAATGCCTTCCTCTTTCGGACCAGAGCTGGGGAAAAGTCCTGGAACAACATGATCTTGGATCCTTTATAGATCATGGCTTGGGAATCTTTTCCAAGATTTCTAGATGCTTCTAGGAGTATCTACCTCTCCCTATAGCTCTGCAGCCGGAACAGAACCGGGCGGGGACGCTGGTTCAAGCCAGGCCCGCGTATTGTGACATGGTCGGCCACTCTTATCGGGCCTGATTCAGCTTCCAGATATAAAAGCTGTGGCAGCCACTGCTCGAGAAACGCTGCAAGCTGGCCTTCCTCTTCCCGTTCGGGAAGGCCCAGCAAACGAATATTTTGTCGACGACCTCGATTATCGAGGTCAACGTGATTCTCCAAGGTCTGGACTCGCTGTTCGGCCGATTGCGCTGTAGTTTCAGAGGTCGCTGCCTTTCACTCCGCCCCTCCGACTCGGCGCTGGATTTCCTTAATGTCTCGGTCGTGCTTTTGCAGCGCGGCAGAGAGTGAGTCCCACTGACTTTGGGATTCTTCAATAAAAGCGTCGATCTTCGCGTCTAGTTTTGAGATGATTTCCACAAGGCTGCCACTGAAGGTAAATCCCCCGGGGCAGCTGCGGACGCCTCTGCTGCAGCTGGAGAGGGTGGGGGAGGGGTTCCTCCTTGCTGAGAGCTGCGGGCTCCCTTCCCTTTAGTCATTTTTACTGAAGATTAGATTGTTTAAATTTAATACTAAACAACGAATTAAACTATACAGCTATTTTAAATGATTTGGTGAGTGTGGTGGGGTGGTAGTTGTGAATTGGAGTTGTTCCAGTTTATATATCAAAGTTGTGAATTGGAGCGAATCCAGTTTATGTGTATAGATATTATTTTGTGTTGGAGCTGCTCCAGCTGGTAAATAAATATTGTTGTGTATTGGAGCCGTTGCTGTTTATATGAAAATATTAACATATTCTGAAGTTGTGCCTGCCTCCTTCCTAGCAGCAATACTGTATCTGATGAGTGGATTGGCTGCTGACCCCCTCCAGTGCGGTGGGATGAATTTGTTGTTCCAGCGCCCAGCAGTGGGTTGGCAACAAAGAACAGCAGTTTACATGTGTTTGTGGTTGATGGAATGCTTTGGACAGTACAGCCGGTCTCTGGTTATTGTGGAGCAGAACACACATTCTGAAGAGCATCAACGAAGATAGACAGAGTGAGAGAGAGGGCTGAAGATTGTAATAGGGAGAGAATTCAACAGGGAATAAATGGTATCGGATTAAATAGACAATAATTAGTAGAGGGGTAAACAGTGCGTAATAACGGGAGGGTTACGTAGAGAAAAAGGGAATCGGCTTTCGTACAACATAATAGGAAAGTTTTAATTGGAGATTTACTGGAATAAAAATTGAATATAACAGTAGGAGGAAAGTGTTAATTGCAGGGAAAGTGAGAGGAATTATGATCAAGTAGCAGGGAGAGGGTTAAATAGAGAGTAATGCTAAAAAATGTAGCTAAAATGCTACATCCAAAAAAGCGCAAAACTACTTGCAGATACCAACACCTATCAAACGAGGGTGTTTGACTCCACCCCACAGCTCACCAATAGGATAAACAACACACTGAGAAACCTACAACAAAAAATGGACAGATAACCGGGTTTGGCCTACAAATAATGAAACCTGAAAGCAACAACACCCCCAGATTCTATGAACTACCTAAAGTGTACAAACCAGACATCCCACTCAGACCCATAGTATCACTACCAGGGACACCATCACACAAACAGCCTGAAGAACTACAGCAGAAACTGAAACGCCTGATCACCAGATCCAGACACTGTATACAATCAACACAGGAATTCTAGGACATCATCAGAAATATACACATAGACAAGAAAGAAACCATGTTCTCATTCGATGTAGCGGCACTGTTCACCTCTATCGACAAAACCTAGCCAGAGAAACAATAGCCAACCTGCTGGACATACAGAACAGACAACAGGACGTTGAACCTATCAACAAAGACGGCATACTCAAACTACTGGACCTGTGCCTCACAACACACTTCACATTCAACAACCAAATATATGAACAAATCACCGGCACACCCATGGGCTCACCCATCTCTGGACTCATAGCAGAAGCCGTAATGCAAAGATTAGAACAGTCTTCCTGCAAGTTCAACCCAACATATCTGGGTCAGATATGTGGATGACACCTTTGTAATCATTAAAAACACAGAAATAGAGAACACACACCGGATCATCAACGCCACACACACAGGAATCCGATTCACTAGGGAGGAAGAAAAGGACAACCAACTCCCATTCCTAGATGTGATGGTGCAGAGAACACCTGATGGAGAATTCACCACAAAGGTATACAGGAACGCCACTCACACAGACGAAATCCTGAAAAACGAAAGCAGCGACCCCAACACACACAAAAGAAGTTACATCAAGACACTATGCAAAAGAGCCACAACACACTGCAGTACACCAGAACTGCAAAAAGAGGAAGAAGAACAACTATACAATGTATTCGCCAAAAACGGATGCCCGCGCAACTTCATCAACAGATTCCTAAGGGAAAGACAACGGAACAAGGACATGCCACAACCCAAAGGACTAGCCACACTACCATGCATCCAGAACATTTCTAATGTGACAGCCAGACTTCTGCGACTACTAGGACTCCTAACAGCACACAAACCAAAAGCCACTCTCAGACAACAACTCAACAGAACGAAGGACCCGATACCCAGCATGAGCAAAGCCAATGTCGTGTACAAAATTCCACGCAAAGACCGCACAAACCACTACATAGGACAAACAGGAAGATAGCTAACGATCCGCATCCATGAACACCAACTAGCCACGAAATGACACGACCAGCTATCCTTAGTAGCCAAACATGCATATGACAAGCAACATGAGTTCGACTGGGACAACACTACTATTATAGGACAAGCCAAACAGAGAACAGCCAGGGAATTCCTAGAGGCATGGCACTCATCCACAGATTCAATCAATGAGCACATCGATCTGGACCCAATATAACGACCACTGCAATGGACAGCTGGAACTGACAACTGGAAGCGGCAGTTTCGAACCACTACAAATGCCAGAGGAAAGATCACAGAAGCGCTTCACAGGAGGCTCCCAAGCACTGAGGATGTCACCTAGACAGGGGACGAAACGTCTGCAACACAAACTCCCAGCTTGGTGAACAGAACCACAACAACGAGCACCCGAGCTACGAATCTTCTCACAAACTTTGAATAGTTAAAGATTGTGATGAGCAGAGTTTAAATTTAACGGGTTCAGTGGAGAGTAGTTATGAGAGCTTCAAATGTGATGTAATAGGGACATAATAAAATCGCGAGTAATGGAGAGGATTGAAAACAGGGTAAGAGAGCGGTGTTTGGATACAGGGGAATAGAGAGGATTAAACGTAGGTAAAGACAGGGTTAAGTGAAGAGTAATAAGGGTCGGAATAATGTCAGACAAAGAGGAAGAGGATTAATTACAGCGCAGGGAATAGAGGGGACTGAAGGCAGATAAAGTCTTAAATATAGAGTAACAGGGAGAGTCTAATATTCAGAGAGACAAGGTGAAAGGGAAATCAGGAGAAAATGAAGCAATGCGGAAGAGTGTGGGTTGCATAAGGGAGCAGTGATACAAGTCAATGCAGATTATCAGGGAGAGATTTGCATACAGGGAATAATAAATGCTTAAATATAGGGACAAAGACTGGCAAAATACCGGGCAATAGCAACGAATAAATACAGGGTAAGAGAGACTATTTTAGTTTTAATCAATTTGGGGGCAGCGGTGAGCACAGTCCTCTCTTCCAATTTCCAGACATCAACATTGAACTTTGGGTCTCAGAGCGTCCATTCCCACAATCAGTTGCCTCCATGTTGCACTGCTTCCAGGCACTACCTCTTCCCACATCACCGACAGCTCCCTCATTCCCACTCCAGTTGTCATTACACCCCATGCAACCCTACTCCTCATGCCTTCCCTTTACCTCCTGCCTTTGCTTTGTCATGTAGAATAGTGTGGACTGACGTTATGTCCTTCTGCTATTCTTGTGCTTAGGTGTGGGAGTGAAAGGCCCTCTGCTCTTTTTCTTTACCAATTCAGAATGAGCGAAAGTGCCTCCCACACTTCCTTTGCATCATTCACAAGAAAGGTTTTCTTTCTGATTCATTCACAGGATGAGGGCATCGCTGATCAGCACCATCATTTATCGCCCATCCCGAATTGCATCCAGGGCTGCTAAGTGTTAACCACATTGTTGTACGTCTGGAGTCCCCTGTAGTCCTGACCTGGTAAGGATGCTGTTTCCTCTCTGAAAAGCATGAGCTAATCGCCAAGTGACCTGGGTTCATCATCCGACTCCTCAATTTTAGGTAGTCATTGTATTTAATCTTCATCATCTTCCACAGTGGGATTTGAACTTGAGTGCGCAAAACATGACTTGGTTTCATGCCTCAATAGAGAGGCGATAATAATGCAAAGCCATCAGCTCTACCTCAGTAACGCTCTCGTCCTGTGAAACAGGCTGGAGAAGGGGCTGAAGAAGAGCTGTATGGTCTCCTGTACCAGAATAACAGGCCGGAGAGGAGCTAAATGGTCGACATTTTCCAGTGGGGTAGGCTGGAGAATGAGCTGAATAGCTTCATCCTGTTCCTGTGGGACAGATTGGAGAAGGGATGAATGGCCTCCTTCTAATCCAATATTGTTGGGTATGTTAATGCCAACAGCAGACTCATTCATCATTGAAAACTAAGCAATGCTTTATTCCCTGAATTTTAAAAAAATCAGTCCGTGAAATTTCCAAGTCTCTGCCCATTTGTTCTCCACATTTTAAGTAAAGGCTAATTTCAGTTTTCCAAATATTAACTCTATTCAGTGTTAGTTAGTGGGATATGTTCATGCGCAATTTACACCTTTAACTAGTGAAATCGGCAGGCAAATGGCAGATAATGTTGGAAGTAAGAAAGCTTCATTCTTTTTGGTAGAGATAATATAAATTAAGCGGATGAATTCTAGTGGGGACTGAACATCAAGAGTTGAAGGTGCATACTTCTTTTTTGGAAAGTGACGGGAATGTTGAGCAGATTTGTCAAAAATAAGTTATCCAAAGTCGAATGGAATGCAATGGAAAGGGGAATGTTATTTTACCTGTATAAATAGCCGCTTCAGACACAGCTGGGGAAACAGCCCAGATTTGAACTCTTCAATATCATATGACTTCCATTAGGTTAAACCTGAGCTCCACCCACTACAGCACACCGCACTTTAGGAAGCATGTCAATGCAGTGGATGCTTTGAAATGGCATGTTTTCTCAGTGGTTCGCATTGCTGTTTTACAGCACCAGGGAGTGGGCGTTGATTCTAACCTCGGGTGACTATCTGTGTACATCCTCTCCGTGCCTATGTTGGTTTTCTCCTGGTATTCTGGTTTCCTCCCACAGTCCAAAAAATACATGTCAGAAAAATTAGCCGTGCTGAGCTGCTCATGGTGTTCAAGGCTGTGCAGGTTCGGTGCATTCGTCATGGGTAAGTATAGGGCAGGGGAATGTGTCTGAGTAGTTTACTCTTCAGAGGGGAGGCATGGACTTGTTGGGCTGTAGGGCCTAATTCCACACTTTAGGGATCGTATTCAAGGCTGTGGGAGGTGGTTAATAGTCATGGGAACTAAATAACAGGACATTTAACCCCTGTGAACATGTCACAGCATTCAGTGCCTGATTTGTAGCCAAACTCCACATACCTGTGTTTGTGCCTTATCCCTTACTAACTATGCTTAAGAAAAAGAAATCTATCGCAGATGTAAAATTAACATCTAATCCAGCATCCACGACCCTTTGTGGAAGAGAGTTCCCACCATCCAACACCCTTTCTGTGTGGCAGTGCTTCCTAACATCTCTCCTGAACACATTAGCCCGACATTGCAGACTATGTCCCTTTATGTATGAATCCACAAACAGTGGAAATGGGTTATCTTTATAAACCCTATCTTCTGAGTTCTGGAGAAAGGTGGCCTAATTTGTAGTCTCCCACATTAATGGTTGGAGAACCGGAAGACCCTCTTTGAGGCTCCCTCAGACTTGCAGTAAAGAGTCAAGGTGAACACCAAGCGGATCTTTATTCTCAAAGGTTTTCAGAATGTGACAGAGAAATAGGTACAACTGCCCAAGCTACAGAAAAGCGTGCAGAATCTACTCCTGGTGCAGACAATGGGTGTCTATATCACAGAGGATTTTCAGGAGGTGAAGAGCCATAAAGCCTCAATCTTTACCTCCAAAGCTACCAAGATAATCACCCGGTCTGGGGTGCACACTGTGGAGCAGGACGGGACGCGCTCACGTTTGGTCTTCGACAAATTGCACAGGGAGATTTCGTAGCTCAGCATCTTGAAAGGGTGTAATACCAGTCTGTAACGTTATCTCATCCCGACATCCTGAGGATAAGCAAAACCCTTTGTGCCATATTACATGACATGAATCTCACAGATAGTGCAGCCTCCCGGTCATTACATTCTATTGTGCAGGTTTTAAATGACAACATACGGGAGAGGCTGGACCAGCCGCTATCACTGGAGGTGCTGACCAAGGCTCTCGACTCCTTCGAAAGGAGTAGGCCTCGCGGAAGTGATAGCGTATCAGCCGTGTTGCATTGGACTCTGTGAAAGTTGATTGGACTGGACTTGGTGAAAGTGGACAATAGCGAAATTGAGATGTTGAATATCTGACTCAGTTACAGGCCACTGTCAAAAACTGTGCATTTATAAATAAAGGGTGATTAATGACAAGATGCTAGAATATGAGCATTGATTTTACTCCCAGACATTGTTGCTGCCAAAGTGCATCAGGATCTTGGGTTCTTCATGTTCCACACATTCCCACTCCAACCCCTGTTCCACCCCAGCAAACCCCACAAAAGAAGATGTCCTGAAGTTGTTCTGTGACATTCTTGACCCTCGGCACTGTTGAGACAATATCCCATCCTGGACTCTGGCTAGTCAGAACTGATGATTTTGAAAGAGAGTCAGTCATGTTAGCTTTGTGCATGCTGCCATTTGAAGTTAACACAACACCGCATTAACTTTATAAGTGAGGCAAAAAATAAAGAGAAACGTAATACTGGAGAGTTGGTGCTTAAAGTCCATTTGAGTGAAGCATTTATTCACCAGATTGACAGGTGGACAACAAGGGTTCAATTGTGAGGGACTGCGATGATGCAAATCCATGGTTCAATTCCTCGAATTAAGAAGGGTCTGAGATGAGTAAAGTTTTCCAGAGAATAATGGAAACGTCTGGCGATGAATGGACCGAAAGGCATTTTGTTGCCTCTTGCTTGAGGGTGAGAAAAATCGTCTGAAATTTTGTCGATGGTCTAAAACCTTTCCAAGAGTGAAATGAATGTACAATGCCTCACGTTTCTCTGCATTATGATGCACAGACTCTTTGGTCCTTGTTTACTCACTGAACCTACCCTTTCCCTTCTCAGTGCTGCTACGTCCTCCTTGCCTATTACTGACAACTTAATGTTGTGTTCTAATTAAAGGTAATGCATGATCCCATTGTCTATCTAAGTCATTGATCGAAATTATGGTGGTGTCGCAAGAAATGATCCTTGTGTCATTCACTAATACCCGTCCAACATAATGGTAATGACATACGTACTCCTGCTCTCAGTTTTTTGCCCTCTATCAGTCCTCAAGCCAAGTCCCATTTCCCCATTTCGACGGGCCTCATTGACAACATTGACCCCACCCTCAATCATTTCCAGAATTGTACATTTCTGCATCCTTGTGCGTGCAAACCCCTCTCTGACATCAGTCCTCCATCTTGCTTGAAACTGCTCTATCCCATCATCCGTCAGATGTTTTAGGTTTCTTCTCTGTACATGTGCAGCACACTGCAGGTGAACAGGGAATATCTCGCCCTCTGTCTTGCTGTAGAGATCATGTGTGATTCAGAGTCAGATCTGAAACATGGGCGGCACGGTGGCACAGTGGTTAGCACTGCTGCCTCACAGCGCCTGAAGATCCGGGTTCAATTCCCGACTCAGGCGACTGACTGTGTGGAGTTTGCACGTTCTCCCGTGTCTGCGTGGGTTTCCTCCGGGTGCTCCGGTTTCCTCCCACAGTCCAAAGATGTGCGGGTCAGGTGAATTGGCCATGCTAAATTGCCCTAGTGTTAGGTAAGGGGTAATGTAGGGGTATGGGTGGGTTTCGCTTCGGCGGGTCGGTGTGGACTTGTTGGGCCGAAGGACACTGTAAGTCTAATCTAATCTAAGAAAAAAATGTCCAAGTCGCACTTACCCTGGTAGGAAGTTCTGTATTGATTGGAGCTTATGTAACCATTGAGGGCATTTTCCAGTAAATTATTTTTACCTGTTTCAAATATTGCCTGGAGTGGAGAAATTATGTTCGAATCAGACACTGTCTGTGCACAAGCTGAGGAATTGCATTGCGATGATGAATTCATTAAAACCGACAGTGCGTCATCACCAATAACCAACGATGATCCCTGCACAGAATAGTCGCTGATAACCATGGAAAACACATCCCAGAGCGGAGGAGAATGTTTCTCAGAGAGACACTCAACAATTGGATTTTAATTTCCAAATGTTCAAAGTCGAGGGAATGTCGAAACTGAAATGAGAGTTTATGAAGTTCGATAGATGGTATGATGTCAATGCTGGTATCGAGGGTGGCACAGTGGCTCAGTGATTAGCCCTGCTGCCTGACAGAGAGAGAGAGAGCGGGTGGGTATGGGTGCGTTACCTTTTGCAGGGTCAGTGTGGACTTGATCGGCTTCCACGTTGTAAGGATTGTATTAGGTCAGTCAATATACATTTTCCTCTGGTTGGTTCTGACCGATTGAGATTTGTACAATCATACAAATCACAGTTGCAAAAATAATCTGTGACCACCGGGAGTTCACTCACAGCTGTCACCTGTTTGTTCAAATTCTTAAATAAATGAAGTGAACCACATTGTAATGTAACAGTCCCCCAGGCGATGCCAACAGATATAAATGAAAGGCTTTGAGATTATATCACCTCGGCATTGAGTACAGGGAGATTGCCTGCTCACAGAGATTCAGGCAGACAATGGCATTTTCACTTTATTATTTGCGGAAATTATTTTACATGACCCTTCCGATTGTAACAATCCCCGGTAAGTGCGGTACACCATTGAAATTGTGTCAATCTTTCTGTTGGTGGGCTTCGGGTTCACGCTGTCACTGACAATGATATATAGATAGGTTGTGCCCAAAGTTCACACAGTGGCAGGAACTCGGTAATTTATTGTCAGATTACAGGGACCCTGTGGAACCCGTGTCATCGCAGATTCCACAGGAATTTCCTTTTAAATTATTCGTCTCTTCTGTGAACCTTCCAGAAATGCGCAATCCAATCGGAGATTACGGAGAGTTTCAACGGAATTAAGGCAAGGAATCACTTTGGAAACATATAAGCGGTGATATTCTATGTAGAGAATGCAATATTAGTGAGTTTGTGTTTAGTTCTGGTATTGAAGAGAATAAGAAGTGGGCTTGTGTGTGCATCTAAAGTTTAGACTTAACTTGGATTTATTTGTGTAATTGCAGCAGTTTGTTTTAATAATTGCGTTTGAAGTTTGGCGATGGGCTGAATGGCTTTGTGCACGAATGATCTGTTGTTTAGTTTTGATGGTTGCAACCGAGCATGGTGTTAATGGGGCCTCACAACTTTGTAGGTGAGTTCTGGAATTTTCAATTAAGGAAGAAACCCTTACCGAGAAAGCTTTACTTACAATTTTATCATTTTTGTCATTTAGTTTTGTTCCTGTACGACCCTGGATGTGAGTGGATGCATAGATCTGTGCTCATGCAAATGAAATGAGAGTTTTAGTAAATGACATTACCTTGTATGTTGATCACAGATGGTAGTGTTGGGGCAGAAGAAAATCTCTGAAGAAACTGTTTCAAGCTGTGTATATTGATGCTCAGATGTGCGGTATCCCCAGGAAGAAATTGACTGCAATTCCAGTTGAGAATGGACAGTCAAAAGTCATTTATCCAAGTGATCGATACAGGGATTCCCGTGTGAATAGTTTCTGATGGCTGTTTTGTTTGGAACGGCATTGTTGGGAGTCGGGTTTTGTGTAATATATGAAAGTCGTAGCGTTTCGTTTCATGCATGCATTGTTTGAGATTAACAAGAATTCTCCTTCATGGCCTTTGAATCTGCTTTATAAGCACGTAATTTGATTTATTCAGTTTTATCATCATTTCTTTCGCAATAAATTTCATTTTTTTTAATGGATGCAGAGCCGGTAGCCACTTTACTCAATTGATGCAGACATGAATAAACTGTTTCAGTGCCATAACTTTCCTGCAGTTCTGCGGGATTGAAGAAAGACAGGAGTTTTAAAGTGGATTCACTCAGTTGATAGAATGCGCTGTTTCTGCATTGTCCATTTCCAACATTTTAACACTGAGAAGTGTTAAATTGAATTTCAGATGCATGTGGCTAATTTCCAGTTGTTTTTCTGAAGAAGTCTTCGTGGCTTCATATGTTTACACTGCATGAAGCAGTGTCGCTTCGGGAGGAATATTACTAACTAAGTCTAGAAGGTAAGAATTAATCAATTCCTTAGGATAATATGCTCACCGTATTTAGGTATTCTCATTACAAAGTAAAGTGGTTTTTTTTAAAAAAGACGTGTTGTGAAATCCTGTTCTGTCTATGAGCTGCTGAGTATTTGTATTATCACTTTGCATGTTAATTACATCTGACATTATTAGAGCACAATAGAGAGTCGGAGAGACTTGATTATTTTGTAACGTCATATTTTCTGACACAGTGGATTGGAGCCGCAAAATTCAGTGTTTGTAGTAATGAGCTGTCTGTTTCATTTTGCATAATGTCGCTTATTCAAAAAAATTCAACAAGCCTATCCTCAAGAGTATTTCAGTCAGACAATGCAGAGAACACAATAACATAGTCACATCTACGGATTTGCATTTGGCATTATCAGTTCACTGAATTTACAAGCGAAAATGGAAAATTTTCTAAATATGGCAAGGAATTGTTTACTTCCCAAAACAAATTCTGTGGGATTCCATGAATTAACAGATCCTCAATTTATCATCACAGATAGTGGTTTGTCACTTCAATGATGTAACCAAACTTTCTCGGCTCTGTCAGCATCCTCCGTCAAATTTTTCCACCTTCTCATTTTATTTGTAATATATTGATCAGAACATTCCAGGCAAACGTATACGGAGGATGGAAAAGACTGTGCATGTAAGAGCTATTCCCCTCGTCAGAGCTGACTTTCACGAATTCCTGGAAAGCTATTGTTTTATAAGTTTGTGCATTGTTTTGGAAATTTGGGGAAACGAAATATCAAAGCAAGGCAGTTTAAAAAGGAGGAAGATTAGACAAAGTTGGGCACCACATGGTCCGCCAGAGAGAAATAGAGAGAGAGATAAACTATTACGGGTATCTGACACAGCAGTGAATCTGCACAGCTCCAGCCTTTGCTGTTTGAGTCCATGTGTTTCTGGCCATCGGAGAGCATCTGAGAAAACAAAATAGCAAAAATCACAGTTGCTCTTAGAGGAACTTGTGTGTAAGAGTTCACAGCATTGGAGCAGATAAGGGCATGGTGTTTAGGTGTAACCTTGCTGCCTTTTGTTGTGTCAGTCTACAACAGCGAGTCGAGCGAGTTCATTCTTGGGTATTAATTTTATTGAGGTCTGTCTCTTGATTAAATTGTAAAGGTAGAAGTCATTGGTTATAAGTTAGCCCGGAGAAGTGTCTTTTAGAGCTCTGCGGCTGTGGTATTTTCTGGGTCTGTAGATTATTGAGGTGCAAAGATGACTTTTAGTGGACTGATGACCTCTTCCTGTCAGATGTGGGAGATTAGGGAAAGTTCCCATTTACTGAAGATTATGTCTACAGTAAGTGTGTTTGGTTGTGAATCCTGTCAAGTCCCCATGGATCGATTGGAGAAGCAGTTAGAGGCAAACAGAAATTTACAGGAGGTAGGGAGTGGGATGGCAATCATTTACAGGAAGAAGGGAAAACCGCAGATATAATCATGTAGATGGGACACCTCCAGGATTAGTTGAACAGGGAGGTGGATAGTGGAGAATGCTGTAGAATACAAAGGCTGATGTAAAGACAGAAAGGGAGCTAAGAGAATAGCGAATTTGTGTGTTTGATAATGGATAACATTAAGCTGTAATTGGACAGGATATTCCTGCGATTGTGTCCAGGGAACATTTTTGTGTGGAACTGAGAAATAAGAAAAAAAATCACTTTATTGGGGTTGTATTATTGACCCACGAATAGTAAGTCGGGAGTCGAAAAAAATTCGTAAGCAGATATTAGTTATCTGTAAGAATAATAGGCTGGTAATAGTAGGGAATTGTAACGTTTCAAACGTAGTCTGGGACTGCCAGAGTGTTAAGCGTTGAGATGGAGAGGAAGTTGTTAAGGGTGTACAAGAAAATTTTCTGATTCAGTATGCAGATGTCGGTACTTGTGCATGCTCAAAACTTGACCTACTCTCAGGAAAAAAGGCTGGCCAGGTGACTGACGTGTCAGTGGAAATCACTTTGTGGCCAGCGAACATAATTCAATCAGTTTAAACAGTGGCCAATTTTGAAAGCACCTAGCAAGAACTTTCAAAATCTGACTGCAGGGAAATGTTTGTCAGTGAAGCGATGGTTAGAAAAAGGGAAGCCTTCTAAAATGAAATAACAAGGGTCCAGAGATGGTATGTTCCTGTTCGGCTGAAAGGCAAGATTGGTAGGTGCAGGAATGCTGGATGATGGAAAGAATTGAGGTTATGGTTAAAAGAAGGACGCATATGGCAGGGATAGACAGCAGATATCGAGTCAGTTCTTACAAGTGCATAAGGAGAGTAGGAGTATACTTAAGGGGGAATGGATGCAGGTTTACGCGCTGAGCTGGAAGATTCAGTTTCAAACATAGAGTCATGCTTATTTTGGATAAATTAGATTAGATTACTTACAGTGTGGAAACAGGCCTCTTTGGAAAGCTCAGGAACTGATTGTCAGGGGACTTGCTGCGATAATTGTATCATTGTCAATAGGTGAGGTGCTGGAAGAGTGGAGGTTGGCGAACATCGTGCCGGTATTTCACAAATGTGAGAAGGGCATGCCAGGGCAGTAGAGACTCGTGAGCCTGACATTAGTGGTGGGCAAGCTGTGAGAGTGAATCTTCAGGGACAGGATTTAAATGTATTTGGAGTGGCAAGGACTGATTGGGGCAGTTGACATGCCTTTGTACATGCGCTATCATGTCTCAACAAATTAACTGAGTTTTTTGAAGAAGCATCAAAGAGGATTGATGAGGCAGAACAGTGGATGTGATCGATATGGACTTCAGGAAGGTGTTCAAACTGATTTGTCATGATAGACAAATTCGTAAGATTAGCTGGCATTGAACTCAGGGAGAGCCAGCTATTTGGATACAAAACTGGCTTGTGGGTGGAAGACAGAAAGTGGTGGTGTCGGCTCGCTTTTCAGACTCGAGGCCTGTGACCAGTGATGTGTGAGTGGAATTGATGCTGGATCCACCACTTTTTGACATTGATGTAAATGATATGAAATTGACAATTTACGTTCTAGTTCGTAAGTTTGCAGATAACACTAAATTTAAAGTGGGATTTGACAGGGAAGATGGTTTATGAGATGGGCCAATGATCCGAGGAGTCGTAGACAGAGTTTAATTTAGATGAATGTGAGGTGCTGCACATTGAAAGGCAGCTCAGAGCAGGACATACACAGTTATTGATAAGGTCCTGGACATTGTTGCTGAACAAGGACAGCTTGGAGTGCAAGATCATAGATCCTTGACAATGATTTCTGAGGTAGAGTGGTTGGTGAAGACGATGTTTGGTATACTTTGCTTTACTGATCAGAGCATTGAGTATAGGAATTGAGAGATCATGTTGTGGCTGTGCAGGACATTGTTTAGGCCACATTTAGAATATTGTGTGCAGTTCTAGTCTCCCTCCAAGACGTTGAAAAATTTAAAAAGTTTCAGAAGAGATGTTGCCAGGGTTGGAATGTTTGAAGTATAGGGATAGGCTGAATACGCTGGGTCTGTTTTCCCTGGAGTGTCGTAGGCTGAGGTGTAATCTTCTGCGAGTTTTTGAAGTCATGAGGGGCATTGAAAGTAGTATCAGAGAGGGTGTTTTCTCTGTTATGGGGGAGTCTAGAACTAGAGGGGATAGTTTTACGGTGAGAGGACATGAACTTAAAAGGAACTCAATTGGCACCTACTTCACAGAGGACATGGTGCGGCTTTGGAATGAATTATTAGAAGAAGTGGTGGTGGCTGGGACAATTACAAAATTGAAGAGATGTTCTGATGGATAAATAAATAGAAAGGGTTGAGAGGGATTCATGGGCAAATGAGACTGGGTTAATTTAGGATATGCATTCGGCATGGATAATTTGGACTGAAGTGTGTGTTTCCATGCTTTCCCATTCCATGTGTCTAGCCGTGGCCAGAGTGCTGAGAACAATCGAACAAATGTTCCATAGTAGTTAAATTTATTTAAAGCTGACATCAAGTAGATTTTAAACTTTGTGATATTTCCTGCTTCAACAACTCTCCCAGGCACTGAATTAGCAGACACCCACCATACTCTGCGTGAACACCTCTTCCTCAGATCCCGCACAAACTCTTCCCTTTTACCCGAAAGGTATGCTCCCCCACCCCGCCACCGCCCCCCATATCTGACAATTGCCTGTCCACTCTTAGTTCAACACAGTAGTAGTGGGCTTCTAAATGGGTCAGGCCATTGGCGCTGTCATGTTCAAACTCATGATTTGGAGATGATGGTGTCGTACTGGGGTGTACAAAGTGAAAAATCACACAACACCAGGTTAGAGTCCGACACGTTTAATTGGAAGCACACTCACTTTTGGAGCGACGCTCCAAAAGCGAGTGTGCTTCCAATGAAACCTGTTGGACTATAACCTCGTGTTGTGTGATTTTTAACTATGTTCAAACTCGACATCTGAACGTTCCCAACTGCCCCAATTATGTGCTAAGATCTTACATTGCGATCTGCTCCGATGTATAGATGCTTGATCATTAATTTCCAATTTGCATTTTACTTCCTGTTTCTTTCAGTTAATTGCCTGGTGATTTTGGTTCTTGCACGGGGAAAATGTGGTCTCTCTAACAGCACAATGCGCTGTCTGTTGGCTATGGCAACGTCGGATCTACTGTTTGTTCTCACTGACATCATACTGTGGAAACTCAAATTCTTTGGCATGCCAACGTGTTTCCTGGATCTCACCTCTGTGTGCCGTCCTGTCTATGTCATGGCTCGTGCAGCCACAGACTGTTCCGTCTGGTTCACTGTCCTTTTCACCTTTGATCGTTTTGTGGCCATTTGCTGCCTGAGAATGAAGAGAGATTATTGGACAGAAAAGGCCTTGACTGTGGCTATGGCTGCAACTGGCATTCTTCTCATTTCAAAAAGCATTCCCTTTTATTTTCGGTTTGAACCTGGGAGAATAATTAACAATGTTCTGTGGCACTGCCAAATAAAGTCAAGTTATTTTACAGATCCCAGGTGGCTGGGATTCAGGTGGTTTGATATCGTTTTAACCCCTTTCATCCCATTCGTGTTAATTCTATTTATGAATACTCTGATGGTCAGACACATTTTGTTGATCAGTCGAGTCCGCAAGAGCCTGAGGGGTCAGAGGAAGGGAGAGAGGCACAACGACGCAGAGATGGAGAATCGGAGGAGGTCAGTGATTTCCCTCTTCACCATATCCATTAGCTTCATACTTCTGTGGACAGTGCACGGTTCAAACGTCTTGTACTTTAGCATTAAAGGAACATACCGTTGGAACTACAGTTCTATAAAGGATTTCACATACATTGCAGAATTGTTGAGGGTTTTAAGCTGCAGCACGAACACATTATTTTGTGCAGTGACTCTGTCCAAGTTCAGAGCAAAGTTCAAGATTGCGATGCAAAAATTGGTTACATAAATCCTGCACTTAATGACTCAGTAGAAGAACTGGGAGATGTCCCCGGGCATCTGCAGTGTTCCCAGAGCTGGAACTGCATACGTGCAGATAGAATTTCATCACAACAATAACATGGATTGAGTTGAACACCCTGCAGTGGATGGCGGGGGCCGAAGCAAGATGCGTCACCATTCATCATGCTCAGGTACACACTGCTATCCCTGATTGACTGACGGATTGACGCACAAACAATGAGGAGCAGTAGCCCATTCAGCCCTTCGAACCCGGTCCACCCATCATTTCGGAACATCATGTTTCATCCAATTCTAAGGTGTAATCCACATTCCTGTCTGTCCCTGACAATGATACCAATCTCCCAGGCTTTACATAATCCATCCACCTCCACTTTAAGATATATTGGAAGACACAACAAAGGGACATCACTGAAGGAAAAAAGAAGCAACTGTCAGGGGCAGTGTAGGAGGGAAAGAGGCTAGAGGAGTGATTCCAAATGATGGATTGTCTGTGAGTGGTGGACTCAGCCGGAACATTGTGTCTTCAAGGAGAGCCCTGTGAATGAGTGATAAAGTCCGGCAGCAGGGGTTTCTGCATGTCCCCCATAGGGGAGAAGAGGGATGGACAGAAACTTCTCCTCCTGTACCATGATCAATGTCAGTCTCTATCTGTTAGCTTGAAATAAACATTTGTTTACAACCAAACAAAGTCTCTGTGTGCTGTTGATCCCCTGATCTGAATTATTTCTTGCTCCTTACACATTTTTTCAGTTTTGACAGTGTTCCATGAGCTGTCTTATGTTTACTCCCACCAAAGGAATATTGCCTTCTCTCTCTTTCCGCCTCTTTCTGCATGTCGTTTTCTCCGTCGCTCTCTTCCTCTCTTTCTCACTCTCTTTCGCTATGTCTGCATCTCTCTCTCTCCATCTTTAAATTTCTTGCTGTCAGTCTCTCTCTGACGGTATTCCTTTACCTCTGTCTATGTCTCTGTGTCTCATGCTCTCTCTCTCTCTCTCTGCCTCATGCTCTGTTTCTTTCTGACACTTTGACCACATCAGACTCATGTTCACTCAGTTTAACACCTGCCCCCGTGAATTGGCTCAAACCACTTCGATATCTCTTCTTTCACTGAGTTTCACTGAGGAGGTGATTTTGGAGAATACAAAATGCACAGGCGCATTCACCAAAACCTCGGCATAATGTTAGTTACATTTCTGTAAATGTTGTGCCCCTTCGTCTTCTGCACTTTGACTGTCTCCCTCTCTCTCCCTGTCGATGTGAGGCAGCTTGTGTTTAAGTGCTTCACTTTCCGTTGTGAGGGTCTCTGTGTGTATAAATGTTTGACTGCCCTTGTGGGAGTGTCACGCTATCTGTGTGTGTCCACATGTTTTGTCTTTGGATATGTCCATGTGACATATTGTGACTTAAATTCTGCCCCCGTGTGTTGGTTTCCCTTTGTGCACGAACCTGGATAAGTATTTTGGCGACGACATATTTTGGTGTTTATGTGTTTGGGTATGTTGGGAGTGTTTCTGTGACAGTGAGTATGTCCGTTTGGCTGTTTGTTACTGTGCCAGTGTGAATGTGTATCTGTTTGTGTTTTGACAATGTATCTGCTGTGTTTGTGTCTGTGTATATGCTGTGTGTATGTGTGGTTGCATTCCTATGACAGTGACTTTTTTATGTGGTTGTGTATGTGTGTGCCTGTATTAGTGTGAGCATCTTACGATGATTCCTGACTCTGTATGTGTGTGTCTCTGACTTTCAGTGCATTATTGTGCAAGTGAGGCTGTGTCTCTCGCCACCTGTGCTGCTGTTTAAACAGCTGCGTGTGTTGTTCAGATTGTGCTTTCCTCCCTGTCTATGTGTCATGATCTTTCTGTGGACCAAGCAGAATCTGTTTGCCTCTCTGTGGGCGTGTCTCTTTTCGCTTCTGAGTGTCGCTCGATGTCTATATATAATTGTAGGTGTGGTTCTGGAACTGTGTTTTACTGTGCTCACGTGTGACAAATGTTCCTGTTAGTTCTTGCATGTTGATGTGTAATGTCTCTAAGTATGACTTCAGTTCTATATGTGTGTGTGGATGTGTGTATGAGTATGTGTCTGTGTGTAAATGTGTTTTTTTATTTGGAATGACTTTTTATGTGTGCATGTGTGTGTTCTGTATCTCTGTTGGTCTGTTTGCATATCTCAGCATGACTATTTCTCTCTGTGGATGTGTGTGCATTCTTTGTCTCTACAAAGGAGTGTTCCTATGTCTCCATTTCTGTGGTATTTCTGTGTGGGCGTGTCTATGCAAGGTTTGGGTGTGTTAATGTATCAGTGTGTAGGTATAGTCACGCACTTTAGTCTGATTGCATTCCTCTGTGTGTTTGTGAGAGTGTGGGTGTGTTTGTATGCTCGTCAGGATCAGGTAATGTTTCTGTCTGGAACTGGTTTCCCACATCTCCGTTTGACTTTTTCTGTGTATGTTCATGTGTTGTAGGTGGAGGATGGGATGTGTTCCTGTTTCCGTTAATCAGTATCTTCCTATGTCTCAACTTGAGTGTATTTGGGCAGGTGGGAGTACTTTTGTGTCTGAGTGGCAAATTTTTGCAAGTGTGTGCATGTGGGTGTGGTTATGTGTCTCTCAGGACCTGGTTAAATTCCTGTCTCGTCACAACACTCCCTCTCCTGAAAAAAGGATGAGTGCGCCCTACAGCAGGTCACGGTGCACAGATTGCTCTCAATGGACTATACGTGGGAACCTGGGAGAAATCCAAACATCAGTCTCTCCACCTCATAAGTACTGAAACCTGAACTGTTACTTCGGTTTCTGGATCTATTGTTTAACTTGCGAAACAAGGCAAGGTAATATGTAATGTGATGCAGGACACTAAGAATCTCAAAGGACCAGTGGGAACTTGGGATGCTTGCCCACGAGCCCTGAATGTTGGAGGACAGGTTAATACAATAATTAAGGGTGCGCATCATACACCACATGCCTCGATCAATTGTGGTGTAGATTATAGGGGTAGGGAGGTCTTTCTCGCCTTTTGTAGGACTCTATACACTCACATGAACACAGAAATCTTCAAAAAGCTGATTAGAGGTGGAAAGGCTGACAGCGTTTATTAAGTGAAACTGGTCGATTGGGCGAGCGTGGAGACAATCCCTTGTAGATAAAGATCCAGAAATGGTTCCCTCCAAAAAAACGTCAATCTACTCATATCATTGGAGAAAAAATGCTGTTTAGAGTACGGTGTCACCAGCAGAGCTGACGAACTGAGCATTGACACTCTCTAATGAACCTTGATGTTTCTCTTTGGTGCATTTTGTGTTTGTGACCTATTTCTACTACTGAGTGTCAGTGGTGGAGGAAATGTATGTTTGTAGTTGTGATGTCAATCAAGCAAACTGCTTTGTCCTGGGTGATGTCAAATTTTCTGAGTATTGATGGAACTGCACCAAACAAGAAACTGGGGAGTATTTCGTTACACTTCTTACTTTTGCTTTGACTTTGGGGAGTCAGGAGGTGAGTTACTCGCCGTGGTCTTCTGGGCTGCTGACATCCTCTTGTAGCAATGATATTCAAATTAATTATGACCAGCTATTTATTGATGAAGTAGCTGAAGCTGTTTTGTCCGAGGATAGAACGCCGTGGAATTTCTGCAGAGGTGTTCTGGAGCTGAGCTGACCCTCCTCTGACAACGACAACCTTCTTCCTATGTGCCAGATATGATTGGTACTAGAGCGGAGTGTGCCCCCAATTGTCCTTCAAGTGAATTTTGAGCGAGCCACAGGGATGTCAGGGTGTGTCACTCTCACCTCCCCTCTGGGATTCAGCTCTTGGCCCATGCTTGAAGCAAGAATGTCATATATAAACAAAAGTAGACATTTCTGGATTGCTCAGCATGACTGGCAGCATCCGTGGAGAGAAATCAGAGTCAACACTTCGGGACTTGTGATGCTTTCTCACAACATGTCGCAACTTGCCTTCCCAACTATTTTTGTGTCAGCTGCAAATTTGTCAAGAGCAAATTTTTTTCCTTTCTCCAACTCATTCATATACAGAATATTGCATTCTTCATGTGTATATCATATAAAGTATTCAGTATTGTTATGTGTTGGAGCTGAGTATGTCTGTACATATATTGCTGTGTTTAGGAGTTAATCATGTTTCCATGTAAATATTATTGTGCATTGTATCTGTTTGTGTTTATAAATAAACATTGTTTTGCTTCGGAGTTTTTCTCGTTTAAACGTAGATATCTTGAAACATTAGGACTGCTCATTTGTAAATATAAACGTGGTTGTGTCTGGAAACGGTTCCTGGTCATATTTGTTTCCGGTTTTCTTTGTGAGTTGTTTTTGCCTGCAAGTAAGTACTGTTGTATTTTAGTTGTGCACTCTATTATATATTAGTTGCGTGGCGCGTTTCAACTGCACATGTAAATGTTTGAATATTTTTGCCTTTTTGAAGTATTTACGTTTTTACAAAAAAATTGTTGCATAATGAACTTGGAATGAAACTGTTCATGTTTCTGCATATCAAATGTATTTTAGATCTGTTCACGTTCATTTTTAAATATTGTAAATGAGAACTTTTCACGTCTGCATGTCAATATTTCTGTGTACTGGAGCTGTTCCAGTTTATGTATCAAAGTTGTGAATTGGAGCTGTTTCAGTTTATGTGGATAGATATTATTTTGTGTTGACGCTGCTCCTGTTGGAATATAAATATTGTTGTGTACTGGAGTCGTTGCTGTTTTTAGGAAAATATTAACATATTCTGAAGTTGTGCCCATAATCGGGAGAGAATTCAACAGTGAATAAATGGTATCGGATTAAATAGACAATAATTTGTAGAGGGTTAAACAGAGAGTAATAACGGGAGGTAAACATAGAGAATCAGGGAATCGGCTTTTGTACAACATAATCGAAAAGGTTCAAATGGAGTTTTACCAGAAAAGAAATCGAATATAACTGAGCGAGGTTAGTGTTAATTACAGGGAAAGGGAGAGGAATTATTATCAAGTTGCAGGTAGAGGGTTAATAGAGAGGAATGCGAAGAGAGTTCAATATAAGGCAATAGAGAGGGTGAAATGGAGTGTAGTATAGAGAAAAGTGACAACAAAGTAACTGGGAGATGGTTGAACGCAGAAAAGGGAAAGAATCTTATATAAAGAAATAGGGGGAGAACTAAATAGAGAGAATAGAGGTGAGGGCTGAATACAGGAGAGCAGGAAGAGGATTAAGTACGGGGAAGAGGAGAGGTTAAATACAGAACATACCGTATTAAATAGAAAGCAGTAGTGAGAGGGTTAATTAGAGAACAATAGGGAGTAAACTGAATACAGAAATAGTTAAAGATTGTGATGGGCAGGCTTTAAATTTCGCGGGGTCAGTGGAGAGTAGTTTTGAGAGCTTTAAATTTGAAGTAATAGGGACATAATTAAATAGCGAGTAATGGAGAGGATTGAAAACAGGGTAAGAGAGAGGTGGTTGGATACAGGGGAATGGAAAGTATCAAATGTATTTAAAGACAGGATTAAGTGAAGAGTAGTAGGGTCGGACTAATGTCAGACTAAGAGGAAGAGGATTAATTACAACGCAGGGAATAGAGAGGACTGAATGCAGATAAAGTCTTAAATACAGAGTAACAGGGAGAGTCTCATATTCAGAGAGACAAGGTGAAAGAGAAATCAGGAGAAATCTAAACAATGGGGAAGAGTGTGGGTTAGATGCAAGGGAACAGCGATGCAAGTCAATGCAGATTAGCAAGGAGAGGTTTGCATACAGGGAAATATAAATGCTTAAATATAGGGACATAGACTGGCAAAATACCGGGCAATAGCATTGAATAAATATAGGTTAAGAGAGACGAGTTTTAGCTTTACTCAATTTGGGGGCAGCGGTGGTGATGGGCACAGTCCTCTCTTCCAATTTCCAGACATCAACATTGAACTTTGGCTCTCAGAGCGTCCATTCCCACAATCAGTTGCCTCCATGTTGCACTGCTTCCCGGCACTACCTCTTCCCACCTCACCGACAGCTCCCTCATTCCCACTCCAGTTGTCATTACACCCCATGCAACCCTCCTCCTCGTGCCTTCCCTTTTCCTCCTGCCTTTGCTTAGTCATGTAGAATAGTGTGGACTGACGTTATGCCCTTCTGCCATTCTTGTGCTTAGCAGTGGGAATGAAAGGCCTTCTGCTCTTCTTTAACAATTCCGAATGAGCAAAAGTGCCTCCCCCACTTCCTTTGTATCATTCTCAAGAAGGGTTTTCTTTTTAACTCATTTACATGATGAGGGCATTGCTGAACAGCACCAGCATTTATCGCCCATCCCGAATTGCCTCCAGGGCTGTTGAGTGGCAACCACATTGTTGTACGTCTGGAGTCCCGTGTAGTCCTGACCTGGTAAGGATGCAGTTTCCTCTTTGAAAAGCAACCTGGCTTCATCATTCGACGCTTAAATTTCAGATCGTCATTGTTTTTAATCTTCATCATCTACAAGAGTGATATGTGAACTTTAGTGCCCAGAACATGACTTGGTTGCCTGCCTTAATAGAGCAGCGATAATACTGCTAAGCCAACGCCTCGACCCCAGGTCTGATCTCATCCTGTGAAACAGGCTGGAGAAGGGGCAGAATAAGAACAGAAAGAACTGTTAATGTTCTTAATCAGAAACAAAAACAAATTCCCTGGAAGAAATCAGCACATCTGCCAGATTCTATGCAGAGAACTCAGAGCTGAATGGCCTCCTGTACCAGAGTAACAGACCGGAGAGGAGCTGAATGACCTCCTTTCCCAGGGATCAGGTTGTAGAAGGATCTGATTGTTCTCTTGTACCAGAATAACAGGCCGGAGAGGAGCTGAATGGCCAATATTTTTCCCGTGGGGTAGTCTGGTGAATGGGCTGAATAGCCTCACCCTGTTCCTGTGGGACAGAGTAGAGAAGGAGTTCAATGGTCTCCTCCTGTTCCTGTGGGACAGATCGGAGAAGGGGATGAATGGCTTCCTTCTAATCCAATATTGTTGGGTGTGTTCATGCCAACACCAAACTCATTCATCATTGAAAATTAAGCAATGCTTTATCCCCTGAATTAACAAAAAGTCAAGCCGTGAAGTTTCCAAGTCTCTGCCCATTTGTTCTCCATATTTTAAATAAAGGCTGATTCCAGTGTTCCAAATAGTCACTCTATTCACCGTTAGTTAGTCGGATATGTACATGTGCATTTTACCCCTTTAACTAGTGAAATGGGCAGGCAAATGACAAATAATGTTGGAAGTAAGAAAGATTCATTCTTTTTGTGAGAGATAATATAAATTAAGTGGCTGAATTCTATTGGGGACTTAACATCTAGACTTGGAGGTGTATACTTCTTTTTTGGAAAATGAATGGGAACGTTGAGCAGATTTGTCAAAAATAAATTATCCAAAGTCGAATGGAATGCAAAGGAAAGGGGAATGTTATTTTACCTGTATAAATCACCGCTTCAGATACAGCTGGGGGAAACACCCAGATTTGAACTTTTGAATATCATATGACTTCCATTGGGTTAAACTTTAGCTCCGCCCACGACAGCACACCGCACTTCAGGAAGCATGTCAATGCAGTGGATGCTTTGAAATGGCATGTTTTCTCAGTGGTTCGCATTGCTGTTTCACAGCACCAGGGACTGGGCTTTGATTCTAACCTCGGGTGACTATCTCTGTACATTTTCCCCGTGCCTGCGTTAGTTTTCTCCGGGTGTTCTGGTTTCCTCCCACAATCCAAAATATACATGTCAGAAAAATTAGCCGGGCTGAGCTGCTCATGGTGTTCAAGGCTGTGTAGGTTAGGTGCATTCGTCATGGGTAAGGACAGGGCAGGGGAATGTGGGTGGCCGGTTTATTCTTCAGAGCGTAGGCATGGACTTGTTGGCTGAAGGGCCTAATTCCACACTTTAGGGATTGTATTCTAGGCTGTGGGAGGTTGTAACTAGTCATGGGAACTAAATAACAGGGCATTTAGCCCCCGTGAGCTTGTCACAGCATTCAGTGCCTGATTTGTAGCCAAACTCCACATACCTGTGTTTATTCCTTGCAAACTATGCTTAAGAAAAATAAATCTATCGCAGATATAAAATTAACATCTAATCCAGCATCCACTACCCTTTGTGGAAGAGAGTTCCGACCATCCAACACCCTTTGTGTGTGGCAGTGCTTCCTAACATCTCTCCTGAAAACATCTGCCCGACATTGCAAACTATATCCCTTTATGTTTGACTGCACAAACAGTGGAAATTGGTGATCTTTATAAACCCTATCTTCTGAGTTCTGGAGAAAGGTGGCCTAATTTGTAGTCTCCCACATGAATGGTTGTAGGACCGTGAAGACCCTCTTTGAGGCTCCCTCAGACTTGCAGTAAAGGGTCAAGGGGAACACCAAGCGGATCTTTATTCTCAAAGGTTTTCAGAATGTGACAGAGAAATAGGTATAACTGTCCAAGCTACAGAAAAACGTGCAGAATCTACTCCTGGTGCAGACAATGGGTGTCTATATCACAGAGGATTTTCAGGAGGTGAAGAGCCAGAAAGCCTCACTCTTTACCTCCAAAGCCACCAAGAAAATCCACCCGGTCTGGGGTCCACACTGTGGAGCAGGACGGGACGCGCTCACGTTTGGTCTTCGACAAATTGCACAGGGAGAGCTGAATGCTCAGCATCCTGAAAGGGAGAAAAATCAGTCTGTAACGTCATCTCATCCTGACATTCTGAGGATAAACAAAACCCTTTGTGCCATATTACATGACATGAATATCACAGATAGCGCAGCCTCCCGTTCATTACATTCTATTGTGCAGGTTTTAAATGACAACATATGGAAGAGGCTGGACCAGCCGCTATCTCTGGAGGTGCTGACCAAGGCTCTCGACTTCTTCGAAAAGAATAGGCATCGCGGAAGTGATAGCGTATCAGCCATGTTGGATTCGACTCTGTGAGAGGTGATTGGACAGGACTTGGTGAAAGTGGACAATAGCGAAATTGAGATGTTGAATATCTGACTCAGTGACAGGCCACTGTCAAAAACTGTGCATTTATAAATAAAGGGTGATTAATGACAAGATGCTAGAATATGAGCATTGGCTTTACTCCCAGATATTGTTGCTGCCAAAGTGCATCAGGATCTTGGTTTCCTCATGTTCCACACATTCCCACTCCAACCCCTGTTCCACCCCAGCAAACCCCACACCACAAGATGTCCTGAAGTTGTTCTGTGACATTCTTGACCCTCGGCACTGTTGAGACAATATCCCATCCTGTACTCTGGCTAGTCAGAACTGATGATTTCGAAAGAGTCAGTCAGTCATGTTAGCTTTGTGCATGCTGCCATTTGAAGTTAACACAACACCGCATTAACTTTATAAGTGAGGTAATAAATAAACAGAAACGTAATACTGGAGAGTTGGGGCTCAATGTCCATTTGAGTGAGGCATTTATTCACCAGATTGGTAGGTGGACAACAAGGGTTCAATTGTGAGGGACTGCGATGATGCAAACCCATGGTTCAATTCCTCGAATTAAGAAGGGTCTGAGATGAGTAATGTTTTCCAGGGAATAATGGAAACGTCTGGTGATGAATGGACCGAAAGGCATTTTGTTGCCTCTTGATTGAGGGTGAGAAAAATCATCTGAAATTTTGTCGATGGCCTAAAATCTTTCCAAGAGTGAAATGAATGTACAATGCCTCACATTTCTCTGGACAGACTATTTGGTCCTTGTTTACTCACTGAACCTGCACTTTCCCTACTCAGTGCTGCTACGTCCTCCTTGCGTATTACTGACAACTTAATATTGTGTTCTAATCAAAGGTAATGCATGATCCCATTGTCTATCTGAGTCATTGATCGAAATTATGTTGGTGTCGCAAGAAATGATCCTTGTGTCACTCACTAATACCCGTCCGACATAATGGTAATGACATAATTACTCCTGCTCTCTGTTTTTTTGTCCTCTATCAGTCCTCAAGCCAAGTCCCATTTCCCCATTTCGACGGGCCTCCGATACAACATTGACCCCACCCGCAATCATTTCCAGAATTGTACATTTCTGCATCCTTGTGCGTGCAAACCCCTCTCTGACCTCAGTCCTCCATCTTGCTTGAAACTGCTCTATCCCATCATCCGTCAGATGTTTTAGGTTTCTTCTCTGTGCATGTGCAGCACACTGCAGGTGAACAGGGAATATCTCACCCTCTGTCTTGCTGTAGAGATCATGCGTGATTCAGAGTCAGATCTGAAACATGTCCAGGGCGCAGTTTCCCTGGTAGGAAGTTCTGTATTGATTGGAGCTTATGTAACCATTCAGGGCATTTTTCAGTAAATTATTTTTACCTGTTTCAAATATTGCCTAGAGTGGAGAAATTATGTTCGAATCAGACACTGTCTGTGCACAAGGTGAGGAATTGCATTGCGATGATGAATTCATTAAAACCGACAGTGCGTCATCACCAATAACCAACGATGATCCCTGCACAGAATAGTCGCTGATAACCATGGAAAACACATCGCAGAGCTGAGGAGAATGTTTCTCAGAGAGACACTCAACAATTGGATTTTAATTTCCAAATGTTCAAAGTCGAGGGAATGTCGAAACTGAAATGAAATGAGGGTTTATAAAGTTCGATAGATGGTGCTGTGGTGTCAATGCTGGTATCGAGGGTGGCACAGTGGCTCAGTGATTAGCCCTGCTGCCTGACAGAGAGAGAGCGGGTGGGTATGGGTGCGTTACCTTTTGCAGGGTCAGTGTGGACTTGATGGGCCCATTGGTCGGCTTCCACGTTGTAAGGATTGTATTAGGTCAGTCAATATACATTTTCCTCTGGTTGGTCCTGACCGATTGTGATTTGTACAATCATACAAATCACAGTTGCAAAAATAATCTGTGACCACCGGGAGTTCACTCACAGCTGTCACCTGTTTGTTCAAATTCTTAAATAAATGAAGTGAACCACATTGTAACGTAACAGTCCCCCAGGCGATGCCACCGGGTATAAATGAAAGGCTTTGAGATTACATCACCTCGGCATTGAGTACAGGGAGATTGCCTGCGCACAGAGATTCAGGCAGACAATGGCATTTTCACTTTACTATTTGCGGAAATTATTTTACATGACCCTTCCGATTGTAACAATCCCCGGTAAGTGCGGTACACTATTGAAATTGTGTCAATCTGTCTGATGGTGGGCTTCGGGTTCACTCTGTCACTGACAATGATATATAGATAGGTTGTGCCCAAAGTTCACACAGTGGCAGGAGCTCGGTAATTTATTGTCAGATTACAGGGACACTGTGGAATCCGTGTCATCGCAGATTCCACAGGAATTTCCTTTTAAATTATTCGTCTCTTCTGTGAACCTTCCAGAAGTGCGCAATCCAATCGGAGATTACGGAGAGTTTCAATGGAATTAAGGCAAGGAATCACTTTGTTAACATATAAGCGGTGATATTCTATGTAGGGAATGCAATATTAGTGAGTTTGTGTTTAGTTCTGGTGTTGAAGTGAATAAGCAGTGGGCTTGTGTGTGCATCTAAAGTTCAGAGTTAACTTGGATTTATTTGTGTAATTGCAGCAGTTTGTTTTAATAATTGCGTTTGGAGTTTGGCGATGGGCTGAATGGCTTTGTGCACGAATGAGCTGTTGTTTAGTTTTGATGGTTGCAACCTAGCATTGTATTAATGGGACCTCACAACTTTGTGGGTGAGAATTGGAATTTTCAATTAAGGAAGAAACCCTTATCGAGAAAGCTGTACTTCCAATTTTATCATTTTTTTTGTCATTTAGTTTTGTCCCTGTACGACCCTGGATATGAGTGGATGTATAGATCTGTGCTCATGCAAATGCAATGAGAGTTTTAGTAAATGACATTACCTTGTATGTTGATCACAGATAGTAGTGTTGGGACAGTATAAAATCTCTGAAGAAACTGTTTAAAGCTGTGCATATTGATGCTCAGATGTACGGTATCTCCAGGAAGAAATTGACTGCAATTCCCGTTGAGAATTGGCATTCAAAAGTAATTTAACCAAGTGACAGATACAGGGATTCTGGTGTGAATAGTTTTTGATGGCTGTTTTGTTTGGAATGGCATTGTTGGGAGTCGGGTTTTGTGTAATAGATGAAAGTCGTAGCGTTTCGTTTGTTTGAGATTAACAAGAATTATACTTCTGCTGCGTGTTCATTGTCTTTGAATATGCCTTAGAAGCACGTAGTTTGATTTATTCAGTTTTATCATAATTTCTTTCGCAATAAATTTCATTTTTTTAATGGATGCAGAGCAGGTAGCCAATTTACTCAATTGATGTAGACATGAATAAGCTCTTTCAGTGCCATAACTTTCCTGTTGTTCTGCGGGATTGAAGAAAGACAGGAGTTTTAAAGTGGATTCACTCAGTGGGCAGAATGCACTGAGAAGTGTTAAATTGAATTTCAGATGCATGTGGCTAATTTCCAGTTGTTTTTCTGAAGAAGTTTTCGTGGCTTCATATTTTTACACTGCATGAAGCAGTGTCGCTTCGGGAGGAATATTACTAACTAAGTCTAGAAGGTAAGAATTAATCAATTCCTTAGGTTAATATGCTCACCGTATTTAGGTATTCTCATTACAAAATAGCGTTTTTTTTTAAAAAAAGACGTGTTGTGAAATCTTGTTCTGTCTATGAGCTGCTGAGTATTTGTATTGTCACTTTCCATGTTAATTGCATTTTGCATTATGAGAGCACAATAGAGAGTCAGAGAGACTTGATTATATTGTAACGTCATATTTCTGACACAATGGATTGGAGCCACAAAATTCAGTGTTTGTAGTAATGAGCTGTCTGTTTCGTTTTGCATTATGTCGCTTATTCAAAAAGTTTCAACAAGCCGATCCTCAAAAGTATTTCAGTCACACAATGCAGAGAACGCAATAAAATAGTCACATCTACGGATTTGCATTTGGCATTATCTGTTCACTGAATTTACATTCGAAAATGGAACATTTTCTAAATATGACAAGGAATTGTTTACTTCCCAAAACAAATTCTGTGGGATTCCATGAATTAACAGATCCTCAATTTACCATCACAGATAGTGGTTTGTCCCTTCAATGATGCAACCAAACTTTCTCGGCTCTGTCAGCATCCTCCGTCAAATTATTCCATCTTCCCATGTTTTTTGTAATATATTGATCAGAACATTCCAGGCAAACGTATATGGAGGACGGGAAAATCTGTGGCTGTAAGAACTGTTCCCCTCGTTGTGGTATTTTACGTGTCAGAGCTGACTTTCACGAATTCCTGCAAACCTATTGTTTTATAATTTGGTGCATTGTTTTGGAAATTTGGGGAAAAGAAATATCAAAGCTGGGCAATTTAAAATGAGGAAGATAGACAAAGTTGGATACCACATTGTCAGCCAGAGAGAAAGAGAGAGAGAGAGAGAGAGAGAGAGTAACTATTACTGCTGTCTGACACCGCTGCGAATCTGCACAGCGACTGCCTTTGATGTTTGAGTCCATGCGTCTCTGGCCATCGGAGAGCATCTGGGTAAAAAAAGCAGCAAAAACCACAGCTGCTCTTGGACGAACTTGTGTGTAAGAGTTCATAACATAGGAGCAGATAAGTGCATGGTGTTTCGGTGTAACCTTGCTGACTTTTTTTTTTGTCAGTCTACAATAGCGAGTCGAGCGAGTTTATTCTTGGGTATTAGTTTTACTGACGTCTGTGTCTTGATTAAATTGCAAAGGTAGAAGTCATTGGCTAAAAGTTATGTCGTAGAAGTGTCTTTTACAGCTCTATGGCTGTGGTACTTTCTGGGTTTGTAGATTATTGAGGTGCAAAGATGACTTTTAGTGGACTGATGACCTCTTCCTGTCAGATGTGGGAGATTAGGGAAAGCTTCCATTTACTGAAGATTATGTCTACAGTAAGTGTGTTTTGTTGTGAATCCTGTCAAGTCGCCATGGATCGATTGGAGAAGCTGTTAGAGGTAAAGAAGTATTTACAGGTGGTATGGAATGTGATGGCTAGCATTTACAGGAAGAAGGGAAACCCGCAGATATAATCATGTAGATGGGACTCCTCCAGGAAAGATTGGACAGGGAGGTGGATAGTGCAGGTGTCTCCAGTGGCTATCGCCATCTTAAACAAGCATGCTGCTTTGGAAAATGTCGGAGGTGATGGACCCTTAGAGAATGTGGCATGAACTACCAGGTTTCTGACACCAAGTCTGGCTCTAATGTGTACCAGGTGCACGTCAGGTTCCAAGTGTTCAGTTGTGATAAGGTACTGTCTAGTCAGAGGCATAAACAAAGGTTTCTACGACAAACATTGAGAAACCAGAAAGGAATGTTGCAGCGCTGGTGCCAAGATCAAGGATATCGCGGTGAGGGTGCAGAATGTTCTCAACGGGGAAAGGGACCAACAGGAGGTCATGTACACTGTGGAACTATTGACATCCGAAGGCAAAAGGATAAAATTCAGAATGTGGAGGATAAGAAATTCGGCAGAATTTAACAGGAGGTGCTTGCGGGTAGTGATTTTGCATTATGCTTGGTGCAATACAACTGGACCAACAGGGAAGGCAGTTGAACTTCGGGATGGTTAGGAAGATGGTATAGAGATATCATAGCAATTAGAAAGACGTGGCTCAGGGGCGGACAGGACTGGCAGCTTAATGCTGTAGAACACAAAGGCTGATGTAAAGACAGAAAGGGAGCTAAGAGAAGAGGGAATACGTGTGTTTGATAATGGATAACATTAAGCTGTAATTAGACAGGATATTCCTGCGATTATGTCCAGGGAAGATATTTGTGTGGAACTGAGAAATAAAAAAAATCACTTTATTGGGATTTTATTGTTGACCCGCAAATGGTATTTGGGTAGTCGAGAACAAATTTGGAAGGAGATATCAGTTATCTGTAAGGATAATAGGGTGGTAATAGTAGGGAATTGTAACGTTTCAAACATAGTCTGGGACTGCCAGAGTGTTAAGCGTTGAGATGGAGAGGAAGTTGGTAAGCGTGTATAAGAAAAGTTTCTGATTCAGTATGCAGATGTAGGTACTCGTGCATGGTCAAATCTTGACGGACTCTCAGGAAATAAGGCAGGCCAGGTGACTGAGGTGTCAGTGGAGAGCACTTTGTGGCCAGCGAACATAATTCGATCAGTTCAACAGTGGCAAATTTTGAAAGTACCTGACAAGAACTTTCAAAAGCTGACTGCAGGGAAATGTTTGTCAGTGAAGCGATGTTTAGAAAATGGGAATGCTTCTAAAATGAAATAACAAGTGTCCAGAGATGGTATGTTCTTGTTTGGCTGAAATGCAAGACTGGTAGGTGCAGGAATGCAGGATGATGGAAGAATTGAGGTTTTGGTAATAAGAAGGACGCATATGTCAGGGATAGACAGCAGAGATCACGTCAATTCATCAAGAGCATGAGTATACTTATGAAGGGATGGATGCAGGTTTACTCGCTGAGCTGGAATATTCAGTTTCAAACATAGAGTCATGCTTATTATGGATAGATTAGATTAGATTACTTACAGTGTGGAAACAGGCCCAACAAGTCCACACCGACCTGCAACCAACCAAACACCTACATTTACCCCTTCACCTAACACTGCAGTTCTAGTCTCCCTCCAAAAGTGTTGGACAATTTAAAAGTTTCAGAAAAGATGTTGCCAGGGTTGGAATATTTGAAGTATAGGGGTAGGCTGAATATACTGGGTCTGTTTTTCCTGTCGTGTCGTAGGCTGAGGTGTAAACTTATGCAGGTTTATGAAATCATGACGGGCATTGAAAGTAGTAACAGAGAGGGTGTTTTCTCTGTTATGGGGGAGTCTAGAAAGAGAGGGGATAAGTTTAAGGGGAGAGGGCATGAAATTCAAAGGAACTCAAATGGTACCTACTTCACAGATGTCATGTTGCGGCTATGGAATGAATTTCCAGAAGAAGTGGTGGCGGCTGGGACAATTACAAAATTTCAAAGATATCTGGATAGGTAGATAAATAGTAAGGGTTGAGAGGGATTCATTGATAAATGAGACTGGGCTAATTTAGGATATGCATTCTGCATGTATAATTTGGACTGAAGTGTGTGTTTCCATGCTATACTACTCCATGTATCTAACCATGGCCAGAATGCTAAGAACCATCGAACAAATGTTCCATAGTAGTTAAATTTATTTTAATCTGACTTCACTTTTTGGAATGATTCCCTGGCTTTTTGTTGCAATGATAGGGTTTTGTGTATAGGGAGAAATCTGAGATGATGTTTTGAGTTCAGTGACCCATGTTCAGATGATGTTGTTCTGATGAAGCGTTGACATGCGCTATCATGTCTCACCAACTTAACTGAGTTTTGTAAAGAAGTATCAAAGAGGATTGATGGAGCAGAACAGGGGATGTGATCTATGTGGACTTCAGGAAGGTGTTCAAACTGGTTTGTCGTTGCAGACAAATTCGTAAGACTTCTCTCTCCACAGATGCTGCCGTACGTGTTGGATTTGTTCTGTTTCATGTTTTCAGCATTCAAAGCCTAAAGATATTTCAGTACAATGCTTCACTTCCAATCCCTCTCAGAGCTAATTCTTAGAATCATAGAATCAGACTGTATATGATAGGACCTTTGGTCATTCCCGTTTGTGCTAGCAAAGCTACACAAAGTCTGCTCTTGTCCCAGCAGTCATAGTCTCGAATATGATGATGCTTCAAGCGTTCATCGGTAGTTTTTAAAGTTTGTGACATTCCCTGCTTCCACAACCCTCCCAGGCACTGAATTAGCAGACACTCACCACTCTCTGGGTGAACGCCTCTTCCTCAGATCCCGCACAAGCTCTTCCCTTTCACCTTAAAGGTATGCCCACACACCCCACCAGCCATCTGACAATTGCCAGCCCACCCTTTGTTAAACACAAGCGTAAGCAGCTTCTAAATGGGTCAGGCCATTGGAGCTTTCATGTTCAAACTCGACATCTGAACCTTCCCAACTGCCCCAGTTCTGTGCTAAGATCTTATATTGCTATCTGCGCCGATGTCGACAAGCTTGATCATTAATTTCCAATTTGCATTTTACTTCCTGTTTCTTTCAGTTAATTGCCTGGTGATTTTGGTTCTCGCACGAGGAAAATGTGGTCTCTCTAACAGCACAACGCGCTGCCTGTTGGCTATGGCAATGTCGGACCTACTGTTTGTTCTCACTGACATCATACTGTGGAAACTCAAATTCTTTGACATGCCAACGTGTTTCCTGTATCTCACCTCTGTGTGCCGTCCTCTCTATGTCATGGCTCGTGCAGCCACAGACTGTTCCGTGTGGTTCACTGTCCTTTTCACCTTTGATCGTTTTGTGGCCATTTGCTACATGAAAATGAAGAGAGATTATTGGACAGAAAAGGCCTTGACTGTGGCTATGGCTGCAACTGGAATTCTTCTCATTTCAAAAAGCATTCCCTTTTATTTTCGGTTTGAACCTGGGAGAATAATTAACAATGTTCTGTGGTACTGCCGAATAAAATCAAGTTATTTTACTGATCCCAGCTGGCTGGGATTCAGGTGGTTTGATATCATTTTAACCCCTTTCATCCCATTCGTGTTAATTCTGTTGATGAATAGTCTGATGGTCAGACACATTTTGTTGATCAGTCGAGTCCGCAAGAGCCTGAGGGGTCAGAGAAAGGGAGAGAGGCACAAAGACACAGAGATGGAGAATCGGAGGAGGTCAGTGATTTCCCTCTTCACCATATCCATTAGCTTCATACTTCTGTGGACAGTGCACGGTTCAAACGTCTTGTACTTTCGCATTAAAGGAGCATATCGTTGGAACTACAGTTCTTTAAAGGATTTTACGTACATTGCAGAAATGCTGAAGGATATAAGCTGCAGCACGAACACATTATTTTGCGCAGTGACTCTGTCCAAGTTCAGAGCGAAATTCAAGATTGCGATGCAAAAACTGGTTACATAAATCCTGCACTGAATGACTCAGCAACTGCACTGGGAGAGGTACCCAGGCATCTGCAGCTTTCCCAGTGCAGGGATGTGCAGACAGAATTTCAGCATAACATGGATTGAGTTGAACACCCTGCAGTGGATGGCAGGGGGCGAAGCAAGATGGGTCACCGTTCACTACGCTCAGGTACACGCTGCTATCCCTGATTGACTGACGGATTGACACACATGGAGACACAAAAACAATGAGGATCAGTAGTCCATTCAGCCCTTCGAATCTGGTCCACCCGTCATTCCAGAGCATCACGGTACATCCAATTCTAAGATATAATCCACCTTCCTGTCTGTCCCTGACAATGATACCAATCTCCCAGGCTTAACATAATCCATCCCATTGCACTTCAAGAAATATTGGAAGACGCAACAACGGGACAACAGTGAAGGGAAAAGAAGTAACTGTCAGCGACAGTGAAGGAGGGAAAGAGGCTAGAAGAGTGATTCTAAATTTCGGATTGTCTCTGAGTGATGGACTCAGCCAGAACATTGTGTCTTCACGGAGAGCTCTGTGAATGATTGATAAAGTCCGGCAGCAGGGGTTTCTGCATTTCCCCTGCAGGGGAGGAGAGGGATGGACAGAAACAGCTCTTCCTGTACCATGATTAATGTCAGTCTCTGTCTGTTAGCTCGAAATAAACATTTTTTTCGAACAAGAAAAAGCTCTCCGTGTGCTGTTGATCCCCTGATCTGAATTGTTTCTTGCTCCATGCACATTTTTTCAGTTTTGACGGTGTTCCATGAGCCCTCTTATGCTTACTCCCACCACAGGAATATTGTCTTCTCTCTCTTTCCGCCTCTTTCTGCATGTCCTTTTCTCTGTCGCTCTCTTCCTCTCTTTCTCACTCTCTTTCGCTATGTCTGCATCTCTCTCCCCATCTCTAAATTTCTTGCTGTCAGTCTCTCTCTGACTCTATCCCTTTACTTCTGTCTCTCTGTCTGTCTTTGTCTCTGTTTCTCATGCTCTCTCTCTCTCTCTGCCTCATGCTCTGTTTGTTTCTCACACATTGACCACAGCAGTCACGTGTTCACTCAGTTTAACACCTGCTCCCGTGAATTGGCTCAAACCACTTCTATATCTCTTGTTTCACTGAGTTTATCTGAGGCAGTGATTTTGGAAAATACAAAATGCATAGGCGCGTTCAACAATACCTTGGCATAATGTTAGTTACATTTCTGTAAATGTTGTGTCCCTCCGTCTTCTGCACTTTGACTGTCTCCCTTTCCCTTCCTGTCAATGTGACGGAGCTTGTGTTTCAATGTTTCACTTTCTGTTGTGAGGGTCTCTGTGTGTATCTATGTTTCACTGCCCTTGTGGCAGTGTCACACTGTCTGTGTATGTCCACAGGTTTTGTCTTTGGATATATCCATGTGACATATTGTGACTTAATTTCTTCCCCTTGTGTTGGTTTCCTCTGTGTGTGAAACTGGATAAGTATTTTGGTGACGACGTATTTTGGTGTTTATGTGTTTGGGTATGTTGGGAGTGAGTACGTTCGCGTGGCTGTGTCTTACTGCACCAGTGTGAATGTGTATCAGTGTGTGTTTTGACAATGTATCTGCTGTGTTCATGTCTGTTTATATGCTGTGTGTATGTGTGGTTGCATTCCTATGACGGTGATTTTTTTATGTGTTTGTGTGTGTGTGCCTGTGTTACTGTTAGCATGTTATGATGATTGCTGACTCTGTATGTGTGTGTCTCTGAATTTCATTATTGTGCGAGTGGGGCTGTGTCTCTCGCCACCTGTGCTGCTGTTTAAGCATCTGCGTGTGCTGTTCAGACTGTGTTTTCCTCACTGTCCACGTGTCAAGATATTTCTGTGGCCCCAGCAGGATCTGTTTGCCTCTCTGTGGGCGTGTCTCTGTTCGCTTCTGAGTGTCGCTCGATGTCTATATATAATTGTAGGTGTGGTTCTGGAAGGGTGTTTTACTGTGCTCATGTGTGCACAAATGTTCCTGTTAGTTCTTGCATGTTGATGTGTAATGTCTCTAAGTATGACTTCAGTTGCATATGTGTGTGGGGATGTGTGTGATTATGTGTCTGTGTGTAAATGTGTTTCTTTATTTGGAATGTCTTTTTATGTGTGCATGTGTGTGTTATGTATCTCTGTTGGTCTGTTTGCATATCTCGGCATGACTGTATTTCTCTCTGTCGATGTGTGTGCATTCTTTGTCTCTACAAAGGAGTGTTCCCATGTCTCCATTTCTGTGATGTTTCTGTGTGAGCGTGTGTATGCAAGGTTTGGGTGTGTTAATGTATCAGTGTGTAGGTATAGTCACGCACTTTAGTCTGATGGTATTCCTCTGTGTGTTTGTGAGGGTGAGAGTGTGTTCGTATGACCCTCAGGATCAGGTTATGTTTCTGTCCGGAGTTGGTTTCCCACATGTCCGTTTGACTGTTTCTGTGTATGTTCGTGTGTTGTAGTTGGAGGATGGGATGTGTTCCTGTTTCTGTTTATATATTCAAATTAATCATAACCAGCTATTTATTGATGAAGTTGCTGATGGTGTTTTGTCCGAGGACAGTACACCGTGGAATTTCTGCAAAGATATTCTGGAGCTGAGCTGACCCTCCTCTGACAACGACAACCATCTTCCTCTGTGCCAGATACGATCGGTACTAGCGGGGAGTTTTGCCCCAATTGTCCCTCAACTGGAGCCAGAGGGATGTCAGCGTGTGTCACTCTCACCTCCCCTCTGGGATTCAGCTCTTGGCCCATGTTTGAAGCAAGAATGCCATACATAAACAAAAGTAGACATTTTTGGATTGCTCAGCATGACAGGCAGCATCCATGGAGAGAAATCAGAGTTAACACTTCGGGACTTGTGATGCTTTCTCAGAACATGTCGCAACTTGCCTTCCCAACTATTTTTGTGTCAACTGCAAATTTGTCAACAACACATTTTTTTCCTTCCTCCAACTCATTCATAGACAGAATATTGCATTCTTCATGTGTATATCATATAAAGTATTCAGTATTGTTATGTGTTGGAGCTGAGTGTGCCTGTACAAATATTAATGTGTATAGGAGTTAATCATGTTTGCATGCAAATATTATTATACATTGTATCTGTTTGCGTTTATAAATAAACGTTGTTTTGCTTCGGAATTGTAATTGTTTAAACGTAAATATCATGAAACATTAGAACTGCTCATTTGTAAATATAAACATGGTTGTGTCTGGAAACGGTTCCTGGTCATATTTGCTTCCTGTTTTCTTTTTGAGTTGTTCTTGCCTTGTTGTATCTTAGTTGTGTTCTCTATTATATATTAATTTCGTGGTGCGTTTCAAATGCACAGGTAAATGTTTGAATATTTTTGCGTTTTTGAAGTGTTTACGTTTTTACATAAAAATTGTTGCACAATGAACTTGGAATTAAACTGTTCATGGTTCTGCATATCAATTGTATTTTAAATCTGTTCACGTTCATTCTTAACTATTGTAAATGAGAACTGTTGACGTATGTATGTAAATATTTATGTGAACTGGAGCTGTTCCAGTTTATTTATCAAAGTTGTGAATTGGAGCTGTTTCAGTTTTTTTATCAAAGTTGTGAATTCGAGCTGTTTCAGTTTATATTATCAAAGTTGTGAATTGGAGCTGATCCAGTTTATGTGTACAGATATTATTTTGTGTTGGAGCTGCTTCTGTTGGTAAATAAATATTGTTGTGTACTGGAGCTGTTGCTACTTTTATGAAAATATGAACATATTCTGAAGTTGTGCCCTTAAATAGATAGGAATGCGAAGAGAGTTCAATATAAAGCAATAGAGAGTGTGAAATGGAGTGTAATAGAGAGAAAAGTGACAACAAAGTAACTGGGAGATGGCTGAACGCAGAAAAGGGAAAGAATCTTATATAATGCAATAGGGGAGAACTAAATAGAGAGAATATAGGTGAGGGTTGAATACAGGAGAGCAGGAAGAAGATTAAGTACGGGGAAGAGGAGAGGTTAAATACAGAACATACCGTATTAAATAGAAAGCAGTAGTGAGAGGGTTAATTAGAGAACAATAGGGAGTAAACTGAATACAGAGATAGTTAAAGGTTGTGATGGACAGGGTTTAAATTTAGCGGGGTCAGTGGAGAATAGTTATGAGAGCTTTAAATGTGAAGTAATAGGGACATAATTAAATAGCAAGCAATGGAGAGGATTGACAACAGGGTAAGAGAGAGGTGGTTGGATACAGGGGAATAGAGAGGATTAAATGTAGGTAAAGACAGGATTAAGTGAAGAGTAGTTGGGTCGGACTAATGTCAGACTAAGAGGAAGAGGATTAATTACAACGCAGGGAATAGAGAGGACAGAATGCAGATAAAGTCTTAAATACAGACTAACAGGGTGAGTCATATATTCAGAGAGACAAGGTGAAAGAGGAATCAGGAGAAAATTAAACAATAGGGGAGAATGTGGGTTACATACAAGGGAACAGCGATATAAGTCAATGCAGATTAGCAGTGTCTTCTCTTCCAATTTTCAGGCATCAACATTAAACTTTGGCTCTCAGACCGTCCATTCCCACAATCATTTGCCTCCATGTTGCACTGCTTCCCGGGACTACCTCTTCCCACATCACCGACAGCTCCCTCATTCCCATTCCATTTGTCATTGCACCCCATGCAACCCTACTCCTCATGCCCTCCCTTTACCTCCTGCCTTTGCTTTGTCATGTAGAGCAGTGTGGACTGACGTTATGCCCTTCTGCCATTCTTGCTTACCAATTCAGAATGAGCAAAAGTACCTCCCCCACTTCCTTTGTATCATTCTCAAGAAGGGTTTTCTTTTTAATTCATTCACAGGATGAGGTCATCGCTGAACAGCACCAGCAATTATCACCCATCCGGAATTGCCTCCAGGGCTGTTCAGTGGCAACCACATTGTTGTACGTCTGGAGTCCCGTGTCGTCCTGACCTGGTAAGGATGCAGTTTCCTCTCTGAAAAGCATGAGCTAATCGACAAGTGACCTGGGTTCATCATTCGACTCTTACATTTTACGAAGTCATTGCATTTAAACTTCATCAACTACCACGGTCGGATTTGAACTTGAGTGCCCAGAACATGACTTGGTTGCCTGCCTTAATAGTGCAGCAATAACACTGCTAAGCCATCGCCTCTACCCCAGTTTGGATTTCGTCCTTTAACAGGCTGGAGAAGGGGCTGAATAAGAGCAGGAAGAACTGTTAATGCTCTTAATCAGAAACAAAAAAAAATCAGCACACCTGCCAGCTTCTAATCAGATAACTCAGAGCTGTATGGTCTCGTGTACCAGAATAACACGCCGGAGAGGAGCTAAATGGCCGACTTTTTCTAGTGGGGTCGGCTGGAGAATGAGCTGAATAGCCTCATCCTGTTCCTGTCGGAGAAGGGGATGAATGGACTCCTTCTAATCCAATATTGTTCGGTCGGTTCATGCCAACAGCAGACTCATTCATCATTGAAAACTAAACAATGCTTTATCCCCTGAATTAAAAAAAATCAGTCTGTGAAATTTCCAAGTCTCTGCCCATTTGTTCTCCACATTTTAAATAAAGGCTGATTTCAGTTTTCCAAATATTAACTCTATTTAGTGTTAGTTAGTGGGATATGTTCAAGTGCAATTTACCCCTTTAACGAGTGAAATGGGCAGGCAAATGGCAGATAATGCTGGAAGTAAGAAAGATTCATTCTTTTTGGTAGAGATAATATAAATTAAGCGGCTGAATTCTAGTGGGGACTTAACATCAAGAGTTGTAGGTGTATACTTCTTTTTTGGAAAGTGACTGGGAACGTTGAGCAGATTTGTCAAAAATAAGTTATCCAAAGTCGAATGGAATGCAAAGGAAAGGGGGAATGTTATTTTACCTGTATAAATCACCGCTTCAGACACACCTGGGGGAAACAGCCCAGATTTGAACTCTTGAATATCATATGACTTTCATTGGGTTAAACCTGAGCTCCGCCCATTACAGCACACCACACTTTAGGAAGCATGTACAATCAGTGGATGCTTTGAAATGGCATGTTTTCTCAGTGGTTCGCATTGCTGTTTTACAGCACCAGGTTCTGGGCTTTGATTCTAACCTCGGGTGACTATCTGTGTACCTTCACCCCGTGCCTGCGTTAGTTTTTCTCCGGGTGTTCTGGTTTCCTCCCACAATCCAAAATATGCATGTCAGAAAAATTAGCCGGGCTGAGGTGTTTATGGTGTTCAAGGATGTGTAGGTTAGGTGCACTCGTCGTGGGTAAGTACAGGGCAGGGGAATGTGGCTGGGTGGTTTACTCTTCAGAGGGTAGGCATGGACTTGTTGGGCTGAAGGCCTAATTCCACACTTTAGGGATCGTATTCGAGGCTGTGGGAGTCGGTTAATAGTCATGAGAACCAAATAGCAGGACATTTAGCCCCTGTGAGCATGTCACAGCATTCAGTGCTTGATTTGTAGCAAAACTCCATATATCTGTGTTTGTGCCGTATTCCTTACAATCTATGCTTAAGAAAAAGAAATCTATCGCAGATATAAAATTAACATCTAATCCAGCATCCACTGCCCTTTGTGGAAGCGAGTTCCCACCATGCAACACCCTTTGTGTGTGGCAGTGCTTCCTAACATCTCTCCTGAAAACATTAGCCCGACATTGCAGACTATGTCCCTTTATGTTTGAATACACAAACAGTGGAAATGGGTTATCTATATAAACACTATCTTCTGAGTTCTGGAGAAAGGTGGCCTAATTTGTAGTCTCCCACATTAATGGTTGGAGAACCGTGAAGACCCTCTTTGAGGCTCCCTCAGACTTGCAGTAAAGAGTCAAGGGGAACCCCAAGCGGATCTGTATTCTCAAAGGTTTTCAGAATGTGACAGAGAAATGGGTATAACTGTCCAAGCTACAGAAAAACGTGCAGAATCTACTCCTGGTGCAGACGATGGGTGTCGATGTCACAGAGGATTTTCAGGAGGTGAAAAGCCAGAAAGCCTCACTCTTTACCTCCAAAGCCACCAAGATAATCCACCCGGTCTGGGGTGCACACTGTGGAGCAGGACGGGACGCGCTCACGTTTGGTCTTCGACAAATTGCATGGGGAGAGCTGGATGCTCAGCATCTTGAAAGGGAGAAATATCAGTCTGTAACGTAATCTCATCCTGACATCCTGAGGATAAGCAAAACCCTTTGTGCCACATTACATGACATGAATCTCGCAGATAGCGCACCTCCCGGTCATTACTTTCTATTGTGCAGGTTTTAAATGACAACATACGGCAGAGGCTGGACCAGCCACTATCTCTGGAGGTTCTGACCAAGGCTCTCGACTCCTTCGAAAAGAATAGGCCTCGCGGAAGTGTTAGCTTATCAGCCGTGTTGTATTCGACTCTGTGAGAGTTGATTGGACAGGACCTGGTGAAAGTGGACAACAGGGAAATTGAGATGTTGAATATCTGACTCAGTGACGGGCTATTGTGAAAAGCTGTGTATTTGTTAATAAAGGGTGATTAATAACAAGATACTAGAGTATGAGCATTGATTTTACTCCCAGACATTGTTGACGCCAATGTGCATCAGGATCTTGAGTTCTTCATGTTCCACACATTCCCACTCCAACCCCGGTCCCACCCCAGCAAATCCCACACCACAAGATGTCCTGAAGTTGTTCTGTGACATTCTTGACCCTCGGCACTGTGGAGACAATATACCCTCCTGTACTCTGGCTGGTCAGAACTGATGATTTTGAACGAGTCAGTCAGTCATGTTAGCTTTGTTCATGCTGCCATTTAAAGTTAACACAGCACCGCATTAACTTTATAAATGATGTTAAAAAAAACCAAGAAACGTAATACTGGAGATTTGGGGCTCAATGTCCATGTGAGTGAGGCATTTATTCACCAGATTGATAGTTGGACAACAAGGGTTCAATTGTGAGGGACTGCGATGACGCGAACCCATGGTTCAATTCCTCGAATTAAGTAGGGTCTGAGATGAGTAAAGTTTTCCAGAGAATGATGGAAACGTCTGGCGATAAATGGACCGAAAGGCATCTTGTTGCCTCTTGTTTTAGGGTGCGAAAAATCATCTGAAATTTTGCCGATGGCCTAAAACCTTTCCAAGAGTGAAATGAATGAACAATGCCTCACATTCCTCCACATTATACTGCACAGACTATTTGGTCCTTGTTTACTCACTGAACCTGCCCTTTCCCTTCTCAGTGCTGCTACGTCCTCCTTGCCTATGACTGTCAACTTAATATTGTGTTCTAATCAAAGGTAATGCATGATCCCATAATCGAAGTCAATGATAGAAATTATGGTGGTATCTCGAGAAATGATCCTTGTGTCACTCACTCATACCAGTCCGACATTATGGTAATAACAAAATTACTCCTGCTCTCTGCTTTTTGTCCTCTATCAGTCCCCAAGCCAAGTCCCATTTCCCCATTTCGACGGGCCTCATTGACAACATTGACCATACCAGCATTCATTTCCAGAATTGGACATATCTGCATCCGTGTGCGAGCAAATCCCTCTCTGACCTCAGTCCTCCATCTCGCTTGATTCTATTCCTTCCCATCATCCGTCGGATGTTTTCGGTTTCTTCTCTGTGCATGTGCAGTACACTGCAGGTGAACAGGGAATATCTCACCCTCTGTCTTACTGTTGGAATATTGTGTGATTCAGAGTCAGCTCTGAAACATGTCCAGGGCGTTGTTACCCTGGCAGGAAGTTCTGTATTGACTGGAGATTATGTAACCGTTGAGGGCATTTTTCAGTGAGTTACCTTTACCTGTTTCAATTATTGCCTTGTGCAGAGAAATTATGTTCGAATCAGACACTGTCTGTGAGGAATTGCATTGCGATGATGTATTCATTAAAACAGACAGTGTGTCGTCACCAATAACCAACGATGCACCCTGCACAGAATAGTCGCTGATAACCATGGAAATCACATCCCAGAGTTGAGGAGAATGTTTCTCAGAAAGACACTCAACAATTGGATTTTAATTTCCAAATGATAAAAGTCGATGGAATGTCGAAACTGAAATGAAATGAGAGTTTAAAGTTCGATAGATGGTGTTGTGGTGTCAATGCTGGTAATGAGGGCGGCACAGTGGTTCAGTGGTAAGCCCTGCTGCCTCACAGAGAGATAGAGCGGGTGGGTATGGGTGAGATACCCTTTGCAGGATCAGTGTGGATTTGATGGGCCCATTGGCCGGATTCCACGTTGTAAGGATTCTACTAGGTCACACTATATACATTTTCCTCTGTTTGGTCCTGACCGATTGAGATTTGCACAATCATACAAACCACAGTTGTAAAAATAATCTGTGGCCACCGGGAGTTCACTCACAGGTGTCACTTGTTTGTCCAAACTCTTAAATAAATGAAGTGAACCACATTGTAATGTAACAGTCCCCCAGGCGATGCCAACAGGTATAAATGAAAGGCTTTGAGATTATATCACCTCGGCATTGAGTACAGGGAGATTGCCTGTGCGCAGAGATTCAGGCAGACAATGGCATTTTCATTTTATTGTTTGCGGAAATTATTTTACATCACCCTTCCGACTGTAACAATCCCTGGTAAGTGCGGTACACCAATGAAATTGTGTCCATCTGTCTGATGGTCGGCTTCAGGTTCACTCTGTCACTGACAATGATATATAGATAGATTGTGCCTAAAATTCACACAGTGTCAGGAGCTCGGTAATTTATTGTCAGATTACAGGGACCCTGTGGATTCCGTGTCATCGCAGATTCCACAGGAATTGCCTGGGAAATTATTCATCTCTTCTGAGAACCTTCCAGAAATGCGCAATCCAATCGGAGATTACGGAGAGTTTCAATGGAATTAAGGCAAGGAATCACTTTGGAAACATATAAGCGGTGATATTCTATGTAGAGAATGCAATATTAGTGAGTTTGTGTTTGCTTCTGGTGTTGAAGTGAATAAGCAGTGGGCTTCTCTGTGCATCTAAAGTTTAGAGTTAACTTGGATTTATTTGTGTAATTGCAGCAGTTTGTTTTAATAATTGCGTTTGAAGTTTGGCGATGGGCTGAATGGTTTTGTGCACGAATGAGTTGTCTAGTTTTGATGGTTGCAACCTAACATGATATTAATGGGGCCTCATAACTTTGTAGGTGAGTTCTGGAATTTTCAATTAAGGAAGAAACCCTTATCGAGAAAGCTTTACTTTCAATGTTATCATTTTTGTCATTTAGTTTTGTTCCTGTACGACCCTTGATATGAGTGTAGGCATGGATCTGTGCTCATGCAAATGCAATGAGAGTTTTAGTAAATGACATTATCTTGTCAGTTGATCACTGATAGTAGTGTTGGGGCAGAAGAAAATCTCTGAAAAAAATGTTTCAAGCTGTGTATATTGATGCTCAGATGTGCAGTAACTCCAGGAAGAAATTGACTGCAATTTCAGTTGAGAATTGACAGTCAAAAGTAATTTAACCAAGTGATAGATACAGGGATTCTGGTGTGAATAGTTTTTGATGGCTGTTTTGTTTGGAACGTTATTGTTGGGAGTCGGGTTTTGTGTAATATATGAAAGTCGTAACGTTTCGTTTCATGCATGCATTGTTTGAGATTAACAAGAATTATACTTCTGCTGCGTGTTCGTTGTCTTTGAATCTGCTTTAAAGCACGTAGTTTGATTTGTTCTGTTTTATCATCATTTCCTTCGCAATAAATTTCACGTTTTTTAATGGATGCAGAGCAGGTAGCCAGTTTACTCAATTGATGTAGACATGAATAAGCTCTTTCAGTGCCATAACTTTCCTGCAGTTCTGCGGGATTGAAGAAAGACAGGAGTTTAAAATTGGATTCACTCAGTGGGCAGAATGCGCTGTCTCTGCATTATCCATTTCCAACATTTTAACACTGAGAAGTGTTAAATAGAATTTCAGATGCATGTGGCTAATTTCCAGTTGTTTTTCAGAAGAAGTTTTTGTGGCTTCATATTTTTAAACTGCATGAAGCAGTTTCGCTTCGGGAGGAATAGTACTAACTAAGTTTAGAAGGTAAGAATTAATCAATTCCTTAGGTTAATATGCTTACCGTTTTTAGGTATTCTCATTACAAAGTAAAGTTGTTTTTTAAAAAGGACGTGTTGTGAAATCCTGTTCTGTCTATGAGCTGGTGAGTATTTTTAGTATTACTTTCCATGTTAATTGCATCTGACATTATGAGAGCACAATAGAGAGTCAGAGAGACTTGATTATTTTGTAACATCATATTTCTGACGCAATCGATTGGAGCCGCAAAATTCAGTGTTTGTAGTAATGATCTGTCTGTTTCGTTTTGCATTTTGTCGGTTATTCAAAAATTTCAACAAGCCTATCCTCAAGAGTATTTCAGTCAGACAATGCAAAGAACGCAATAAAATAGTCACATCTACGGATTTGCATTTGGCATTATCTGTTCACTGAATTTACAAGCGAAAATGGAACATTTTCTAAATATGACAAGGAATTGTTCACTTCCCAAAACAAATTCTGTGGGATTCCATGAATTAGCAGATCCTCAATTTATCATCACAGATCGTGGTTTGTCCCTTCAATGAAGAAACCAAACTTTCTCGGCTCTGTTAGCATCCTCCGTCAAATTATTCCCTCTTCCCATGTTTTTTGTAATATATTGATCAGAACATTCCAGGCAAACGTATATGGAGTACAGGAAAGTCTGTGGCTGTAAGAGCTGTTCTCCTCGTTGTGGTATTTTACGTGTCAGAGCTGACTTTCACGAATTCCTTGAGAACTATTATTTTATAAGTTGTGCATTGTTTTGGAAATTTGGGGAAAAGAAATATCAAAGCAAGGCAATTTAAAAAGGAGGAAGACTGACAAAGTTGGACACCACATGGTCAGCCATAGAGGAATAGAGAGAGAGTAACGAATATTGCTGTCTGACACAGCAGTGAATCTGCACAGCTCCTGCCTTTGCTGTTTGAGTCCATGCGTTTCTGGCCATCGGAGAGCATCTGGGGAAGAAAACCAGCAAAAATCACAGCTGCCCTTGGAGGAACTTGTGTGTAAGAGTTCACAACATAGCAACAGATAAGTGCATGGTGCTCAGGTGTAACCTTGCTGCCTTTTGTTTGTGTCAGTCTACAATAGAGAGTCAAGCGAGTTCATTCTTGGGGATTAGTTTTATTGTGGTCTGTCTCTCGATTAAATTGTAAAGGTGGAAGTCATTGGCGAAAAAGTTAGCCCGGAGAAGTGTCTCTTAGAGCTCTACAGCTGTGGTATTTTCTGGGTTTGTACATTATTGAGGTGCAAAGATGACTTTCAGTGGACTGATGACCTCTTCCTGTCAGGTGTGGGAGGTTAGGGAAAGCTTCCATTTACTGAAGATTATGTCTACAGTAAGTGTGTTTGGTTGTGAATCCTGTCAAGTCGCCATGGATCGATTGGAGAGGCAAAGAGAAATTTACAGAAGGTAGGGAGTGGGATGGCAATCATTTACAGGAAGAAGGGAAAACCGCAGATATAATCATGTAGATGGGACACCTCCGGGAAAGGTTGGACAGGGAGATGGGTAGTGCAGGTGTCTCCAGGGCCTATTGCTATTTTAAACAATTATGTTGCTTTGGAAAATGTCGGAGGTGATGGACTCTTAGAGAATGTGGCATGAACTGCCAGGTTTCTGACACCAATACTGGCTCTAATGTATACCAGGGGCACGCCAGGATCCAAGTGATTAGTTGTGATAATGTACTGTCTAGTCAAAGGCATAAACAAAATTTCTACGACAACATTGAGAAACCAGAATGGAATGTTGCGTCGCTGGTGCCAAGATCATTGATATTGCGGAGCGGTTGCAGAATGTCCTCAACGGAGAGAAGGACCAACAGGAGGTCATTTACACAGTGGAACTATTGACATCTGAAGACAAAAGGATAAAATTCAGAACGTGGAGTATAAGAAGTTCGGCAGTAATTTAGAAGGAGGTGGTTGCAGGTAATGATTTTGGATTACGCTTGGGGCAATACAAGGGGACCAACAGGGGGAATGCAGTTGAACTTCGGGATGGTTTGGGAAATGGTATAGGGATATCATAGCAATTAGAAAGACTTGGCTCAGGGGAGGACAGGACTGGCAGCTTAATGCTGTAGAGCACAAAGGCTGATTCAAAGACAGAAAGGGAGCTCAGAGAAGAGGGAATTTGTGTGTTTGATAATGGATAACATTAAGCTGTAATTATACAGGATATTCCTGCGATTATGTCTAGGGAATATATTTGTGCGGAACTGAGAAAGAAGAAAAAAATCACTTTATTGGGATTATATTATTGACCCGCAAATGGTATTTGGGGAGTTGAGAACAAATTCGGATGTAGATATCAGTTATCTGTAAGAATAATAGGGTGGTAATAGTAGGGAATTGTGACATTTCAAACATAGTCTGGGACAGCCAGAGTGTTCAGCGTTGAGATGGAGAGGAAGTTTTTAAGCGCTTTTAAGAAAACTTTCTGATTCAGTATGCAGATGTAGGTACTCGTGCATGGTCAAATCTTGACGTACTCTCAGGAAATAAGGCAGGTCAGGTGACTGAGGTGTCAGTGGAGAGCACTTTGTGGCCAGCGAACATAATTCGATCAGTTAAACAGTGGCCAATTTTGAAAGTACCTGGCAAGAACTTTCAAAAGCTGACTGCAGGGAAATGTTTGTCAGTGAAGCGATGTTTAGAAAATGGGAAGCCTTCTAAAATGAAATAACAAGTGTCCAGAGAGGGTATGTTCCTGTTCGGTTGAAAGGCAAGACTGGTAGGTGCAGGAATGCTGGATGATGGGAAGAATTGAGGTTTTCGTAATAAGAAGGACGCATATGTCAGGGATAGACAGCAGAGATCGCGTCAATTCTTCAAGAGCATGAGTATATTTAAGAAGGAATGGATGCAGATTTATTCGCTGAGCTGGAATATTCATGCTTATTATGGATAGATTAGATTAGATTAGTTTAATTACAGTGTGGAAACAGGTCCAACAAGTCCGCACCGACCTGCAAACAACCAAACACCTACATTTATCCCTTCACCTAACACTACACGTAATTTAGCATTGCCAATTCACATGCCATGAGCATCTTTTGACTGTGGGAAGAAACTGTGGGAGGAAACCCACGCAGACACGGGGAGAATGTGCAAACTCCACACAGTCAGTCGCCTGAGGCGGGAATTGAACCCAGGTCTCTGGCATTGTGAGGTAACATTACGAACCACTGTGCCACCGTGCCGTCCATGTGCAGCATGGAAACAGACCCTTCGGTCCAAGCTGTCCACGCCGACCAGATATCCCAACCCAATCTAGTCCCACCTGCCAGCATGCCTAAATCCTTCCAAACCCTTCCTATTCATATACCCATCCAAGTGCCTCTTAAATGATGCAATTGTACCAGTCTCCACCACATCCTCTGACACCTCAGTCCCTACACGTACCAAACTATGTGTGATAATATTGCCCTTTAGGTCTCTTTTATGTCTTTCTCCTCTCGCCCTAAACCAATGCCCTCCAGTTCTGGATTCCCTGAACTCAGGAAAAGACTTTGTCTATTTGTCCAATCCATGATCTTCGTATTTTGGTAAACCTCTATAAGGACACCCCTCAGCCTCCGACACTCCAGGGAAAACAACCCCAGCCTGTACAGCCTCTCCCTGTAGCTCAGATATCCAACTCTGGCAACATCCATGCCAATCTTTCCTGAACCTTTTCAAGTTTCGCAAGATCTTTCTGATAGGAAGGAAACCAGAATTTCATGCAATATTCCAAAATTGGCTTAACCAATGTTCTGTGCAGCCGGAACATGACCTCCCAACTCGTGTACTCAGTACTCTGACCAATAACGGAAAACATACCAAACGCCTTATTCACTATCCTATCTACCTGCGACTCCACTTTCAAGGAGCTATGTACCTGCATTCCGAGGTCTCTTTGTTCAGCAACACTCCCTAGGACCTTACCATTAAGTGTATAAGTCCTGCTCAGATTTGCTTTCCTAAAATGCAGCGCCTCACATTTATCAGAATTAAACTCCATCTGCTACTTGTCAGCCCATTAGCCCATCTGATCCATATCCTGCTGTAATGTAAAGTAACCTTCTCCGTTGTTCACTATACCTCCAATTTTGGTGTCATCTGCAAACTTATTAACTTACCTCTTATGCTCGCATTTAAATCATTGATGTAAATGACAAAATGTAGAGGAACCAGCTTCGAACCTTGTGGCACTCCACTGGTCACAGGCCTCCAGTCTGAAAAACAGCCCTCCACCACGATCCTCTGTCATCTACCTTTGAGTCAGTTCTGTATTCAAATGGCTAGTTCTCCCTTTATTCCATGAGATCCAACCTTGCTAATCAGTCTCCCAATGGGAAGCCTGTCGAACGCCTTACTGACGACCATATGGATCACATCTACTGCTCTGCCCTCATCAATCTTCCTTGTTACTTATTTAAAAAAACTCAATATAAGGTAACATTGTCAGTGAGACTCCGAATGAAGCATTGGTGTTGTCGCTGGTTTCCTATTTATATGTTTGAGTTACCTAGGGTGGATGTTGTCATTTCCTGTGGTGACATTATTTCCTATAGTGATGTTATTTCCTTTTTTTAAGGGTTTGTAAATCTTCTCAAAACTCTTTAACTGAAGAGGGAAATCGGCAGGGCAAAAAGCGGACATGAGATAACTTTGCCAAAAAGGGTCAAGGAGAATCTGAACGGATTTCAAAAATATATTCAGGACAGAATTGTAACACAGGAGAAAATAGGACTCCTGAAGCATCATGTGGCAGCCTGTGTGTGGAAATGCAGGAGATGTGTGCAATAGTAAAGAAGCTTTTTGCATCTTTGGTTACTACGCAGAAAGGCATGGTTGATACAGAATGATAGGGAAACAGATGCTGACATCTTGAAAAATGCCCATATTACATCAGAAGCGATGCTGGATATCTTAAAAATCATGAGGTTGGATAAATTCCCAGGACCTGATGAGGTGTTGTCTCAATCTCATCGGGAAGCAAGGGAAATGATTGCAGTGGGACTTGCTAAGATATTTGTATCATTGACAAGAGGTGAGGCACTGGAAGACTGGAGGGTGGCGAATATGGTGCCACTATTTAAGAAAGATGAACAGGGAAAGCCAGAGCAGTATAGACTGGTGAGCCTGACATTAGGGGTGGGCAAGCTGTGAGAGTGAATCTGCAGGGACAGGATTTACATGTATTTGGAGTGGCAAGGACTGATTTGGGGCAGTTGACATGCCTTTGTACATGCGCAATCATGTCTCTCCAACGTAACTGAGTTTTGCAAAGAAGTATCAAAGAGGATTAATGAGGCAGAACAGCGGATGTGATCAATGTGGACTTCAGGAAGGTGTTAAAACTGGTTTGTCATGATAGACAAATTCGTAAGGCTAGCTCGCATTGAACTCAGGGAGACCCAGCTATTTGGGTACAAAACTGGCTTGTAGGTGGAAGACAGAGGGTGGTGGTGTTGGCTCCCATTTCAGACTGGAGGCCTGTGACCAGTGGTGTGTGAGTGGAATTGATGCTGGATCCACAGCTTTTTGCCATTGATGTAAACGATATGAAATTGACAATTTAAATTCTAGTTCGTAAGTTTGCAGATGACACTAAATTTAAAGTGAGATTTGACAGGGAAGAAGGTTGATCAGATGGGCCAATGATCCGAGGAGTCGCAGATAGAGTTTAATTTAGATGAAAATGAGGTACTGCACTTTGAAAGGCAAATCAGAGCAGGACATACACAGTTATTGATAAGGTCCTGAACATTGTAGCTGAACAAGGACAGCTTGGAGTGCAAGATCATAGATCCTTGACAATGATTTCTGAGATGGAGAGATTGGTGAAGGCGATGTTTGGTATACTTTGCTTTACTGATCAGAGCATTGAGTATAGGAATTGGGAGATCATGTTGTGGCTGTGCAGGACACTGTTTAGGACACGTTTAGAGTATTGTGTGCAGTTCTAGTCTCCCTCCAAAAATGTCAGAAAATTTAAAAGTTTCAGAAGTGATGTTGCCAGGGTTGGAATATTTGAAGTATAGGGATAGGCTGAATATACTGGGTCTGCTTTTCCTGGAGTGTCGTAGACTGAGGTATAACCTTATGCAGGTTTATGAAATCATGAGAGCCATTGATAGAAGTAACAGAGAGGGCGTTTTCTCTGTTATGGGGGAGTCTAGAAAGAGAGGGGATAAGTTTCCGGGGAGAGGGCATGAAATTAAAAGGCACTCAAATGGTACCTACAGATGTCATGTTGCGGCTATGGAATGAATTACCAGAAGAAGTGGTGGTGGCTGGGACAATTACAAAATTTCAAAGATATCTGGATAGGTAGATAAATAGAAAGGGTTGAGAGTGATTCATTGGTAAATGAGACTGGGTTAATTTAGGATATGCATTCGGCATGGATAATTTGGACTGAAGTGTGTGTTTCCATGTTATAATACTCCATGTATCTAACCATTGCCAGAATGCTAAGAACCATCGAACAAATATCCCATAGTAGTTAAATTTATTTAAATCTGACTTCACTTTTTGGAATGATTCCCTGGCTTTTTGTTGCAATGATAGGGTTTTGTGTGTAAGGAGAAATCTGAGATGATGTTTTGAGTTCAGTGACCCATGTTCAGATGATGTTGTTCTGATGAAGCGTTGACATGCGCTATCATGTCTCACCAACTTAACTGAGTTTTGTAAAGAAGTATCAAAGAGGATTGATGGGGCAGAACAGTGGATGTGATCTATGTGGACTTCAGGAAGGTGTTCAAACTGGTTTGTCATGGCAGACAAATTCGTAAGACTTCTCTCTCCACAGATGCTGCCATACTTGTTGGATTTGTTCTGTTTCATGTTTTCAGCATTCAAAGCCTAAAGATATTTCAGTACAATGCTTCACTTCCAAGCCCTCTCAGAACTAATTCTTAGAATCATAGAATCAGACTGTATATGATAGGACCTTTGGTCATTCCCGTTTGTGCTAACAAAGCTACACAAAGTCTGCTCTTGTCCCAGCAGTCATAGTCTCGAATGTGATGATGCTTCAAGCGTTCATCGGTAGTTTTTTGAAGTTTGTGACATTCTCTGCTTCCACAACTCTCCCAGGCACTGAATTAGCGGACACTCACCACTCTCTGGGTGAACGCCTCTTCCTCAGATCCCGCACAAGCTCTTCCCTTTCACCTTAAAGGTATGCCCACACACCCCACCAGCCATCTGACAATTGCCAGCCCACCCTTTGTTACACACAAGCGTATGCAGCTTCTAAATGGGTCAGGGCATTGGAGCTTTAATGTTCAAACTCGACATCTGAACCTTCCCAACTGCCCCAGTTCTGTGCTAAGATCTTATATTGCTATCTGCGCCGATGTGGACAAGCTTGATCATTAATTTCCAATTTGCATTTTACTTCCTGTTTCTTTCAGTTAATTGCCTGGTGAGTTTGGTTCTCGCACGAGGAAAATGTGGTCTCTCTAACAGCACAACGCGCTGCCTGTTGGCTGTGGCAATGTCGGACCTACTGTTTGTTCTCACTGACATCATACTGTGGAAACTCAAATTCTTTGACATGCCAACGTGTTTCCTGTATCTCACCTCTGTGTGCCGTCCTGTCTATGTCATGGCTCGTGCAGCCACAGACTGTTCCGTCTGGTTCACTGTCCTTTTCACCTTTGATCGTTTTGTGGCCATTTGCTACATGAAAATGAAGAGAGATTATTGGACAGAAAAGGCCTTGACTGTGGCTATGGCTGCAACTGGAATTCTTCTCATTTCAAGAAGCATCCCCTTTTATTTTCGGTTTGAACCTGGGAGAATAATTAACAATGTTCTGTGGCACTGCCAAATAAAGTCAAGTTATTTTACAGATCCCAAGTGGCTGGGATTCAGGTGGTTTGATATCATTTTAACCCCTTTCATCCCATTTGTGTTAATTCTGTTGATGAATACTCTGATGGTCAGACACATTTTGTTGATCAGTCGAGTCCACAAGAGCCTGAGGAGTCAGAGGAAGGGAGAGAGGCACAAAGACACAGAGATGGAGAATCGGAGGAGGTCAGTGATTTCCCTCTTCACCATATCCATTAGCTTCATACTTCTGTGGACAGTGCATAGTTCAAATGTCTTGTACTTTCGCATTAAAGGAGCATATCGTTGGAACTACAGTTCTTTAAAGGATTTTACGTACATTGCAGAAATGCTGAAGGATATAAGCTGCAGCACGAACAAATTATTTTGTGCAGTGACTCTGTCCAAGTTCAGAGCGAAGTTCAAGAATGTGATGCAAAAACTGGTTACATAAATCCTGCGCTTAATGACTCAGCAAAAGAACTGGGAGAGGTGCCCAGGCATCTGCAGCGTTGCCAGTGCAGGGATGAACAGACAGAATTTCATCATAACATGGATTGAGTTGAACACCCTGCAGTGGATGGCAGGGGGTGAAGTAAGATGGGTCACCGTTCACCACGCTCAGGTACACGCTGCTATCCCTGATTGACTGACGGATTGACACACATGGAGACACAAAAACAATCAGGATCAGTAGTCCATTCAGCCCTTCGAATCTGGTCCACCCGTCATTCCAGAGCATCACGGTTCATCCAATTCTAAGATATAATCCACCTTCCTGTCTGTCCCTGACAATGATACCAATCTCCCAGGCTTAACATAATCCATCTAATTGCACTTCAAGAAATATTGGAAGACGCAACAACGGGACAACAGTGAAGGGAAAAGAAGTAACTGTCAGCGACAGTGAAGGAGGGAAAGAGGCTAGAAGAGTGATTCTAAATGTCGGATTGTCTCTGAGTGATGGACTCAGCCGAAACATTGTGTCTTCACGGAGAGCCCTGTGAATGAGTGATAAAGTCCGGCAGCAGGGGTTTCTGCATTTCCCCTGCAGGGGAGGAGAGGGATGGACAGAAACAGCTCTTCCTGTACCATGATTAATGTCAGTCTCTGTTAGCTCGAAATAAACATTTTTTCGAACAAGAGAATCTCTCCGTGTGCTGTTGATCCCCTGATCTGAATTGTTTCTTGCTCCATGCACATTTTTTCAGTTTTGACAGTGTTCCATGAGCCCTCTTATGCTTACTCCCACCACAGGAATATTGTCTTCTCTCTCTTTCCGCCTCTTTCTGCATGTCCTTTTCTCTGTCGCTCTCTTCCTCTCTTTCTCACTCTCTTTCGCTATGTCTGCATCTCTCTCCCCATCTCTAAATTTCTTGCTGTCAGTCTCTCTCTGACTCTGTTCCTTTACCTCTGTCTCTCTATCTGTCTTTGTCTCTGTTTCTCCTGCTCTCTCTCTCTCTCTGCCTCATGCTCTGTTTCTTTCTCACACATTGACCACAACAGACACGTGTTCACTCAGTTTAACACCTGCTCCCGTGAATTGTCTCAAACCACTTCTATATCTCTTCTTTCACTGAGTTTATCTGAGGAGGTGATTTTGGAAAATGCAAAATGCATAGGCGCGTTCAACAATACCTTGGCATAATGTTAGTTACATTTCTGTAAATGTTGTGTCCCTTCGTCTTCTGCACTTTGACTGTCTCTCTTTCCCTTCCTGTCAATGTGACGGAGCTTGTGTTTAAGTGTTTCACTTTCCGTTGTGAGGGTCTCTGTGCGTATCTATGTTTCACTGCCCTTGTGGCAGTGTCACACTGTTTGTGTATATCCACAGGTTTTGTCTTTGGATGTGTCCATGTGACATATTGTGACTTAATTCCTTCCCCCGTGTGTTGCTTTCCCTCTGTGTGTGAACCTGGATAAGTATTTTGGTGACGACATATTTTAGTGTTGATGTGTTTGGGTATGTTGGGAGCGTTTCTGTGACAGTGAGTATGTTCGCGTGGCTGTTTGTTACTGTGCCAGTGTGAATGTGTATCAGTGTGTGTTTTGACAATGTATCTGCTGTGTTCGTGTCTGTTTATATGCTGTGTGCATGTGTGGTTGCATTCCTATGACGGTGATTTTTTTATGTGTTTGTGTGTGTGTGCCTGTGTTACTGTTTGCATGTTATGATGATTGCTGACTCTTTATGTGTGTGTCTTTGAATTTCATTATTGTGCGAGTGGGGCTGTGTCTCTCGCCACCTGTGTTGCTGTTTAAGCATCTGCGTGTGTTGTTCAGACTGTGTTTTCCTCCCTGTCCACGTGTCAAGATATTTCTGTGGCCCCAGCAGGATCTGTTTGCCTCTCTGTGGGAGTGTCCCTGTTCGCTTCTGAGTGTCGCTCGATGTCTATATATAATTGTAGGTGTGGTTCTGTAACTGTGTTTTCCTGTGCTCATGTGTGCACAAATGTTCCTGTTAGTTCTTGCATGTTGATGTGTAATGTCTCTAAGTATGACTTCAGTTCTTTATGTGTGTGTGGATGTGTGTATGAGTATGTGTCTGTGTGTAAATGCGTTTTTTTATTTGGAATGACTTTTTATGTGTGCATGTCTATGTTCTGTATCTCTGTTGGTCTGTTTGCATATCTCAGCATGGCTATTTCTGTCTGTGGATGTGTGTGCATTCTTTGTCTCTACAAAGTAGTGTTCCTATGTCTCATTTCTGTGATATTTCTGTGTGAGAGTGTGTATGCAAGGTTTGGGTGCGTTAATGTATCAGTGTGTAGGTATAGTCACGCACTTTAGTCTGATTGTCTTCCTCTGTGTGTTTGTGAGGGTGAGGGTGTGTTTGTATGACCCACAGGATAAGGTAATGTTTCTGTCTGGAGATGGTTTCCAACATCTCCGTTTGACTGTTTCTGTGTATGTTAGTGCGTTGTAGTTGGAGGATGGGATGTGTTCCTGTTTCTGTTTATCAGTATCTTCCTATGTCTCAACTTGAGTGTATTTGGGCAGGTGGGAGTACTTTTGTGTCTGAGTGGCAAACTTTTGCGAGTGTATGCATGTGGGTGTGTTTCTGTGTCTCTCAGGACCTGGTTATATTCCTGTCTCGTCACAACACTCCCTCACCTGAAAAAGGACGAGTGCGCCCTACCGCAGGTCACGGTCCACAGATTGCTCTCTTTGGACTATACGTGGGGACCTGGGAGAGATCCAAACGCCAGTCTCTCCACCTCATAAGTACTGAAACCTGAATTGTTACTTCGGTTTCTGGACCGATTGTTCAAATCATGAAACAAGGCAAGGTAATATTTAATGAGATGCAAGACACTAGGAATCTCAAAGGACCAGTGGGAACTTGGGATGCTTGCCCACGATCCCTGAATGTTGGAGGACAGGTTAATACAATAATTAAGGTGGCGCATCATGTACCACATGCCTTGATCAATGGCGGTGCAGAATATAGGGGTAGGGAGGTCATTCTCGCCTTTTGTAGGAGTCTATACACTCACATGATCACAGAAATCTTCAAAATGCTGATGAGAGGTGGAAAGGGTGACAGCGTTTAATAAGTGAAACTGGTCAGTTGGGCTAGAGTGGAGACAATCCCTTGTAGATAAAGATCCAGAAATGTTTCCCTCCAAAATTACGTCAATCTCCTCTTATCTTTGGGGAAAAAAAGCAGTTCAGGGTACGGTGTCACCAGCAGAGCTGATGAACTGAGTATTGACACTCTCTAATGAACCTTGATGTCTCTCTTTGGTGCATTTTGTGTTTGTGACATATTTCTGCTACTGAGTGTCAGTGGTGGAGGAAATGTATGTTTGTAGTTGTGATGTCAATCAAGCAAACTGCTTTGTCCTGGGTGATGTCAAATTTTCTGAGTGATGATGGAGCTGCATCCAAACAAGAAACTGGGGAGTATTTCGTTGCACTTCTTACTTTTGCTTTGACATTGGGCAGTCAGGAGGTAAGTTACTTGCCGTGTTCCTCCCGGCTGCTGACATCCTTTTGTAGCAATAATATTCAAATTAATCATAACCAGCTATTTATTGATGAAGTTGCTGATGGTGTTTTGTCCGAGGACAGTACACCGTGGAATTTCTGCAAAGATGTTCTGGAGCTGAGCTGACCCTCCTCTGACAACGACAACCATCTTCCTATGTGCCAGATACGATCGGTACTAGCGGGGAGTTTTGCCCCAATTGTCCCTCAATTGGAGCCACAGGGATGTCAGGGTGTGTCACTCTCACCTCCCCTCTGGGATTCAGCTCTTGGCCCATGTTTGAAGCAAGAATGCCATACATAAACAAAAGTAGACATTTCTGGATTGCTCAGCATGACAGGCAGCATCCATGGAGAGAAATCAGAGTTAACACTTCGGGACTTGTGATGCTTTCTCAGAACATGTCGCAACTTGCCTTCCCAACTATTTTTGTGTCATCTGCAAATTTGTCAACAACACATTTTTTTTCCTTCCTCCAACTCATTCATATACAGAATATTGCATTCTTCATGTGTATGTCGTATGAAGTATTCAGCATTGTTATGTGTTGGAGCTCAGTGATCCTGTACAAATATTGCTGTGTATGGGAGTTAATCATGTTTGCATGTAAATATGATTGTGCATTGTATCTGTTTGTGTTTATAAATAAACATTGTTTTGCTTCGGAGTTCTTCTCGTTTAAACGTAAATAACATGAAACATTAGAACTGTTCATTTGTAAATATAAACATGGTTGTGTCTGGAAACGGTTCCTGGTCATATTTGCTTCCTGTTTTCTTTTTGAGTTGTTCTTGCCTGCAAGTAAATATTGTTGTATGTTAGTTGTGTTCTCTATTATATATTAATTTTGTGGTGCGTTTCAACTGCACATATGCGTTTCTGCATATCATTTTTATTTTAGATTTGTTCACGTTCATTTATAAATATTGTAAATGAGAACTGTTGACGTCTGTAGTTAAATATTTCTGTGTACTGGAGCTGTTCCAGTTTATATCTCAAAGTTGTGAATTGGAGCTGTTCCAGTTTATGTGTATCGATATTATTTTGTGTTGGAGCTGCTCCTGTTGGAATATAAATATTGTTGTGTCCTGGAGCCGTTGCTGTTTTTATGAAAATATTAACATATTCTGAAGTTGTGCCCGTAATCGGGAGAGAATTCAACAGCGAATAAATGGTATCGGATTAAATAGACAGGATTTAGTAGAGGGTTAAACAGGAGTAATAACTGGAGGGTAACATAGAAGATAAAGGAATCGGCTTTTGTACAACGTAATCGAAAACGTCCAAATGGAGTTTTACCGGAAAAGCAATCGAATATAACTGAGAGAGGAAAGTGTTAATTACAGGGAAAGGGAGAGGAATTATTATCATGTTGCAGGGAAAGGATTAAATAGAGAGGAATGCGAAGAGAGTTCAATATAAGGCAATAGAGAGGGTGAAATGGAGTGTAATAGAGAGAAAATTGACAACAAAGCACCTGGGAGATGGTTGTAAGCAGAAAAGGGAAAGAATCTTATATAAAGAAATAGGGGGAGAACTAAATAGAGAGAATAGAGGTGAGGGTTGAATACAGGAGAGCGGGAAGAAGATTAAGTACGGGGAAGAGGAGTGGTTAAATACAGAACATACCGTATTAAATAGAAAGCAGTAGTGAGAGGGTTAATTAGAGAACAATAGGGAGTCAACTGAATACAGAGATAGTTAAAGATTGTGATGGGCAGGGTTTAAATTTAGCGGGTTCAGTGGAGAGTAGTTATGAGAGCTTTGAATGTGAAGTAATAGGGACATAATTAAATAGCGAGTAATGGAGAGGATTGAAAACAGGGTAAGAGAGAGAGGTGGTTGGATACAGGGGAATAGAGAGGATTAAATGTAGGTAAAGACAGGATTAAGTGAAGAGTAGTAGGGTCGGACTAATGTCAGACTAAGAGGAAGAGGATTAATTACAACGCAGGGAATAGAGAGGACTGAATGCAGATAAAGTCTTAAATACAGAGTAACAGGGAGAGTCTCATATTCAGAGAGGCAAGGTGAAAGAGAAATCAGGAGAAAATTAAACAATGGGGAAGAGTGTGTGTTACATATAAGAGAACAGCGATACATGTCAATGCAGATTAGCAGGGAGAGGTTTGCAAACAGGGAAATATAAATGCTTAAATATAGGGACATAGACTGGCAAAATACCGGGCAATAGCATTGAATGAATATAGGGTAAGGGAGACAGTTTTAGCTTTCCTCAATTTGGGGGCAGCCGTGGTAATGGGCACAGTCCTCTCTTCCAATTTCCAGACATCAACATTGGACTTTGGCTCTCAGAGCGTCCATTCCCACAATCAGTTGCCTCCATGTTGCACTGCTTCTTGGGGCTACCTCTTCCCACATCACCGACAGCTCCCTCATTCCCACTCCAGTTGTCATTAAACCCCATGCAACCCTACTCCTCATGCCCTCCCTTTAACTCCTGCCTTTGCTTCGTCATGTAGAGCAGTGTGGACTGACGTTATGCCCTTCTGCCATTCTTGTCCTTAGCAGGGGAAGTGAAAGGCCTTCTGTTCTACTTCTTTACCAATTCCGAATGAGCAAAAATGTCTCCCTCAGTTATTTTGCATGATTCTCAAGAAGGGCTTTCTTTTTAATTCATTCACAGGATGAGTTCATCGCTGACCAGCACCAGCATTTATCGCCCATCCCGAATTGCCTCCAGGGCTGTTAACTGTTAACCACATTGTTGAATATCTGGAGTCACGTGCAGTCCTGACCTGGTAAGGATGCAGTTTCCTCTCTGAAAAGCATGAGCTAATCGACAAGTGACCTGGGTTCATCATTCGACTCTTAAATTTTAGGTAGTCATTGTATTTAATCTTCATCATCTACCACAATGGAATTTGAACTTGAGTTCCCAGAACATGACTTGGTTTCCTGCCTTTATAGAGCAGCGATAATACTGCTAAATCATCGCCTCTACCCCAGTTTGGATCTCGTCCCGTAACAGGCTGGAGAAGGGGCTGAATAAGAGCAGGAAGAACTGTTAATGCTCTTAATCAGAAACAAAAAAAAATCCTGGAACAAATCAGCACACCTGCCAGCTTCTATTCAGATAACTCAGAGCTGTGTGGCCTCAGTACCAGAATAACAGGCCGGAGAGGAGCTAAATGGCCGACTTTTTCCAGTGGGGTAGGCTGGAGAATGAGCTGAATAGCCTCATCCTGTTCCTGTGGGACAGACCGGAGAAGGGGATGAATGGCCCCCTTCTAATCCAATATTGTTGGGTATGTTCATGCCAACAGCAGACTTATACATTATTGAAAACTAAACAATGCTTTATCCCCTTAATTTAAAAAAAATCAGTCTGTGAAATTTCCAAGTCTCTGCCTATTTGTTCTGCACATTTTAAATAAAGGCTGATTTCAGTGTTCAGCTGATTTGTCAAAAATAAGTTATCCGAAGTCGAATGGAATGCAAAGTAAAGGAGAATGTTATTTTACCTGTATAAATCACTGCTTCAGACAAAGCTCGGGGAAAACAGCCCAGATTTGAACTCTTGAATATCATATGACTTCCATTGGGTTAAACCTGAGCTCCGCCCACTACAGCACACCGCACTTTAGGAAGTATGTCAATGCAGTGGATGCTTTGAAATGGCATGTTTTCTCAGTGGTTCGCATTGCTGTTTCACAGCACCAGGGGCTAGGCTTTGATTCTAACCTCGGGTGCCTGCGTTGGTTTTCTCTGGGTGTTCTGGTTTCCTCCCGCAATCCAAAATATACATGTCAGAAAAATTAGCCGGGCTGAGCTGCTTATGGTGTTCAAGGATGTATAGGTTAGGTGCATTCGTCATGGGTAAGTATAGGGCAGGGGAATGTGGCTGGGTGGTTTACTCTTCTGAGGGTAGGCATGGACTTGTTGGGCTGAAGGGCCTAATTCCACACTTTAGGGATCGTATTCAAGGCTGTGGGAGGTGGTTAATAGTCATGGGAACTAAATAACAGGACATTTAGCCCCTGTAAGCTTGTCACAGCATTCAGTGCCTTATTTGTAGCCAAACTCCTTATACCTGTGTTTGTGCCTTATCCCTTACTAACTATGGTGAAGAAAAAGAAATCTAACGCAGATATGAAATTAACATCTAATCCAGCATCCACGACCCTTTGTGGAAGAGAATTCCCATCATCCAACACCCTTTCTGTGCGGCATTGCTTCCTAACATCTGTCCTGAACACATTAGCCTGGCATTGCAGACTATGTCCCTTTATGTTTGTATCCACAAACAGTGGAAATTGATTATCTTTATAAACACTATCTTCCGAGTCCTGGAGAAAGGCGGCCTAATTTGTAGTCTCCCGCATTAATGGTTGGAGAACCGTGAAGACCTTCTTTGATTCTCCCTCAGACTTGCAGTAAAGAGTCAAGGGGAACGCCAAGCGGATTTTTATTCTCAAAGGTTTTCAGAATGTGACAGAGAAATGGGGACAACTGTCCAAGCTACAGAAAAGCGTGCAGAATCTACTCCTGGTGTAGACAATGGTTGTCGATGTCACAGAGGATTTTCAGGAGGTGAAGAACCAGAAAGCCTCACTCTTTACCTCCAAAGCCACCAATATAATCCACCCGGTCTGGGGTGCACTCTGTGGAGCAGGACGGGACGCGCTCACGTTTGGTCTTCGACAAATTGCACAGGGAGAGCTCGATGCTCAGCATCCTGAAAGGGAGAATAATCACTATGTAACGTTATCTCATCCTGACATCCTGAGGATAAGCAAAACCCTTTGTGCCATATTACATGACATGAATCTCACAGATAGCGCAGCCTCCCGGCCATTACTTTCTATTGTGCAGGTTTTAAATGACAACATATGGAAGAGGCTGGACCAGCCGCTATCGCTGGAGGTGCTGACCAAGGCTCTCGACTCCTTCGAAAAGAATAGGCCTCGCGGAAGTGATAGCTCATCAGCCATGTTGTATTCGACTCTGTGAAAGTTGATTGGCCAGGACCTGGTGAAAGTGGACAACAGGGAAATTGAGATGCTGAATATCTGACTCAGTTACAGGCCACTGTCAAAAACTGTGCATTTGTAAATAAAGGGTGATTAATGACAAGATGTTAGAATATGAGCATTGATTTTACTCCCAGACATTGTTGCTGCCAATGTGCATTGGGATCTTGGGTTCTTCATGTTCCACACATTTCCACTCCAACCCCTGTCCCACCCCACCAAACTGCACACCACAAGATGACTTGAAGTTGTTCTTTGACATTCCTGACCCTCGGCACTATTGAGACAATATACCATTCTGGATTCTGGCTAGTCAGAACTGATGATTATGAATGAGTCGGTGAGTCATGTTAGCTTTGTGCATACTGCCACTTGAAGTTCACACAACACTGCATTAACTTTATAAATAAGGCAAAAATAGAAACAAAATACTGCAGAATTAGGGCTCAATGTCCATTTGAGTGCAGCATTTATTCACCAGATTGATAGGTGGACAACAATTGTTCAATTGTGAGGGACTGAGATGACGCAAACCCATGGTTCAATTCCTCGAATTAAGAAAGGTCTGAGATGAGTAAAGTTTTCCAGAGAATAATGGAAACGTCTGGCGATAAACGGACCGAAAGGCATCTTGTTGCCTCTTGCTTTAGGGTGAGAAAAATCAGCTGAAATTTTGTCGATGCCCTAAGACCTTTCCAAGAGTGAAATGAATGAACAATGACTCACATTTCTTTATATTATACTGCACACACTATTTGGTCCTTGTTAACTCACTGAAACTGCCCTTTCCCTTCTCAGTGCTCCAACGTCCTCCTTGCCTATTACTGTCAACTTAATATTGTGTTATGATCAAAGGTAATGCAAGTCATGGAAAGAAATTATGGTGGTATCGCGAGAAATGAGCCTTGTGTCACTCACTAATACCTGTCCGACATTATGGTAATGACATATTTATAACTGCTCTCCGTTTTTTGTCCTCTCTCTGTCCTCAAGCCAAGTCCCATTTCCCCATTTCGACGGGCCTCATTGACAACATTGACCGCCCCACGCAATTCATTTCCAGAAATGGACATTTCTGCATCCTTGTGCAAGCAAATCCCTCTCTGACCTCAGTCCTCCATCTCGCTTGAAACTGTTCTTTCCCATCATCCGTCAGATGTTTTAGGTTTCTTCTCTGTACATGTGCAGCATACTGTAGGTGAACAGGGAATATCTCACCCTCTGTCTTGCTGTCGGGATCATGTGTGACTCACAGTCAGCTCTGAAACATGTCCAGGGCGCAGTTACCCTGGTAGGAAGTTCTGTATTGATTGGAGCTCAAGTAACTATTGAGGGCATTTTTCAGTGAGTTATTTTTACCTGTTTCAATTATTGCCTGGAGTGGAGAAATTATGTTCGAATCAGAGACTGTCTGTGCACAAGGTGAGGAATTACATTGCGATGATGTATTCATTAAAACCGACAGTGTGGCGTCACCAATAACCAACGATGCTCCCTGCACAGAACAGTCGCTGATAACCATGGAAAACACATCCCAGATTTGAGGAGAATGTTTCTCAGAGAGACACTCAACAACTGGAATTTTATTTCCAAATGACCAAAATCAAGGGAACGACGAAACTGAAATGAAACGAGAGTTTAAAGTTCGATAGATGGTGCTGTGGTGTCAAGGCTGGTAATGAGGGCGGCACAGTGACTTAGTGGTTAGCCTTGCTGCCTGACAGAGAGCGCGGGTTGGTCTGGGTGGGATACCCTTTGCCGGTCAGGTTGGACTTGATGGGCTCATTGGTCGCCTTCCACATTGTATGGATTCCATTAGGTCCGTCAATATACATTTTCCTCTGTTTGGTCCTGACCGATTGAGATTTGTACAATCATAAAAACCACAGTTGTAAAAATAATCTGTGGCCACTGGGAGTTCACTCTCAGCTGTCACCTGTTTGTTCAAATTCTTAAATAAATGAAGTGAACCACATTGTAATGTAACAGTCCTCCAGGCGATGCCAACAGGTATAAATGAAAGGCTTTGAGATTATATCACCTCGGCATTGAGTACAGGGAGATTGCCTGCGAACAGAGATTATTTCAGAAAATGACATTTTCATTTTATTATTTGCGGAAATTATTTTGCATCACCCTTCCGACTGTAACAATCCCCGGTAAGTGCGGTACACCATTGACATTGTGTCAATCTCTCTGATTTTTGGCTGCGGGTTCACTCTGTCACTGACAATGATATATAGATAGGTTGTGCCCGAAATTCACACAGTGTCAGGAGCTCGGTAATTTATTGTCAGATTACAGGGACCCTGTGGATTCCGTGTCATCGCAGATTCCACAGGAATTGCCTGGGAAATTATTCATCTCTTCTGAGAACCTTCCAGAAATGCGCATTTCAATCGGCGATTACGGAGAGTTTCAATGGACCTAAGGCAAGGAATCACTTTAGAAACATATAAGTGGTGATATTGTATGTCGAGAATGCAATATTAGTGAGTTTGTGTTTAGTTCTGGTGTTGAAGTGAATAAGCAGTGGGCTTCTCTGTGCATCTAAAGTTTAGAGTTAACTTGGATTTATTTGTGTAATTGCAGCAGTTTGTTTTAATAATTGTGTTTGAAGTTTGGCGATGGGCTGAATGGCTTTGTGCACGAATGAGGTGTTGTTGAGTTTTGATGGTTGCAACCTAGCATTGTATTAATGGGGCCTCCCAACTTTTTAGGTGAGTTCTGGAATTTTCAATTAAGGAAGAAACCCTTACTGAGAAAGCTGTACTTTCAATTTTATCATTTTTGTCATTTAGTTTTGTTCCTGTACGACCCTGGATATGAGTGGATGTATAGATCTGTGCTCATGCAAATGAAATGAGAGTTTTAGTAAATGACATTACCTTGTATGTTGATCACTGATAGCAGTGTTGGGACAGAAGAAAATCTCTGAAAAAAATGTTTCAAGCTGAGTATATTGATGCTCAAATGTGCAGTATCTCCAGGAAGAAATTGACTGCAATTTCAGTTGAGAATTGGCAGTCAAAAGTAATTTAACCAAGTGATAGATACAGGGATTCTGGTATGAATAGTTTTTATGGCTGTTTTGTTTGGAACTGCATTGTCGGGAGTCGGGTTTTGTGTAATATATGAAAGTCGTAACGTTTCTTTTCATGCATGCATTGTTTGAGATTAACAAGAATTATACTTCTGCTGCGTGTTCGTTGTCTTTGACTCTGCTTTATAAGCACGTAGTTTGATTTATTCTGTTTTATCATCATTTCCTTCGCAATAAATTTCATTTTTTTAATGGATGCAGAGCAGGTAGCCACTTTACTCAATTGATGTAGATATGAACAAGCGCTTTCAGTGCCATAACTTTCCTGCAGTTCTGCGGGATTGAAGAAAGACAGGAGTTTAAAATTGGAATCACTCAGTGGGTAGAATGCGCTGTTTCTGCATTGTCCATGTCCAACATTTTAACACGGAGAAGTGTTAAATTGAATTTCAGATGCATGTGGCTAATTTCCAGTTGTTTTGCTGAAGAAGTCTTCGTGGCTTCATATTTTTAAACTGTATGAAGCAGTTTAGCTTCGAGAAGAATATTACTAACCAAGTTTAGAAGGTAAGAATTAATCAATTCCTTAGGTTAATATGCTTACCGTATTTACGTATTCTCATTAAAAATATATTTGTTTTTTAAAATAGACGTGTTGTGAAATCTTGTTCTGTCTATGAGCTGCTGAGTATTTGTATTATCACTTTCCATGTTAATTGCATCTGACATTATTAGAGCATAATAGAGAGTCGGAGAGACTTGATTATTTTGTAACGTCATTTTTCTGACACAATGGATTGGAGCCACAAAATTCAGTGTTTGTCGTAATGAGCTGTCTGTTTCGTTTTGCATTTTGTCGCTTATTCAAAAAGTTTCAACAAGCCTACCCTCAAGAGTATTTCAGTCAGACAATGCAGAGAACGCAATAAAATAGTCACATCTACGGATTTGCATTTGGCATGATCTCATCACTGAATTTACAAGCGAAAATGGAACATTTTCTAAATACGACAAGGAATTGTTCACTCCCCAAAACAAATTCTGTGGGATTTCATGAATTAAGAGATCCTCAATTTATCATCACATGTAGTGATTTGTCCGTTCAATGATGAAACCAAACTTTCTCGGCTCTGTTAGCATCCTCCGTCAAATTATTCCATCTTCCCATGTTTTTTGTAATATATTGATCAGAACATTCCAGGCAAACGTATATGGAGGACGGGAAAGACTGTGGCTGTAAGAGCCGTTCCCCACGTTGTGGTATTTTACGTGTCAGTGCTGACTTTCACGAATTCCTTGAGAACTATTATTTTATAAGTTTATGCATTGTTTTGGAAATTTGGGGAAAAGAAATATCAAAGAAAGGCAATTTAAAAAGGAGGAAGACTGACAAAGTTGGACACCACATGGTCAGCCAGAGAGAAATAGAGAGAGAGAGCGAGTAACTATCGCTGCTATCTGACACCGAAGTGAATCTGCACAGCTCCTGCTGTTTGAGTTTGAGTCCATGCGTTTCGGGCCATCGGAGAGCATCTGGGAAAAAAAAAAGACAGCAAAAATCACAGCTGCCCTTGGAGGAACTTGTGTGTAAAAGTTCATAACATAGGAACAGATAATTGCATTGTGTTTCGGTGTAACCTTGCTGTCTTTTGTTGTGTCAGTCTACAACAGCGAGTCGAGCGAGTTCATTCCTGGGTATTTGTTTTATTGAGGCCTGTCTCTCGATTAAATTGTAAAGGTAGAAGTCATTGGCTATAAGTTAGCCCGGAAAAGTGTCTTTTAGAGCTCTACAGCTGTGGTATTTTTTGGGTCTGTAGATTATTGAGGTGCAAAGATGACTTTTAGTGGACTGATGACCTCTTCCTGTCACATGTGGGAGGTTAGGGAAAGCTTCCATTTACTGAAGATTATGTCTACAGTAAGTGTGTTTGGTTGTGAATCTTGTCAAGTCGCCATGGATCGATTGGAGAAGCTGTTAGAGGTAAAGAGAAATTTACGGGAGGTACGGAGTGGGATGGCAAGCATTTACAGGAATAAGGGGAAACCGCAGATATAATCATGTGGATGGGACTCCTCCAGGAAAGATTGGACAGGGAGGTGGATAGTGCTGGTGTCTCCAGGGCCTATCGCTATTTTAAACAAGTATGTTGCTTTGGAAAATGTCGGAGGTGATGGACTCTTAGAGAATGTGGCATGAACTGCCAGGTTTCTGACACCAATACTGGCTCTAATTTATACCAGGGGCACGCCAGGGTCCAAGTGATTAGTTGTGATAAGGTACTGTCGAGTCAGAGGCATAACCAAAGTTTCTACGACAAACATTGAGAAACCAGAATGGAATGTTGCGTCGCTGGTGCCAAGATCATGGATATTGTGGAGAGGGTGCAGAATTTTCTCAACGGGGAGAAGGACCAACAGGAGGTCATGTACACCATGGAACTATTGACATACGAAGGCAAAATGATAAAATTCAGAATGTGGAGTATATGAAGTTCGGCAGTAATTAAAAATGAGGTGCTTGGGTATAGTGATTTTGGATTAAGCTTGGTGCAATACAACTGGACCAACAGGGAAGGAAGTTGAACTTCGGAATGGTTAGGAAGATGGTATAAGGATATCATCGCAATTAGAAAGACTTGGCTCAGGCGAGGACAGAACTGGCAGCTTAATGCTGTAGAATACAAAGGCTGATATAAAGACAGAAAGACAGCTAAGAGAAGAGGGAATTTGAGTGTTTGATAATGGATAACATTAAGCTGTAATTAGACAGGACATTCCTGCGATTATGTCCAGGGAAGATTTTTGTGTGGAACTGAGAAATAAGAAAAAAAATCACTTTATTGGGATGATATTATTGACCCGGGAATTGGAAGTGAGGAGTCGGGAAAAAATCGTAAGGAGATATCAGTTATCTGTAAGAATAATACGGTGGTAATAGTAGGGAATTGTAACGTTTCAAACATAGTCTGGGACTGCCAGAGTGTTAAGCGTTGAGGTGGAGTGGAAGTTGTTAAGTGTGTACAAGAATATTTTCTGATTCAGTATGCAGATGTCGGTACTCGTGCATGCTCAAAACTTGACCTACTCTCAGGAAAAAGGCAGACCAGGTGATTGAGGCGTCAGTGGAGAGCACTTTGTGACCAGCGAACATAATTCGATCAGTTTAAACAGTGGCCAATTTTGAAAGTACCTGGCAAGAAATTTCAAAAGCTGACTGCGGGGAAATGTTTGTCAGTGAAGCGACGTTTAGAAAATGGGAAGCCTTCTAAAATGAAATAACAAGGGTCCAGAGAGGGTGTGTTCCTGTTCGGCTGAAAGGCAAGACTGATAGGTGCAGTAATGCTGGATGATGGGAAGTATTGAGGTTTTGGTAATAAGAAGACGCATATGTCATGGGATAGACAGCAGAGATCGAGTCAATTCTTACAAGAGAATGCTTATACTTAAGAAGGGATGGATGCAGGTTTACTCGCTGAGTTGGAAGATTCAGTTTCAAACATAGAGTCATGCTTATTTTGGATAGATTAGAATAGATTATTTACAGTGTGGAGCCAGGCCCTTCGGCCTAACAAATCCACATCGACCTGCAACCCACCCATACACCTACATTTACCCCTTCACCTAACACTACGGGCAATTTAGCATTGCCAATTCACCTGTCATGCGCATCTTTTGACAGTGGGAAGAAACTGGAGCACGGGGAGAAAATCCACACAGACACGGGGAGAATGTGCAAACTCCACACAGTCAGTCGCCTGAGGCGGGAATTGAACCTGGGTCTCTGGAGCTGTGAGGTAACATTGCTAACCACTGTGCCACCCTGCTGCCCATGTGCAGCATGGAAACAAACCCTTAGGTCCAAGCTATCCACGCCGACCAGTTGTCCCAACCCACTCTAGTCCCACCTGCCAGCGCCTGGCCCATATCCCTCCAAACCCTTCCTGTTCATCTGCCCATCCAAATGCCTCTTAAATGTTGCAATTATACCAGCCTCCACCACATCCTCTGGCAGCTCTTTCCATACACGGACCAAACTCTGTATGGAAATATTGCCCATTAGGACTCTTTTATGTCTTTCCCCTCTCACCCTAAACCTATGCCCTCCAGTTCTGGATTCCCTTATCTCAGGAAAAGTCTTTGTCTATTTATCCTATCCATGATCCTCATATTTTTGCAAAGCTCTATCAGGACACCCCTCAGCCTCCGAAGCTCCAGGGAAAACAGCCCCAGCCTGTTCAGCCCATCCCTGTAGCTCAGATCCTCCAACCCTGGCAACATCCTTGCAAATCTTTTCTGAACCTTTTCAAGTTTCACAAGATCTTTCCGATAGGAAGGAAACCAGAATTGCATGCAATATTCCAACATTGGCTTATCCAATGTTCTGTGCAGCCGGAACATGACCACCCAACTCGTGTACTCAATATTGTGACCAATAACGGAAAGCACACCAAACGCCTTATTCACTATCCTATCTACCTGCGACTCCACTTTCAAGGAGCTATGAACCTGCACTCCAAGGTCTCTTTGTTCAGCAACACTTCCTAGGACCTTACCATTAAGTGTATAAGTCTTGCTCAGATTTGCTTTCCTAAAATGCAGCACCTCACATTTATCAGAATTAAACTCCATCTGCTACTTCTCAGCCCATTAGCCCATCTGATCCATATCCTGCTGTAATGCGAGGTAACCCTCTCCGCTCTTTATTATACCTCCAATTTTGGTGTCATCTGCAAACTCATTAACTTACCTCTTATGCTCGCATGTAAATCATTTATGCAAATGACAAAATGAAGAGGAAGCAGCATCGAACCTCGTGGCACTCCACTAGTCACAGGCCTCCAGTCTGAAAAACAACCCTCCACCACGATCCTCTGTCTTCTACCTTTGAGTCAGTTCTGTATTCAAATGGCTAGTTCTCCCTTTATTCCATGAGATCTAACCTTGATAATCAGTCTCCCATGGGGAACGTTGTCGAACGCCTTACTGACGTCCATATCGATCACATCTACTGCTCTGCCCTCATCAACCTTCCTTGTTACTTATTTAAAAAAAACTCAATATAAGGTAACATATTCAGTGAGCCTCCGAATGAAGCATTGGTGTTGTCGCCGGTTTCCTGTTTATATGTTTGAGTTACGTAGGGTGGATGTTGTCATTTCCTGTGGTGACATTATTTCCTATAGTGATGTTCTTTCCTTTTTTTTAAGGGCTTGTAAATCTTTTCAAAACTCTTCAACTTAATAGGGAAATCGGCAGGGCAAAAAGCGGACATGAGATAACTTTGCCAAAAAGGTTCAAGGAGAATCCAAATGCATTTCATAAATATATTAAGGACAGAATTGGAACACAGGAAAAAATAGGACTCCTGAAGCATCATGTGGCAGCCTGTGTGTGGAAATGAGGGAGATGTGAGCAATAGTAAACAAGCTTTTTGCATCTTTGGTTACTACGCAGAAAGGCATGGTTGATACAGAATGATAGGGAAACAGATGCTGACATCTTGAAAAATGCCCATATTACATCAGAAGCGATGCTGGATATCTTAAAAATCATGAGGTTGGATAAATTCCCAGGACCTGATGAGGTGTTGTCTCAATCTCTTCGGGAAGCTAGGGAAATGATTGCTGTGGGACTTGCTGAGATATTTGTATCATTGACAGTAGGTGAGGCCTTGGAAGACTGGAGGGTGGCAAATATGGTGCTAGTATATAAGACAGGTGAGCAGGGAAAGTCAGAGCAGTATAGACTGGTGAGTCTGACATTAGTGGTGGGCAAGCTGTGAGAGTGAATCTTCAGGGACAAGATTTACATGTATTTGGAGTGGCAAGGGCTGATTAGGGGCAGTTGACATGCCTTTGTACATGTGCTATCATGTCTCTCCAACTTAACTGAGTTTTGTAAAGAAGTATCAAAGAGGATTGATGAGGCAGAACAGTGGATGTGATCTATGTGGACTTCAGGAAGGTGTTAAAACTGATTTGTCATGATAGACAAATTCGTAAGGCTAGCTGTCATTGAACTCAGGGAGACCAAGCCTTTTGGATACAAAACTGGCTTGTAGGTGGAAGACAGATGGTGGTGGTGTTGGCTCGCGTTTCAGACTGGAGACCTATGACCAGTGGTGTGTGAGTTGAATTGATGCTGGATCCACAGCTTTTTGCCATTGATATAAACGATATGAAATTGACAATTTACATTCTAGTTCGTAAATTTGCAGATGACACTAAATTTAAAGTGAGATTTGACAGGGAAGAAGGTTGATCAGATGGGCCAATGATCCGAGGAGTCGCAGATAGAGTTTAATTTAGATGAATGTGAGGTGCTGCACATTGAAAGGCAACTCAGAGCAGGACATACACAGTTATTGATAAGGTCCTGAACATTGTTGCTGAACAAGGACAGCTTGGAGTGCAAGATCATAGATCCTTGAAAATGATTTCTGAGATAGAGAGGTTGGTGAAGACGATGTTTGGTATACTTTGCTTCACTGATCAGAGCATTGAGTATAGGAATTGGGAGATCATGTTGTGGCTATGCAGGACATTGTTTAGGCCCCGTTTAGATTATTGTGTGCAGTTCTAGTCTCCCTCCAAAAATGTTGGAAATTTTAAAAGTTTCAGAAGAGATGTTGCCAGGGTTGGAATATTTGAAGTATAGGGATAGGCTGAATATACTGGGTCTATTTTTCTGGAGTGTCTTCGGCTGAGGTGTAACCTTATGCAGGTTTATGAAATCATGTGGGACATTGAAAGGAGTAACAGAGAGGGTCTTTTCTCTGTTATGGGGGAGTCTAGAACGAGAGGGGATAGATTTAAGGTAAGAGGGCATGAAATTAAAAGGAATTCAAATGGCACCTACTTCATAGAAATCGTTGTGCGGCTATGGTATTAATTACCAGAAGAAGTGGTGGTGGCTGGGACAATTACAAAATCTCAAAGATATCTGGATGGGTAGATAAATAGAAAGTGTTAAGAGGGATTCATGGGCAAATGAGACTGGGTTAATTTAAGATATGCATTCGGTATGGATAATTTGGACTGAAGTGCGTGTTTCCATGCTATACTACTCCATGTGCCTAACTTCTACTCTCCTGCCCCTCGGATGCTGCGTGACCGGCTGTGCTTTTCCAGCCCCACACTCTTGGACGAGTATATTTCTTGCCCTACCAGGGACGGGGCTGTGTTGGATCTGGTCACAGGAAATGAAGCAGGTCAAGTGCAGAATGTCAGTGTGGGGAGTATTTGGGAAATGGCTGCAAATGTGTTGCTGGTCAAAGCACAGCAGGCCAGGCAGCATCTCAGGAATAGAGAATTCGACGTTTCGAGCATAAGCCCATCATCAGGAATCAGGGAAATAGCAATCATAATCCCCCTTCTACAGAAGGATGTTGTTAAACCTGAAAGGGTGAGGAAAGGATTTACAAGGATGTGACCGGGCATGAAGGGTTGAGCTTTAGGGAGAGGCTGAACAGGCTGGGGCTGTTTTCCCTGGACCGTCAGAGGCCGAGGGGTGACCTTACAGAGGTTTATAAAATTGTGAAGGGCATGAATAGGGTAAATAGGCAAAGCCTTTTCCCTGGGGTGGGGGAGTCCAAAACGAGAGGACATAGATTTAAGGTGAGAGCGGCAATATGATTTACTCTTCATAAAATCATGCTGACGCCGATGGATTGTATTTTGACTTTCCCCAAATGTCTTGTTATTACTTCCTTAATAATGGATTCGAACAATTTCCCACTGGCATGTTAAACTGTGTTTTCCTACTTTCTACCTCCCTCCCTTTTAGCCAAAGTGCTAAGAACAACCAAACAAATGTTCCACAGTAGTTGAATTTATTTAAATCTGACTTCACTTTTTGGAATGATTCCCTCCTTTTTTGTTCCAGTGATAAGGCTTTGTACGTAGGGAGAAATCTGAGATGGTGTTTTGAGTTCAGTGACCCATGATCAGATGAAGATGTTCTGATGAAGCGTTGACATGCCTTTGTACATGCGCTATCATGTCTCACCAACTTAACTGAGTTTTGTAAAGAAGTATCAAAGAGGATTGATGGGGCAGAACAGTGGATGTGATCTATGTGGACTTCAGGAAGGTGTTCAAACTGGTTTGTCATGGTAGACAAATTCGTAAGACTTCTCTCTCCACAGATGCTGCCATACTTGTTGGATTTGTTCTGTTTCATGTTTTCAGCATTCAAAGCCTTAAGTTATATCATTACAATGCTTCACTTCCAATCTCTCTCAGAACTAATTCTTAAAACCATAGAATCAGACCGTATATGATAGGACCTTTGGTCATTCCCGTTTGTGCTAACAAAGCTACACAAAATCTCCTCTTGTCCCAGCAGCCAGCATTATCCTCATAGTCTCGAATATGATGATGCTTCAAGCGTTAATCGGTAGTTTTTTGAAGTTTGTGAAATTTCCTGCTTCCACACCTCTTTCAAGCACCAAATTAGGAGACACCCACCACTCTCTGGGTGAACACCTCTTCCTCCGATCCCGCACAAGCTCTTCCCTTTCACATTAAAGATATGCCCACACTCCCCATCCGCCATCTGACAATTGCCTGCCCATCCTTTGTTAAACAGAGGAGTAAGCAGCTTCTAAATGGGTCAGGCCATTGGAGCTGTCATGTTCAAACTCGACATCTGAATCTTCCCAATTGCCCCAGTTCTGTGCTAAGGTCTTATATTGCCATCTGCGACGACGTAGACAAGCTTGATCATTAATTTCAAATTTGCATTTTACTTCACCTTTCAGTTAATTGCCTGGTGATTTTGGTTCTCACACGAGGAAAATGTGGTCTCTCTAACAGCACAACGCGCTGCCTGTTGGCTATGGCAATGTCAGATCTACTGTTTGTTCTCACTGATATCATACTGTGGAAACTCAAATACTTTGACATGCCAACGTGTTTCCTGCATCTCACTTCTGTGTGCCGTCCTGTCCAAGTCATGGCTCGTGCAGCCACAGACTGTTCCGTCTGGTTCACTGTTCTTTTCACCTTTGATCGTTTTGTGGCCATTTGCTGCTTGAAAATGAAGGGACATTATTGGACAGAAAAGGCCTTGACTGTGCCTATGGCTGCAACTGGTATTCTTCTCGTTTCAAAAAGCATTCCCTTCTATTTCCGATTTGAACCTTGGAGTATAATTAACAATGTTCTGTGGTACTGCCGAATAAAATCAAGTTATTTTACAGATCTCAGGTGGCTGGAATTCAGATGGTTTGATATCATTTTAACCCCATTTATCCCATTCGTGTTAATTCTGTTGATGAATACTCTGATGGTCAGACACATTCTATTGATCAGTCGAGTCCGCAAGAGGCTGAGGGGTCAGAGGAAGGGAGAGAGACACAAAGATGCAGAGATGGAGAATCGGAGGAGGTCAGTGATTTCCCTCTTCACCATATCTATTACCTTCATACTTCTGTGGACAGTGCATGGTTCAAACGTCTTGTACTTTCTCATTAAAGGAACATATCGCTGGAACTACAATTCTATCGTGGATTTTACATACATTGCAGAAATGCTGTGGGATATAAGCTGCAGCACGAACACATTATTTTGCGCAGTGACTTTGTCCAAGTTCAGAGCGAAATTCAAGAATGCGATGCAAAAACTGGTTACATAAATCCTGCGCTTAATGACTCAGCAAAAGAACTGGTAGTGCTCCTCAGGCATCTGCAGTGTTCCCAGTGCAGGAATTGCATATGTGCAGACAGAATTTCATCACAACAATAACATGGATTGAGTTGAACACCCTGCAGTGGATGGCGGGGGGCGAAGCAAGATGGGTCACCGTTCACCACGCTCAGGCACACGCTGCAATCCCTGATTGACTGATGGATTGACACAGATGGAGACACACAGGAGGAGCAGTAGTCCATTCAGGTCTTCGAACCTGGTCCACCCATCATTCCAGAACACATGGTTCATCCAATTCTAAGGTGTAATCCACATTCCTGTCTGTCCCTGACAATGATACCAATCTCCCAGGCTGAACATAATCCATCCACCTCCACTTTAAGAAATATTGGAAGACGCAACCAAGGGACAGCACTGAAGGGAAAAAGAAGCAACTCTCATGGGCAGTGTAGGAGGGAAAGAGGCTAGAGGAGTGATTCCAAATGACGGATTGTCTGAGTGATGGAATCAGCAGGAACATTGTGTCTTCACAAAGAGCCCTGTGAATGAGTGATAAAGTCCGGCAGCAGGGGTTTCTGCATTTTCTCTGCAGGGGAGGAGAGGGATGGACAGAACCTTCTCCTCCTGTACCATGATCAATGTCAGTCTCTGTCTGTTAGCTCGAAATAAACATTTTTTTACAACAAAACAAAGTCTCCGTGTGCTGGTGATCCCCTGATCTGAATTATTTCTTGCTCCATACACATTTGTTCAGTTTTGCCAGTGTTCCATGAGCCCTCTTATGTTTACTCCCACCAAAGGAATATTGCCTTCTCTCTCTTTCCGCCTCTTTTTGCATGTCGTTTTCTCTGTCGCTGTCTTCCTCTCTTTCTCACTCTCTTTCGTGATGTCTGCATCTCTCTCTCCCCATGTCTAATTTTCTTGCTGTCAGTCTCTCTCTGGCTCTATCCCTTTACCTCTCTCTCTCTCTCTCTCTCTCTCTCTCTCTCTCTCCCTTATGCTCTGTTTCTTTCTCACACATTGACCACATCAGACACGTGTTCACTCAGTTTAACACCTGCCCCCGTGAATTGGCTCAAACCACTTCGATATCTCTTGTTTCACTGAGTTTATCTGAGGAGGTGATTTTGGAAAATACAAAATGCACAGGGGCATTCAACAATACCTTGGCATAATGTCAGTTACATTTCTGTAAATGTTTTGTCCCTTCATCTTCTGCACTTTGACTGTCTCCCTTTCTCTCCCTGTCTATGTGAGGGAGCTTGTGTTTAAGTGTTTCACTTTCCGTTGTGAGGGCCTCTGTGTGTATTTATGTTTCACTGCCCTTGTGGGAGTGTCACGCTATCTGTGTGTGTCCACAGGTTTTGTCTTTGGATATGTCCATGTGACATATTATGCCCCCGTGTGTTGGTTTCCCTCTGTGCACGAACCTGGATAAGTATTTTGGTGACGACATATTTTGGTGTTTATGTGTTGGGTATGTTGGGAGTGTTTCTGTGACAGTGAGTATGTTCGTGTGGCTGTTTGTTACTGTGCCAGTGTGAATGTGTATCTGTGTGTGTTTTGACAATGTATCTGCAGTGTTTATGTCTGTTTATATGCTGTGTGTATGTGTTGTTGCATTCCTATGACAGTGATTTTGTTTATGTGGTTGTGTGTGTGTGCGTGCGTTATTGTTAGCATGTTATGAAGATTGCTGACTCTGCATGTGTGTGTCTCTGACTTTCAGTGCATTATTGTGGAAGTGGGGCTGTGTCTCTCGCCACCTGTGCTGCTGTTTATGCACCTGCGTGTGTTATTCAGACTGTGCTTTCCTCCTTGTCCATGTGTCAGGATCTTTCTGCACCCCCAGCAGGATCTGTTTGCCTCTGTGTGGGCGTGTCTCTGTTCGCTTCTGAGTGTCGCTCGATGTCTATATATAATTGTAGGTGTGGTTCTGCAACTGTGTTTTACTGTGCTCATGAATGCACAAATATTCCTGTAAGTTCTTGCATGTTGATGTGTAATGTCTCTAAGTATGACTTCAGTTCTATATGTGTGTGGGGATGTTTGTGATTATGTGTCTGTGTTTCTGTATTTGGAATGACTTTTTTAATTGTGCATGTGTGTGTTCTGTATCTCTGTTGGTCCGTTTGCATATCTCAGCATGTCTGTATTTCTGTCTGTGGATGTGTGTGCATTCTTTATCTCTACGTAGGCGTGTTCCTATATATCTCAGTATGGTGGTATTTCAGTGTGGGCGTGCGTATGCAAGATTTGGCTGTGTAAATGTATCAGTGTATAGGTATAGTCACGCTCGTTAGTCTGATTGTATTCCTCTGTGTGTTTGTGAGGGTGAGGGTGTGTTTGTATGCCCCTCAGGATCAGGTAATGTTTCTGTCTGGAGTTGGTTTCCTACATCTCCGTTTGACTGTTTCTGTGTATGTTCGTGTGTTGTAGGTGGAGGATGGAATGTATTCCTGTTTCTGTTTATCAGTATCTTCCTATGTTTCAACTTGAGTGTATTTGGGCATGTGGGTGTACTTTTGTGACTGAGTGGCAGATTTTTGCGAGTGTGTGGATGTGGATGTGTTTCTGTGTCTCTCAGAACCTGGTTATACTCCTGTCTCGTCACAACACTCCCTCTCCTGAAAAAGGACGAGTGCACCCTACAGCAGGTCACGGTGCACAGATTGCTCTCAATGGACTATACGTGGGAACCTGGGAGAAATCCAAACATCAGTCTCTCCACTGAAACCTGAACTGTTATTTAGGTTTCTGGATGTATTGTTCAACTCGCGAATCAAGGCAAGTTAATATTTAATGAAATGCAAGACACTAGGAATCTCAAAGGACCAGTGGGAACTTAGGATGCTTGCCCACTGATCCCTGAATTTTGGAGGACAGGTTAATACAATAATTAAGGTGGCACATCATATACCATGTGTCTCGATTAATTGCGGTGCAGATTATAGGGGTAAAGAGGTCATTCTCGCCTTTTGTAGGACTCTATACACTCACATGAACACAGAAATCTTTAAAAAGCTGATGAGAGGTGGAAAGGGTGACAGCGTTTAATAAGTGAAACTGGTCAGTTGGGTGAGAGTGGAGACAATCCCTTGTAGATAAAGACCCAGAAATGGTTCCCTCCAAAAACACGTCAATCTCCTCTTATCATTGGAGAAAAAAAGCTGTTTAGAGTACGGTGTCACCAGCAGAGCTGATGAACTGAGCATTGACACTCTCTAATGAACCTTGATGTTTCACTTCGGTGCATTTTGTGTTTGTGACACATTTCTGCTCCTGAGTGTCAGTGGTGGAGGAAGTGTATGTTTGGAATTGTGATGTCAATCAAGCAAGCTGCTTTGTCCTGGCTGATGTCAAGTTTTCTGAGTGTTGATGGAGCTGCATCCAAACAAGAAACTGGGGGGTATATCGTTACACTTCTTACTTTTGCTTTGACTTTGGGGAGTCAGGAGGTGAGTTACTCGCCGTGGTCTTCCTGGCCTCTGACCTCCTCTTGGTGCAATAATATTCAACTTAATTATGACCAGCTATTTATTGATGAAGTAGCTGTAGCTGTTTTGTCCGAGGACAGTACATTGAGGAACTTCTGCAGAGATGTTCTGGAGCTGAGCTGACCCTCCTCTGACAACCATCTTCCTATGTGCCAGATATGATAGGTATGAGCAGGGAGTGTCCCCCCGATTGTCCTTCAAGTGTATTTTGAGCGTGCCACAGGGATGTCAGGGTGTGTCACTCTCACCTCCCCGCTGGTCTTGAACTCTTGGCCCATGTTTGATGCAAGAATGTCATACATAAACAAAAGCACACGTTTCTGGATTGCTCAGTATGATTGGCAGCATCAGTGGAGAGAAATCAATTAACGCTTCGGGACTTGCGACCCTTTCTCAGAACCTGTCACAACTTGCCTTCCCAACTATTTTTGTGTCAACTGCAAATTTGGCAACAGCACATTTTCTTCCTTTCTCCAACTCATTCACATACAGAATATTGCATTCTTCATATGTAAAGCATATAAAGTATTCAGTATTGTTATACGTTGGAGCTGAGTGTGTCTGTACAAATATTGCTGTGTATAGTAGTTGATCATGTTTGCATGTAAATATTATTGTGCATTTTATCTGTTTGTGTTTATAAATAAAAATTGTTTTGCTTTGGAATTGTTCTCATTTAAACATAAATATCGTTCAGCATTAAAACTGCTCATTTGTAAATATAAATATGGGTGTGTCTGGAAACGGTTCCTGATCATATTTGCTTCCTGTTTTCTATTGAATTGTTCTTGCTTTTATATTAATATTGTTGTATCTCAGTTCTGTTCTCTTTTTTTTCCCTCCAAGACCAGTTCTGAATTTCATTGTTTGTTAATTTTCCCAGGGGCACACCGATGTCCAACGATACATGAATTCAAACAGCAAAAGCAGTAACTGTGCAGGTTCTCTCTCTCTCCTGTAATGACCTCACCATGTGCTTCCATTGTCTGTTCTTCTCCATTTTAAAACTGCTGCTGTTTTTACTTTTTTTCCTAAAGTTCCAACACAATGCAACAGCACATTAATCTAATTGTTGCTCCTGGAATTCTAGGAAATCACTCAGCACCTAAAATGGTATCCTACCTGTTGCCGTGATCTTATCACCTTTCAATGTCTTTGATTTATTTGTTTTTCCATCTTTGGGCGATCTTCTGGGTGCCTCACATCTGCATTTGCAGAGAGGCACTGACTGCTGCCTCGATATCACATTTCTGTGATCGGCAGAGCCGTCACCCACCAAGAAAGGAAAAGAGGAAACTAACTGTTACCCGTGCCCACATGCACTAATCTACAATAAGCGATCATTGGCATTTCTCTTCCATCCACAAGATTTTGAAGTCTCAAGTCGATTTCGTTTGGCTAGCGACCAGTTCTTAGTCTCTCTCACTGATCTGGTAAGTTCAGTCTTCTCCACGATCTTGCCTCACCGATCACTAGTCTTAGCAAAACTGGAGCGACTTGCCAGATGCCAGATGGTCTCTGTACTACACCTCCGTGAGGGGAACACTAGGCCTGGGCCCCTTTCAGCTAGGACTGCCCGCCCACTAGTTCCACTATTTCCTCCTTTGGTTTTTTTTCCTGATCCCATATTAATTGAGAACCTGCCTGACTATGCCAGATTCTGTCGAGTACGTTACTTAGTCTATGACTTCCAGTCTTGTTTGAAGAGGCTTAATTTTTCGTGAATTCATGGAGAGGCTGTTCCAGTCTCCACTCTCTGAGCTGAACAGTCAGCCTATATTTTTACAATGATACAAACAACTTTTCTTGCTTTTCTGCAAGTTACAATAATTCGAGATAAAGATAAGCACAGTGCCAGCTATCACCTTGTTGCTCAAGGAAGGAGAAGCTAACGAGCTCAAGAAGCACTCCCACTAGTGATATCCTGTGATATACTCCCTATATGTCGTCAAATTATCATTACACAACCTCATTATTTTTCTCCAGTAGTATTTTCCAAATAGGAGGTATTCCTAATACTAAATCGAAAAGCTGAGAGCCAAGATAACTTTTATCTTGGCCAAGTATGCCATCAATCATATGCTTTCCTTCCCTGACAAAATACCTTTTGAGCGTATTCACATGATATATTCTGTGAGATTTCTTTCTGTCTGGAGTCTCGATCAAGTAGTTCACTTCACTCAATCTCCTTTTAACTTGGTAAGGTTCAATAAGTTAGTAGTCCGTATCTCGTGAAAAGTTGGAGTAATCCCTGTGCAATCCTTTTAGCTGTGATATTGCATAATGGAATGGCCTCTGGAAATCGAGCCGACACATCCATCATTGTTAACAAATACTGATTCCCACTTTTTCATTTGAGGTAGTGGACCTACGCAATCAATTAAGACTCTTATAAATGGTTCTGCAAATGCTGCAATAGGTATTAAAGGTGTGGGTTTTATTACTGCATGGGGTTTTACAATTACCTGACATGTATTACATATCTGGCAAAATTCAACTACGTCATTGTGTAGTCCAGGCCAGTAAAAATGACTTTGTATTTTAACTTGTGTTTTCCTCACTCCTAAAAAGCCCCCAAATGGTAGCTCATGTCTCCATCGCAGCACCTCCTTCCTATACCCCACTGGAAATGCGATTTGATAAACTTCTGCTCTTTTCTCATCTGCCTGAATATATGATGGTCTCTATTTCCTCATTAAGGAATGAGTTTTAAGGTAATAACATTCAGGGATATACCCAGACTCCTTTTCATGGTATGCCTTTTTGATGCAACTTCTTTAAGTTTTCATCTTTCTGCTGTGACTCAGTTAATTTATCTGAGCTAAAGATGTCTGCATTGTCATCTATCTTCTCCTGGTTTGTCTCAACCATCAGATCAAACAGGAGCTCTGCTAAATCCACTTCAACTTTCTTATCTGTACTCATTGATCTCTCTTATTTCAACTGGTGACTTTGTGACCTCGTTACCACACAGTCTGGGAAAATTCCAGGATGTATGTCTTGTGACAATTCAGTTGCCTGAGTTTCCACTGGCTTTGCAACCACATGTACCGGTGGGTCAGTTATATCATTAGCGAGGACAAACGTTATTCCTGGAGCTGTGGGCCAGTACTCCAACCATGACTTCTCCTCTCTTCGCTGTACAGTCTAACCTCACTTTACATAAATGAGTGCTTTTTGTCTCACCATGAATTCCCATTACTAGAACCCTTTCTGGCAATAGTCCTTCAGAGGTATGTATCTCATAATCTTTCAACATCACAGATTGAGAGGACCCTTTATCTCTTAGTATTGTAACCTCTTTACCTGCTGCTCCTGGCCAATTAGAATAAACTTTACCTTCAAAGGTATGCGATTAAATAAGATCTATCACTTCCTCCTTAACCAATCTCCGACCAGGTTGTACATTCTGGTGCAGCCTTCACTGTACTTTCCGTTACCATGCCAACAAAATTCACTGGCTTATCCTGTTTTCCGACATCTGGCTTCCCAGTGCTTTTTCTAACCCACCATCACTGTGGTAGCATGTGACCTACTTTATTGCAGTGAACACACTGGAGCTTATTTAACTTCAAGTGTTTCCTTTTAAACCTGTGGTAAGTTATCCTTATGATTTTCACTGAGATCTACTTTTCCATTTCCACATGAGGATTTCACTTTTCCCCCATTTCTATCCCTCGTTGATTGAAACTCATTCTGGAAGCCAAAATTAAATTTATGCCCAATTCATAATCATCAGCCATTTCAGCTGCTAATCTTGCCACTTTAACTCTCTGTTCTTCCACATGAGTTCTTATTACTTCAGGAAGTAATGAACTCCTCCAAAATAATTGTCTTTCTAGGCTTGCTCTATTTTTAATGCCTTTATCCACCTATCAAAATTATTTTGTTGGCTCCTTTCAAACTCAATGTAGGTTTGACCAGCGCCCCTCCTTAGATTCCTGAAACGTTGCCTGTAGGCTTCTGGCACAAGCGCATATGCTCTTAAGTTGGCTTTCTTCACCTTCTCATACTCCCCAGATACGTCTTGTGATAGTGACGCAAATACCTCACTAGCCCTACCTACACATTTTGTTTTGGATCAGCAAAACCCATATAGTCACTGGCCACCACATTTGTTTAGCCATATTTTCAAACGAGATGAAAGAGTCATCCACATTCTACTAATCAAATTTAGACAATGATTGCATATATCTAAACAGTTTCTCATGAGGTCATTAGCTATCATGAGTTTGCTTATCCTCACTAACCTTACCTTCAGCATTTATCCCCATCTTTTTAAGCTGACGTTCCTGTCTCAGTGCTAATTTCTGAAGTTTGAACTCCCTCCCTTTCTTCCTTTCGTTTCCTATCCCTCCTTTTTTCTCTCACTCTCCTTTCTCTTTCTCTGTCTTTTCGTTCTTGTACTTCTAAAGCGATTCATTCTTTTTCTCTTTCCTCTGCTTTGAATCTGTTTCATTTCTGTTGCCCTTGCCTTGTCTCTTGCCTCTCACACAAGCTGTTTCATTTTCAATTGAACATTAGTCATCTCTAAAGATTCTGATTGCGTTTTCAGCAAATGTAAATGCTGAGCTATTGGTGTAATTATCTCTCCTTTCCTCATGGAAGGAGGCAGCTCCAACCCCAGCCTGTCTGCTAATTCCAGCAACTTGGTTCTTAATCGCTTTTCGCAAAACCCCCAAGGTCACCTCTTCCACTTCCAGAAAACACTTTGTGACTGAAAGAGCCATTGCTATCACAAGCATTGTTTAAACCAACCGAGTTCAACACCCAGAACAAAAGATACTAACACCTACCACTCATTGTCTTCGAGACAAACGACCCTCATCCCAAATCAGAACTATAGAACAAACCTTGGATGAAACCCCAATCTGTTATGGATCAGGCCAGAGCCCTCCAAACATTTGAATAAGTATCCCAGACCCTCACTTTGTTATTTGTTTTTAAGCCAGTGAATAGCGGATATTCTGCTATATGTACCACATGTACGTAAGTGCAGTGAAGAGTTTTGTTTTTGTTATGTACAGGTAGACCATAACATACAAGGGTGTACAGATAACAGGGTGCTCGAACAGAGGGAGGCAAAGGTATGTTATCACAGGAGGGTACCAAAGCATGATTACCTTTGTAATCATTAAAAACACAGAAATAGAGAACACAGACCGGATCATCAGTGCCACACTTATAGGAATCCGATTCACTGAAGAGGAAGAAAAGGACAACCAACTCCCATTCCTAGACCTGATGGTACAGAGAACACCAAATGGAGAATTCACCACAAAGGTATACGGGAAAGCCACACACAGAGACCAAGTCCTAAACTACGAAAGCAACCACCCCAACATACACAAAAGAAGTTGCATCAAGACACTGTGCAAAAGGGCCACAACACACTGCAGTACACCAGAACTGCAAAAAGAGGAAGAAGATCACCTATACAATGTATTTGCCAAAAACAGATCCCCCACAATTTCATCAACAGATGCCTAAGGGAAAGACAACGGAACGAGGACATGCCACAACCCAAAGGACTAGCCACACTACCATACATCAGGAGCATTTCCGAACTGACAGCCAGACTACTGCGACCACTAGGACACATAACAGCACACAATCCAACAGCCACTCTCAGACAACAACTCACCGGAACGTAGGACCATGAGCAAAACCAATGTAGTGTACGAAATCCCATGCAAGAACTGCACAAAACACCACATAGGTCAAACAGGAAGACAGCTAACGATCCGCATCCATGAACACCAACTAACCACGAAACGACATGACCAGCTATCCTTAGTAGCCACACACTCAGATGACAAGCAATATGAGTTCGACTGGGACAACACAACCAATATCGGACAAGCCAAACAGAGAACAGTCGGGGAATTCCTAGAGGCATGGCACTTATCCACAGGTTCAATCAATTAGCACATCCACCTGGACCCTATATACTGGCCTTTGCAGCGGACAGCTGGAACTGACAACCGGAAGCGACAGATTCAAACTACTATAAATGCTGGAGAAAAGATCAAGAAGCGCTTCACAGGAGGCTCGCAAGCACTGAGGATGTCACCAGACATGGGACGAAACGTCTGCAACACAAACTCCCAGCTCGGCGAACAGAACGACAACATCAACGTTACATTTAAAATTTGAGAGGCCTATTCAGCAGTCTAATAACAACAGAGGAGATGCTTACCTTGAATCTGTCAGTATGTGTGATTAAGGTTTTGCATCTTCTGTCTGGTGGAAAAGGTTGGAAGCGATTATATTCGGGATGGGAGTGATATTTGATGATATTGACTGTCTTCCTAGAAACGAGAAGTGCAGATGCAGCCAATAGATAGGAGGTTGGCATGTGTGATGGTCAGGGCTTTGATCATAACTTTCTTCTGGTCCTGAGTGGAGATGTTTCCGGACTAAACCATGATGTTCCCAGATGGAATGTTTTCTATGGTGCATGTGCAAAGATTGGTGAGGCTCATTATGGACATGCTGAATTTCCCAAACATTCTGAGGAAGAAAAGGTATTATTGTGCCACCTTGACTCACATCTCCGTGGGTGGTCCAGAACAGATCGTTGGTTATCGCTAATCCCAGGAACTTGACGCTCTCGGTCGTAACCACCACAGCTTCTCTTTCAGTTTCTGATTTCCAGCACCCACAGGTCTTTAACTAAGTACTTCTTTCCCAGTTCCACACTGGGGTCCTCAGATACCTGTCTTTATGAAAAATAAGGAACAATTTAAATGATGAATTTTTCATAGTATGACACAATCGTGTATTAACATGGTAAGTCAACAGTATATGAACATCCTTTCAGCTTGGGGATTTTTATAGTCATAGAGACAGTGACTAATACAGCATGGAAACAGGCCCTTCGGTCCAAACTGTTCCATGCTGATCATGTGCTCATTCCAATTACACATGTTTGGCCCATATCCTTCTAAACCCTTCCCATCTATGTACCTATTTAAATTAATTTTAAATGTTGCTTTTGCACCTTAGTCAACCCACTTGAACTGGCAACTCATTCTATTCGCTCTCTGCGTGAAGATATTGCCCCTCTGGTCCTTTGCTCTTTCACATTCAACCTATGACCTCTAGTTTAAAATTCTCCATCCCTGGGGAAAAGACTATAAGCATTCATCCTATCTCTACCCTTATGTGTGTGTGTATATATATATATATAAGGTCATCCATTTCAAAGAATATAGTCGTATCCTTAACAAACTCTCCATATAAGTCAGGCACATGAATCCTGGTAACATCTTTGTAAATTTGTGTTGTACTCTTTCCATTATTAACTATGTATTTCCTATAACAGGGTGACCAAACCTGCACACCATACTCCAAGTGTATCCTCACCAATGATTTAGCAGCTGTAACATAATGCCCGAACTCCTAAACTCGTTGCTTTGACCGATGTAGGCCAGCACGCTATATGCCTTTTTCACCAGCCTGACTACCTATGGCACCATGTTCAAAGGACTATGTACTTGTACTCCTTAGCCCCTCTGTTTCACGACACTCCCCAGGATCTTAGCATTTACCGTATAAGTCCTAACTTGGTTTGACCTTCCAGAGTGCACCATCTCAAATGTGTCTGCATTGAATTGCATTTACCAAGTCCCAGCCCACTTTCCTGTAATTTTTGATAACCTTCCGCCCTATCAACGATACCTCCTAATTTTGTATCATTTGCAAACATATTCATCATGCCTTGTACATTCACATCCAGATCATTAATGTCAATAATAAATACCGAAGGTCCTTCACCAACTCCTGTGTCTCACCACTAGCCATAAGCCACCAGTCTGAGAAATGATCAACAATTGCCCTCTGCTTGCTACCATTGAATCCATTTTGAATCCAGTTAGCTCGCACTCCTTTTATGCCATGTGACCTAACATTCATGACAAGCCTGTCACGTGGGACGTTGTCAAAAGACTTACTAAACTCCATATAGACAACATCCACAGCCCTACCCTCAACTATCCTCTTGGTGGTAAATTTAAAATTGGCACTTTGCAATGGCCAGGAATCAAACCCGGATCGACTGCTTGGAAATAGCTGTGCTCAATACACTATTCTAACATTGCTCACTGATGGACTTCTGGGTGTTCATTGCTGAAGCAAGGTAAAGATGGTTAGACCTAGGATGTTTCCTGAGGAGTTCTTGCAGAGATGTTCTGAAGGTGAAATTGCTGACATGAACAATAACAGTTGTCTTCCTTCTTGCTAGTTATCGTTGCCACCAGCAGAGGGTTTTTTTTCTGGATTCTCAATGACTGTGCTTTTTCCTTGGTCTCCTCGTGTCACACTCGGTCAAATGGTGCCTTGATGTTAAAGAGGGTTCCCCTCCCTTCTCCTCTAGAGTTCCACTTCTTTGAACCAAGTCTGTAATCAATGGCCATTGGGGCACCCAATCTGGCCATCAGTAAGCAGGTTATTGCTGAACAGGTATTGCTTGATAGTCCAGTTAATGATACCTTCCTTCCCATTTCCATGTTAGAGAACGGACAGATTTCACATTAATTCACAACATCAGATTTGCCCTCATTTTTCTGTGTAAAACGTGCCTAGGTAATTTTTCACATTCTTGGTCCATGCCAGTGCTGTTGCTGCTTCAGAACACTTTGGCTCGGCAGGAGACAATTTTTCGATATTTCAGTTGTCAGAACCCACAGTTCTGTTCAGTATCCAGTGTCTCCCGTAATTCTCTAACATCAGGGAGAGTGAATTGAATTAGCTGGAGACTGGGATCTGTAAACACGGGGACCTCAGGAGGAGGCTGAAGTTGATCAAATGCTTGGTATTTCTGTTTGAAGGTTGTTGCAAATGCTTCAGCTTTATCTTTTGGACTGATGTCCTGGACTCCCCATAACTGAGGGTTTAGTCACTGGAGAGCAGCCTTCTTACTCAGTGATTTAATTGTTCACGATTTTTTATGAGTAAATGTGCCAGAGCGTAGATCTGCAGAACTTAGATGCAATGCAAGAACAGAAATTACTGGTGTAACATAGCAGGTCTGTCAGCATCAGTGGTGAGGAAACAGAGTCTCATTGGTTGCATGATTGCTTAGCTCTGATCGTCACTTGTTCCATAAAAAAGTCGTCCTGTTTTGTAGCTTCACCAGCTTGGAACCTCATATATTGGTTTTCAGTTCTGCTGGTTGTATGTGCTTTTGTACACTTCATTGAACCAGTCTGAAGACTTCCTATTCAGATACTCACCGAGATGCCTTTTCAATGTTGTAATTGTACCAGCTTCCACCACAGAGTGATTGGGTCATGCAGCATGGAAACAAACACTTCATTTCATGCAGTCCAAGCTGAACATAATTCCAATCTAAACTGGTCCCAACCAACTGCTCCTGAATTATATGCCTCCAAACCCTTCCTATTCATGTATCCATCCAAATGTCTTTGTTCCACACATACATCACCCACTGCATGAAGGAATTGTCCCTCGTGTCACTTTGAAATCTTTCAGTTTAAACCTATGCCCTCTAGCTTTGTACTCCGTTACTCTGGAGAAGACCTTGGATATTTACCCTATCCATGACCCTCATGATTTTATGAACCTCTATAAATTCTTCCCTCAGTCTCTGGTTCTCCACAGTAAAAAGAAGCCCCGGGCTATCCAACCTCTCCCTATAACTGAAACCCTCCAGTCAGACAGGTCAGGCAGATAGTCTATGTTTTCTGTGCAAGGTATCATTCTGATGCTGCAGATGGCCCACTGAACTTCATGGACAGCTTGTCATAAGTTAGTAGACCTGTTTGAAATCTGCCCCATTTCACACAGAGTATAAAACGTGGGGCAGGCAGATTGGTGACCTGCCTTTTGTACTGTCTCAGCTCAGTCAGCAGGTGGTGCTGCTGAGCCTGTCTTGGTACTGGACACTGAAGTCTCCCACATAGAGACCATTCCCTGTCCTTTCCACTTACAGTGTTGTGTTCAACAGGGAAATTCGAGGGATGTGGTCATTGATAATCAGCAGAATGTTTCTGTGCCGGTGTTTAACTTGATGCTATGAGGCTTCATGGGGACAGACAATCAATGCTGAGCACTTCCAGGCTACGCTCCCCCCTCCCCTGTCCTTGACTGTATGCCACGGGACTGCTCCCTCTGCTGGCTGTGTCCTGCCAGCGGGACATGCCCTGCCCTGAAATGGTCATAGTGTTGTCTGGGACTTCGTTGGGAAAATGAGCCTGACTCTGTTTGATTGTTGCTGGATTAGGTTGTGAGAAATATACTGTAGGCATATTTCCTGCAGTATGCCTAGCCTCTGCCCTGCCTTGTCACCACTGTATTTAAATTGATTGTTCAGTTCAGTTTCTGGTCAATGGTAATCTCAAGATGGTGATAGCTGAGGAATCAGCAACAGTAAGCCCATTAAATATCAAAGGACGACTGCTTGATTCTCTGTTGTTAGGGTTGATCTTTATCTGGCATTTATGTGTCATGTATGTTACTTGCCACTTTTCATTACAAGCCTGTGTAATTTCCAGGTCTCACTGCATTTGGACATGGAGTGCTTCAGTACCTGAGTAGTGGCAAATGCTGCTGAACACAATGTAATCATTAGTTCACACCCCCATGTCTGAGCCTATGATGGAGGGAAGTCCATTGATGAAATTGCTGAAGATGGTTAGATCTCACCGTTGTGACCGACGTTTGACCAATGGATCAACCAACTATCAATGAAATGATATCATGTATTGATTAGCAATTGTCTAAATATTTTATCCAATCATGCCTTATGTTCTGCTTTAAGAAAAGAATAAAAATGCCACTGTGTTAAGCCAATGTGTGCAGTTTCTCTGAGGGATATGGCAGTGCATAATTTCTTTGTTTCTGGACGTTCCTACTTAATCACATATGAAATAAAATGTGAAGTCTTAACAGTCAGACCGATTGCGTGTGCTTTTTGACCGATCGTGGAAGCGAGAGAGCTCGCCCCAGGTGGTTCAGATCCTCATCTGGTACTATGACTCGATTCAGTGCAGACCGATTATGGACAATGGTGTAACAGCCTTGAGCCTTCCGCTATTGAATGTCGAGGAATCGGCTGGCCAGACATCAGTGTTTGCATCGTGTGGTTTTCCTCTCATTCAAGTCACCGCTGACTCAACCCCTCGCTGTTCATCGTCAAAGTCTAGCCCAAAAATTATCAATAAGAGTTGGTTCTGACAAGGTTAAAAACTCGAGTAGGGGACTCTCCTTACAGGCCCAAAAGGGACAGTAAAGTATATCATTTGGAGAAAGAAATTTGTAGTTGGTAGAAGAGAAAAAGCAATGTTGATCCATGAGGCAGAAAATTGGTTAAAGACTTTAGGATCTCTATAGAATCGGTGGTTCGGGTTCCGAAACGGAAGTTTGATGTGACACCAGTCGGTGGTTTAGGTTCCAAAACGGAATACTGACGGGACACTGATTCCGTGATCAATTGGTTAAAAAAAAGGAAAAGATTGAGAAGATGTGGATTTTGTTCATTGAAGGCAGATTGCTGAGAGAAATATCTGTAAGGACTGAGTTCCTTCGACTCATAGAAACATATGTTAAAAGTTGTGGGTCCCAGTGATTTACGTATGTAATTGAAGAGAAAGTGTATCTATATAAATTTGAGAAGAAAAGGTTGTGTTTGGAGATAGAGTTCAATAAATTCCACTTGTGTATTTTCCCGAGGTAAAGACTACTGAAAAGGCATTACTAACTTGTCCTGAATTTAATAGTAAAAGAGGAAAAAGTTAGAGAATATGTGTGTCTGTGAGAGAGAGAAAGAGAAAGAGAGAGAGAGAGCAGAGCAGAGACTTACTTTCCTTTTAGCCTGTAGAAAATGTAACTCCTTCTTGTCTGGTTTGTATGCGCATTTGTGTGTGGGTGTTTGAATGTTTGTGTCTTGTTTTCTGGAGTTCCAAACATAAAATGACTGTCTTGATTAAAGCAATTGTGATTCAGGCATTTATATTTGATTTGAAAATTGTATTTTAAAGACTTAAATTCACTTTTAAAAGTCATACAATATTGGGTTGCTGTATCTGTCAAAATATTCATTTGTTTTAAATTGTTTTTAAAATAAGAAATCAAACCCACACCCATAGAACATTAATATCGAGCTCACATGAGTAGCCCAGTGATAATATTACCATGCCACTGTGTGTACAGCTTACAACTGTGTAATGTAACAGTAAACCAATTCAGCAGCTCACACTACTCCAATACCATAAACAGATTTCCTTTCTGCATTTAATCAAAGTCAAATTCATGTCATCATTTAAATGATTTAAATCACATCACATGATGTCAATTCTCAAACTGATGCAATTCATTGGGAAGAACAGACCTATTCTACAAACAGACCCTTACACTCTTCCCAATAATAAAGTCACAACTAAACTTTCACATTGGACTGACAGACACACATTCATCATCAAAACAGCAGCTCCACATAATGCAGAACCGTCGTAGACTGTAGACGCTCGAACTATCACTGTCCATTCAGATACATCACAGACCTCCCTGTTATTCTCACTTTCCATCTAGGCTGATCACTGCACTTGGGAATAATCTTTCAGGAAATGTTGATCAATGAGCTTTCAGTTGTAACAACATATTAACATATTAATCATAAAGGATCGTTCAAGAATAGAGTGGGGTCCAAAAGGAACAAGCAGGGTGAGCTGCTCACTGAAGCTGAGGATACTGCAGAGGCATTGAATGAATGTTTCACTTCTGTCGTTAATGAGTTAGTGTTGAGCATCTGAACAGTCCAGTGAGCAATAATGAAAAGGTGCTGAAAAGACAGGCAGCACTTCAGATAGTGAAGTCTCTGAGTCCCAATGTGACCCATCCATCCCATTGCTGAGGGAGGTCAGGGAGACATTTGCTGACAGTTGATGTCAGATATTTTCCAGGTTTCTCTGAACACAGGATTCACCCTGGGTCTGGAAGTTTACAAGTGTGAAACCATTGTTCAAGAAAGGGGAAATGGATAACCCAATGAACTACGGACCTGTTGGTTTGACATCAATATTAAGAAATCTGATGGAGGCCATAATACAAGATACGTTTATTATGCAGTTCAAGAAAAATAATTTAATGCTAGACAGTCAACATTGCTAATGTAGGGCTTGTGCCCGAAATGTCGACTCTCCTGCTCCTCGGATGCTCTCTGACTATCTATGCTTTTCCAGCTGCACACATTTTGACTCAGACTCGGCAATATCTGCAGACCTCACTTGGTCGAAGGACAGGCTATGTCTGATGATTTTGATTGTGTCTTTTCATGTAGTTGGACACAGGTGGTGGATGGGGCTTCTGTTCCCTCCATTCATGAGCAGGATGAATTCTAAATTCAGTATTCGCAACAAAGGTGATGAACATGTTGTGCAAATCAGTACAAAAGGGTAGGACTTACCTGTCATTACAGAAACGTGGTTGCAGGTTGCTGATGACTGGGAATTAAATATCCAAGGCTATCAGGTAATTTGGTAGGATAGGCAGGAAGGTCCAGGAAGGTGGGGGTCATGCTCTTAATTAAGGATGAAATTAGGGCGATCAGGAAAGATGACACAGGATCTCAGGAACAAAATGTTGATTCCATTTGGGTTAGAGATCAGGAATAGAAATTGTACTTTTAATTCCAGATGACACAAATTTCAGTTTAAAGAGAAACATATCTTTATTTCTGGATAGCCGGCGAGAGATTCTGGGTGACACCAAAGGAGTCTCGTCGCCTTCTTGTAGTGGCACCCTCTCGATGTATCTCTGAACGTTACATGTAAGCAGTATATTTTATATCTTGTTTGGGTGGGAATGATAATACAAATTTCTTTACATCACTATTAATTGCTATTAAATTATCAAACCAGGAATTTCTCAACTCTACAGTGATTCGGGATTGCTATCTTCCTGTAAAAAGGACTGAATTGTTCACATGCGCCACTGACTGGATTATTCGCATCATCTTGTCTAAATAGGTAAGGAACTGAATTGTTGTCATTGTTAATATTCACATTCTCTTATTAATAGGTGAGGAAGTATGTTGATAGGAAAGGAGGCAGTCAATAAGGTCTACATTCAGGACAGACAGTCTTATCCAAGGAAACAAACAGCTTCGACCGAGGCCTGGGAGCAAAACATACGGATGGCTCCAGACAATCCCGGCAATTCTGAGATAGCCAGTCACGCACTGTGATTTCTGGTCTCTGTCTGCCGAAGGACAGGTACACTGTCAACCATTACAGTAAGTCGCTACAATAGGGACTTTTTAATTGCTGAATTCCCAATACTCTAAAACAATTGTGATCAGGCAGTATCATAGGAATTTTGGACTGTTGAATCCCCAAAACGTTATCAGTAAGGGGAAGAAGTCACAAGTGGGAGGAGTCTCCAGGCCAACCAATAATAATGCGACCGTGGCACAAGGGATCAATGAGACATATCTGATGCATGGCATGGCTTTGGGGTCAGTGCTCTGATGAAAATAGGAAAGCATACCAAATACCTTCTTCACTATCATATCAACCTGTAACTCCACATTCAAGGAACGATGAACCTGCACTCCAAGGTCGCAAATAGATGACCTATTTCCTGGTCCTGTTGTGGCTCCGAGCAGGAGTTGGTCCAATACTAAGAGCAGGAGATGACCTAATCCAAGGAGAAGATGTGAGATGATTTATTTATCGTCCATACTCCAATCCTGTGACTGAGTTGTGGGTGAGGTTTCTGATGCAATTCTGCACCTACCAGAGTTGGAACTGAGAACTGGAAGAATCTATTACACACATTCAGATAGTGAACCAAACAAAGTCACAGACTTCCCTCTGCTCTCCTAGGAGGGACTGTGAGCTCAGTCTCTGCTCAAACTCCATAATCTCTGGAGTCACTGGTTTGGAGGACAATCTCAGGTGGGTGTGAAAGTGTTTAAATTCAAACTCACTCAACCCTGACCATTTGCCCTCAAACAGTCTGCTGGGTTTTGGTGGGAAAGTCATATTGTTGTGGTCTGAAATAGGCAGGGGTATGTTCTTCTCCGTAATTCACCATATATTTTCCCATTTTGCTTCCACAGTTAGTTTGCTGTCAATTGCTATCCTTTCATGTGGAAGTTGCGATGTTTCTCCTTATCCAATCACTACCTGGTGGTGATGGCAGCTGCTGATCTCCTGGTCATTATCATTGGTATTATAGTGAAACGATTTCGCACTTATCGTATTTCCTGAACATCCTGTGTGTCGTGTTACTGGGGTCCTGTTACGTACAGACAGAGACTGTTCTGTCTGGTTCACTGTCACTTTCTCCTTTGCCCAATTTGTGGTCATTTGTTGTCAGAAGCTGAAAACAAAATATTGCACTGAAAAAAATTGTAACTGTGGTTGTAGCAACAACCTGCACCCTGTTCTGTTTGAAAAACATCCCCTTTTATTTTCAATATGAGCCTCGGGGCATAATCATCAATGTGCCATTCTGCTGTAGACAAAATCAAGCTACTTTACTGAAACTTTGGTGGGTGGCGTTAGATGGGCTTGGTATGGTTTTAAGTCCTTTACTACCATTCGCTTTAATTCTGTCTCTCAATTCTCTGACAGTCAGGCACATTTTAATGGGCAGTCAAATCTGGAAGAAGCTGAAGGGTGAGAGCAAATGAGAGAATCACAGAGACCCAGAGATGGAAAGCAGGAGGAAATCTGTGATTTTGCTGTTGACCATCTCTGGGAGCTTCATCCTCCTGTGTTCAATTGCTGTGCATGATTTCGTATATTATGTCATTCAAGGAATCAATCCTGACATTTACTCGGGTTTTCTGTATCACTTCAGCAAAGTTGGTCACATGCTGCAGAGACTAAGTTGTTGCACAAACATATTTATTTATGCAGCAACATTGTCCAGAGAGTGGTGGGTGTGTGGAATGTTCTGACCCAGAAGGCAGTGGAGGCCCAGTCTCTGGATTCATTGAAGAAATAGTTGGATAGAGCTCTCAAGGATAATGGAATCAAGGGTTATGGTGATAAGACAGGAACAGGATACTTGATTGAGGATGATCAGCCATGATCATAATGAATGGTGGTGCAGGCTCGAAGGGCAGAATGGTCTATCCTGCACCTATTGTCTATTGTCTATTGTTCAGAGCGAAGATCAGTAAAGCAGTAAAATACTTGCTTACACGATTTCCTTGTGTTATATATAATTCAAACTCCTCACTGAACAGGGTCCTATTGTTTCCGGAGCATGAAGCGATGTTTTAAAAGTAGTCACTCGTGGGATGTGAGCCTTGCTGGCAGAGTCAGCATTTACTACCGTCCCTAGTTGCCCCTTGAGAAGGTGGTGCTTAGCTGCCTTCCTCAACCACTGCTGCCAACAATGCGACAGTGAAGGAATGATGCTATATTTTCAACTCAAAATGATGAGGGACTTGGAGGGGACCTACAAGGGATGGTGTTCTCAGCTATCAGCAGCACTTGTCCAGATGGAAGCGGTCATAGTCTTGGAAGGTGCTTTCTGTGGATCTTTGGTGAATATCTGCAGTGCATCTTGTAGATGATGCATACTGCTGCCACTGTGTATCGGAGGTGGAGGGAATGGATGTTTGTGGATTGTGGATGTGCTGCTAATCAACTGGCTGCTCTGTCCTGGATGGTGTTAAGCTTCTTGAGTGTTGTTGGAGCTGCACCCCTCAAGACAAGTGCGGAGTATTCCTTCACATTTCTGACAGACACTCCTTCTCCTAGTGCAGGGAGGGAGTTGAGCTGGGAACCTGAGGATTTCGCATCACAGCACACTCCAAAGGAACTTTCCGGGAAAATGGAATCTTCTACTGGGTAATTCCTGTCAGCTTGGAACCTTCTGTGAGTCTCCATCACAATCAATTCCTTCCGAATGCTTGGTGAAATTAAATGGAATCGTTAATCAGAAAATGTTTGTCTTTTACATGCATGATCTCACTGCTCAGTAACAATCAACAGACACCATACTAATGTAATAAACAGCCAATTATGAGCTGTTTCAATGTGAGAAATTGTGGCAGGTGATCATATGATGTTATTAGAATACACCCACCAATCATTTATTAATGCAAAGTTACAAATCACACAACACTGGGTTATAGTCCAATAGGTTTATTTGGAAGCACTAGCTTTCCGAACACTGCTCCTTCATCAGGTAGCTGTGTAACAGAATCATAAGACACAGAATGTATTGCAAATGTTTACAGTGTAATGTAACTGAAATTATTTATTGAAATAGACCTACATTGTTTGTTCAGTCTCTCATCTTTTAGAATGGGCATGTTGGTTTCAGCACTTTCATATGTAAACTCCAGAACTTTCGTAATGTTACATTCTCAAGTGAACTTTAAGAATAGATACCATGTCGTCCCAGGTAATGACTTGAAGGTTATTTTTGCAGCAACACTCTATAGGTTCAGAGGAAAGTTTAGTTACAAAGTAAAATATCTAGTATCATGAAGTTCTTATTTATGAATAATTAAAACTTACGAATAATAACAAAACCTCGACTCCCTATTTTTAACATCAAGCGTACTAATTCCAATGAGCTGCTACACCATTGCAGCCCTCAAACATGTATAGTATTTCCTGTCATGGAGTGAATATAAAAAACCGTGCTGTAAATCTCTTGTCCTGATAAAAAAAATACAACGCTACCCTCTCCTGTCGTCCCCATGTCACTGCATGTGGTACTGTGGAGGATACATTCCCTCATGGATTCGGTCAGAGAGAGAGAAAGAGACGGCAGCAGCTCACTGCATAACCTAAACTAACAGCATCATCAACACACAAACGTGTGGTGCTGTAAAAGCACAGCCAGTCAGGTAGCATCTGAGGAGCAGGATAGTCGACGTTTCAAGTATAAGCTTTTCACCATGAAAAGCTTCTGCCCAAAATGTTGATTCTCCAGATCCTCGGGTGCTGCCTTTTCGATTCTGATCTCCAGCATTTGCAGCCCTGACTTTCTCCACAGACACAGACAGAAACACACTCATGGACTGACAGGCACGCAGACTGAGCGACCGACAGACAGATACACATGCACACAAACACACACACACACACACACACACACACACACACACACACACACACACACACACACACACACACACACAGAAGCGTGCAACACACGTGCATACCCACACACACAGACAGACAGACATACACATATAGACACACGCCCCCAACATGCACACACAAGTTCGGTGAGGAGAAGGTTGCAACTGGACTGAGATTCCTCAGTTTTGAACATGCTCGTGTGGAGAAGTGTTGTGCTCCTCTGCAAAGTATAATTTGTCTTTGTGCAGTATTTCTGACTATAGACTTAAATACAGTATTTCCACTGATATTGTATGCATGTACCTTCGTGTGAGCTATTCATTGGGGAGTAGGGTGAATTTTCTTTCACTTTCTGCAGCTTACAATATTTTCTGACGTGCTCTCACAACTTCTCAGTGAGAAAGGAGTTAAAGGTAAAGGGAAATGGATCAACTTTGGGCATGTTCGCCTCCTTCTCCACATATGCCCTGGACAACCTCACAAGGGATCGGGAAAAATTTCTCCATATCTCCAAAGTCATTTTTTTGAAGAATGAAACCACCGTGTATTATGAGGCATTCACAGATTTTTTTCCCCAAAACAAATCTGATGTTTATGCAGTGGCATGGCGAATCCAGCAGAGGGTGGTATTGTATCACTTTAAACAGAAGAGGAGCAGATATTAAAAGAGACAGAAATTTGAGCATTTGATTTAACACATTTAAATTTATTCGTTCAAACTTCCATTTGAACAAAGTGATTCTGATTGCAGGCAGAGATGAACACACAGACACATGCACGAGAACACACCTCCAATCACACACATAGAGGCACACATCAACATGAGCATCAACATTGTATCACCCTAAACACAAGAGGGGCAGACAGAGGAAGTGATTTGATGCCATGTCAATGAGTTCACCCCAGAACAACAGAGAACACATTACACAGCGATACAGACACGGAGAGACAAATAAATACAGATACAGACTGTTACATTAACACACAACAGAAAAAAACACATACAGATATACATACTAACAAAAAGACACGGTAATACAGACTCTAATATTTACTAACAAACACACATATACCAACAGACACACCGAAATAGTCACTCTCACAACTATAGAGACAGAACTGTTCAAATGCAGACACACACACATATGTACGGAGACACATGCAGAGACAGCACAGAGAGACACACACAAACACACACATGCATGCACACTCACAGATATCCATACACGTAGACACAGACACATAGACACACACACACACACACACACATTCACAGACACACACATATATACAAACACACACACGCATATTGCTCAGGATAGTAAAAGTGGAGATTCTAATAGAGTTCGTAGTTGCTGAAACTGAATGATAAATTAGTAGATTTATAGAAATGTATGAGTTTACTGGAAATTTATGCATAATTATACCTGGATAGCTGTGCCTTCAACAATTTTGTGAAGGAAACAAGGCTGCCTTTGAAAGGATGAAGACAAATGGAAAGAAATGAACCAATGTTGGCCACCCCTGACTTTTAGTAAAAAGTGAGGTCTGCAGGTGCTGGAGATCAGAGCTGAAACTGTGTTGCTGGTTAAAGCACAGCAGGTCAGGCAGCATCCAAGGAACAGGAAATTCGACGTTTCTGGCCCGAAACGTCGAATTTCCTGTTCCTTGGATGCTGCCTGACCTGCTGTGCTTTAACCAGCAACACATTTTCACCCCGACTTTTCCAGACTTTTCAAAATGGCAGGTGATGCTGGTGACCTGGAGCTGTGTACTGTCTTGTTACAGGATGGTGAATCAGGTATAGAGAAATCCATAGGGTACTTCTCTGAGAAACTATGCCAGCCGTTGGAAAAAAAAAACACTCTCTGACAGAAAAGGGGGAATTGGTAGTGTTGTTGGCTCTTCAACATTTTGAAGTCTGTATCCGACAAGGACCAGTGAAATGCTAAGTTTCCATGAACATAATTCACTTACCTTCATTGAAAAGTTTCAAACAAAGAATGCAGAACTATTCTGATGGAGCAACCACTGAATGTAAAGATTGTGAACATTGCTGCAACATGGAACGTAATTGCTGATGTATTGATCCAAGTGTTAAATGCTGGAATAAAGGAATGATTTAAGGAATGTTCGAATTGCACAACATTGTCAGAGGGGAGGAAGAATAAGTGGATTGGAATCTTGTGTTTTACTTTTTGTGCATCATTTATTTTGTAAAGAAGTGTATTTTTGAAATTGCATTTCATGCTTCTAAGGCATATAATGATAACATTCGAAAAAATCTGGAGTTTAATTATGTCCTTAAAATGAGAAAATAGACACTTTAAAAACAAGGAAGTGGAGAATTGTTACATGATCTGAAAGCAATTCACCAGATGTTGAGAGTGACCCAGTGATTGAAGTGTGGTTGTGAACCTATTTACAGGTAGAGTTTAGGTTTGCAGCAAGTAACTGATTGGTTTGTGAACATGTGACCAATTCTCAATGTGATTAGTTACCAGACAACTGAACAGCTTCGGGCTATGAACCAGATACAGAGAAGCCTTCAGAAATCCACCTGCTCAGGAGCTCTCTCTGTTCTCTGCAGTAAAAGCCTCTTCAAGGCTGAAGAAACCTTCTTTATTGCTTCTTCAGCAGTTCCTGTGAGCTCTGCCTTTTAATGCCTTTCCATTTCTATCTCGGGCGACCGAATCAACACAGTCCTTTCCATTTCTATCTCGGGCGACCGAACCAACGCAGACATCTCTTTCCATTTCTGTCTCGGGCGACCGAATCAACACAGACATCTACTATAAACAGACTGACTCCCACAGCTACCTTGACTACACCTCCTCCCACCCTGCCCCCTGTAAAAACGCCATCCCATATTCCCAATTCCTTCGTCTTCGCTGCATCTGCTCCCAGGAGGACCAATTCCAATACCGTACAGCCCAGATGTACTCCTTCTTCAAAGACCGCAGATTCCCCCCAGACGTAATCGACGATGCCCTCCACTGCATCTCCTCCACTTCGCGCTCCTCTGCCCTTGAGCCCCGCCCCTCCAACCGCCACCAGGACAGAACCCCACTCGTTCTCACCTACCACCCCACCAACCTCCATATACAGCGTATCATCCGCCGTCATTTTCACCACCTTCCAAACGGACCCCACCACCAGGGATATATTTCCCTCCCCTCCCCATCAGTGTTCCGAAAAGACCACTCTCTCCGTGACTCCCTCATCAGGTCCACACCACCCACCAACCCAACCTCCACTCCCGGCACCTTCCCCTGCAACCGCAGGAAATGCAAAACTTGCGCTCACACCTCCTCCCTTACCTCTCTCCAAGGCCTCAAGGGATCCTTCCATATCCGCCACAAATTCACCTGTATCTCCACACACATCATCTATTGCATCCGCTGCGCCCGATGTGGCCTCCTCTATATCGGGGAGACGGGCCGCCTACTTGCGGAACGCTTCAGGGAACACCTCTGGGATGCCCGGACCAACCAACCCAACCACCCCGTGGCTCAACACTTTAACTCCCCCTCCCACTCCACCAAGGACATGCAGGTCCTTGGACTCCTCCATCACCAGAACATAACAACACGACGATTGGAGGAAGAGCACCTCATCCTCCGCCTAGGAACCCTCCAACCACAAGGGATGAACTCAGATTTCTCCAGTTTCCTCATTTCCCCTCCCCCCACCTTGTCTCAGTCGATTCCCTCGAACTCAGCACCGCCTTCCTAACCTGCAATCTTCTTCCTGACCTCTCCGCCCCCATCCCGCTCTGGCCTATCACACGCACCTTGACCTCCTTCCACCTATCACATCTCCATCGCCCCTCCCCCAAGTCCCTCCTCCCTACCTTTTATCTTAGCCTGCTGGACACACTTTCCTCATTCCTGATGAAGGGCTCTGGTCCGAAACGTCGAATTTCCTGTTCCTTGGATGCTGCCTGACCTGCTGCGCTTTAACCAGCAACACATTTTCAGCTCTGCCTTTTAATGAGTCTGTTTGAGACTGTTTATAAGTGTGACCCAGTCCGCGTGTCTCTTGAAAATCACTGAGAGCCCCCAGAGTATGTAGACTGGGAAGCAGCAATCTGAGCAACAAAGTACCAACACAATCATCTCTTCTTCCATGTGAAGGGGAACCACAAAATATCCTTCTCTATCTTTCCCGCTATCCATGACATGTTTTTGTCTACTGTATGTGCGTGTGCCTATGTGAGCGGGTGTAAAGGTGGTTGTGTGAAGATGTGGGTGTATGCATGTCTCTATGTTCGTGTGTCTGCATGAGTGGGTGCCTGTGTTGCTGTGTGAGCACTTTGGTGACAGTGATCACAGTCCAGTTACATTTATTTTGCGATGGAAAGGGATAGGTATATACCACATGGAAGAGTTACAGCTGGGGTGAAAGGCACTTATGATGTGATTAGGCAAGATTTAACATGCATAGGATGTAGAAGGAAACTGCAGGGGATGGGCACATTTGAAACGTGGTGCTTATTCAAGGAACATCTACTGCGTATTCTTGATAAGTATCTACCTGTCAGGCAGGGAGGAAGTTGTCGAGTGCGGGAGCCGTGATTTCCTCAGGAAGTTGAAAAGGAAGCTTTTGTTTGGATGAGATGTGAAGGCTCAGTTAGGCTGCTTGAGGATTAAAAGTTAGCCAGGGAAGACCTAAGGAGAGAACTAAGAAGAGCCAGGACAGGACATGAGAACTCATTGGCTAGTAGAATCAAAGAAAAACCCCTAAGTATTTTTATAGGTATATCAGGAATAAAAGAATGACTGGAGTAAGATGACGGCCAGTCACGGACAGTAGTGGGAAATTGTGCGTGGAGTCCGAGGAGATAGGAAAACTGCTAAATGAATACCTTTCACCAGCATTCACACTGGAAAAAAAGACCATATTGTCAAGCGGATACTGAGATACAGGCTTTTAGATTAAATGGGATTGAGGTTCAAAAGGAGGAGGTGTTCGCACTTCTCGAAAGTGTGAAAATAGATAAATCCCCTAGGCCGAATGCAATATATCTAGGATTCTCTGAGAAGCCAGGGAGGAAATTTCAGAGCCTTTGGTTTTAATCACTATGTCATCATTGTCCACAGGAATAGTGCCAGAATACTGGAGGATAGCAAATGCTGTTCCCTTGAACAAGAAGGGGAGTCGGAACAATCGAGGTAACTATAGACTAATGTACCATACTTCGGTCGTGTGTAAAGTGTTGGAAAATGTTATAAGAGGCAGGATTTATAATCATCTAGAGAGGAATAATTTGATCAGGGATAGTCAACACGGTTTTGTGCCTTACAAACCATATTGAGTTCTTTGAGAACAGACTGGTGGATGGGAGTAAAGCAATTGATTTGTGGATATGGATTTTAGTAAGTCGCTTGATAATGTCCCCCATGGTAGGCTATTGCACAAAATATGGAGGCATGGGATTGAGTGTGATTTAGTGATTTGGATCATAAATTGGCTAGCTGAAAGAAGACAGAGGGTAGTGGTTGATGGGAAATATTCATCTAAAAGTCCAGTTACTCGTGGGGTACAGCAAGGATCTGTTTTGAGTCCACTGTTGTTTGTCATTTCTATAAATGACCTGGATGAGGGCATAGAAGAATGGGGTAGGAAATTTACAGAAGAGAAGAAGTTAGGTGGTGTTGTGGAATGTGCTGAAGGATGTTACAGAATACAGAGGAACATAGATAAGCTGCAGAACTGGGCTGAAATGGGGAAAATGGAGATTAATGTTGAAAGGTGCGAGGTGATTCAGTTTGGAAGGAGCGACAGGGATAAAGAGTTATGGGATAATTGTAAAATTCTTAGGAATGCAGATGAGCAGAGCGATCTCAGTGTTCATATACACAGATCACTGAACGTTGCCACCCAGGTTGATAGGGTTGTGAAGAAGGCATACGGTGTGCTAGCTTTTATTATTGGAGGGATTTAGTTTCGGAGACATGAGGTCGTGTTGCAAGAATTGGAAAAACTAGAAACTTTGGAAAGGGTTCAGAGGCGATTTACTAAGGTGTTGCCTACTGTGGAGGGAAGGACTTATGTGAAAGGCTGAGGTTCTTGATTCTGTTTTCACTAGGAGAAGAAAGTTGAGAGGTGACTTTATTGAGACATATATAAGATAATCAGAGGGTTAGATAGGATGCACAGTGAGAGCCTTTTTTCCTCGGATGGCGATGGCTAGTACAAGGTACATAACTTTAAATTGAAGGGTGATAGATATAAGGAGAGATGTCAGAGGTAGTTCCTTTACTCAGAGAGTAGTAGCTTGGAAAACCCTGCCTGCAACTGTAGCAGATTTGGCAACTTTAAAGGCACTTAAGTGATCATTGGATAAACATATGGATGAAAATGGAATAGTGTAGGATAAAAAAGCTTCAGATTGATTCCACAGGTCGGCACAACATCGAGGGTCGAAGGGCCTGTACTGCGCTTTAATGTTCTATGTTCAAACTATTGTCTGAGGCAAGGATCTCTGTACTGTAAAATAACATCAAATTAAAAGTAAATGCTCTTTTTTTTCTTTCGTTTTTAAATAGATCAATGTTTCCTCACTCACTAACAAAGTGGTTGTTTACCACTCATCAATCAACAAAGTCTGTTCACTTCCATTTTACCACTCTGCCAAAGCTGTTCAATTTATATAATCACACTGCCAATTGTGTTCATTTATATGTAGTTAGTATGTCAATTCTGTGCATTCATATGCATATTTTTATTTATTTGTATATGTGTGTATGTATGTGTGTGTGTGCATTCACTCTACCAAGACTGCTTATTAACATTTAAAATCACATTGCCAAAACTGTTCTTTTATATTTAAAATTGTGCTGCCAAAACAATACGTTTATAAAGTGTTATGAAGCTGAGGGCATGTACTGGACCTTTAAGAGTGAGTGAATGCTGATCTGAACTGAGAGATTACAAATACTTGTACAGGTGAATAGATGGCAGTCCCAGACGGTCTTAGATGATTGAAAATATATAACATTTGCCTGTGAAATGGACACCTGAGGTTTGGTTGTTGTTTTGACAACAATTCGAATTTAACCAATCAATGCCGCAGCATACTAAAGCCCAACTGAGTTTGAATTTATTTGTTTTGTTAACATCGACGCAATGAAATGATCCAGTGTTGGGCAAATAAAATTTGAACATTGTGAAACTTAGAAACAGAGCAACCGCTATTGAGATAGATCCAAGAAATTAGGAAACAGTCCCTATCAAAGCTACCTTTTCATAGGAAACATACTCACAGTAAAATCAAGAAGACAATCTAGGGAATTCAGCAACAGGAAAAGTAAAGTCACAGACGACGGAAAGGTGTCTGTGTTGTGTTGAAATTAAATTGATGTTATTTTAATATGTGTCTTCCTGGAACAACAAATTGTAATGGAGTTGGAGGGAGGTAATAAGTAGTTAACAGAAAGTAGGGCTTAGTGTTGTCAATAGTTGTTGTTTAATGTTTACTATTCGCGTTAAATATAAATTGATGTCACTTTCTTTAAATAGTGGAGTATGGGAGTTATCTATCACTAATATTTTAACAGATTGCGAAGTGATGCGAACTTTTCGGTGTGTTTAGATTGAAGTAACAGAACGGTTCACCTCTGAATACATTTGGCAGTGTCATTATATATTGAACAGTTTAGGTTAAGTGATTAAATGGAAGTGAACAGATTTTGTTGATTGATGAATGATAAACAATCACTTAGTGAGTGAGTGAGCAAAGGTTGATCGATTTAAAAACAAAAGATAAAATAGAACATTTAGTTTTAATTTGAAGTTATTTTGCAGTACAGAGATTCTTGCTTCAGGCAATAGTTTGAACATAGAACATTCCAGCGCAGTACAGGAGCTTCGACCCTCAATGTTGCGCAGACCTGTGGAACTAATCTGAAGCTTTTCTACTATTTGGAGGGTCGGGTCTGAGATTTGGACTGGTTTAGATAGATCAAGCTTGAGATTTGGACAGATTTGAATAAATTTGTTGTACAAAAGATTCCAGTAGACTTAAACACTTGCTGATTAGTGTCCTAGGCCTTCAAATGAAATAAAAGGAAACAATCATTAAAATTTTGGTTAAATGAAAAATGAGAGAAATGGCTGTTAACATTGCTAAAGAGGCTCTGGGCTTTGAAGATGCTTCCCAAATTTGCAAAGTTTAGAAAGACAGAGGAAGAACCTACATTTAGAATCACGAAATAGGTTAGAATTGGGTTTGACCAGGGAAAGAAAGAAAGCTGAAGTTGTAATGGAGTTGGTAAAGCACTTAGGTGTATCAGAGAACAGATAAGTGCAGTACAGTGAGGAAAAAATAAATTGCAATTGAGGCGAGCGGAGTGAAAAGATAAAGAATGGGAAAGAATCGCAATGAGAGAAGAGAGAGAAAGAAAATCTAAAATCCCTACAGTGTGTGTACAGGCACTTCGGCCCATCAAGTCCACACCAATCCTCCGAAGTGTGACCCACACAGACCCATTCCGCCTCCCTTATCTACATTTCCCTGAACACTATGGGCAATCTGGCATGGCCAATTCACATAAACGGCACAACTTTGGAGCGTGGGAGAAAACCCACACAGACAGAGGGAGAATACACAAACTCCACACAGACAGTCACCCAAGACTGGAATTGAACCAGGGTTCCAGGCACTTTAAGGCAGCTGTGCACCCCACTGATCCATCGTTCCATACCAAATCTAAACTGAACAAAAGAAAGCGTGAATTAGTCAGGAAAGTCAAGTTAACAGGATAGAGATGAAGAGAGGAAGTAGTGATGTTTGCAAATATGTTAAAACATTCGCACAAAATGATGCAAAAGATATTGAAGGTTTCTTTATTTCACTTGAAGAACTGACTTGGCAGAGGCAGTGGCCAGAGTGACATTGTGGTAAGGCTTATTCAGACATAGCTGGTAGGCAGATGCAGTGCTGTCAAATAAGGGGGCAAGAGATTATGCAAATGTCAAAAATGCTATTTTGAGTGCATATGAATTGTCACCAGAAACGGATAGATAGCGATTCAGGCCGATAAAGAAGAAACCAGGTCAGACCTGTATTGATTTCAAAAGAATACATCAAGATAATTTTGACAGATGGGTGCGGGCCATAATGATAGATACGATATATGACACTCTAAAAGAGATTATTCTGCTAAAGTTTGAAAGCCTCAAAAACATGAGATGATAGGAATAACAATGAGTGCAATTCTGGTTTCCTTCCAATCAGAAGGATGTTGTGAAATTGAAAAGATTTACAAGGATTGAATTGAATTTCTTGTCACATGTACCGAGACACAGTGAAAAGCTTTGTCTTGCGAGCAATAAAGGCAGATCGCATAGTTAAATAGCATAGATAGTAAATAATAGGTAAGCAGCGGCAAAAGCAAAAGCACGGGTACTGGCAAATGTTTAGAATTTTGGAATCCATTCAGTGCTCTAACAACAGTAGGGTAGGAACTATTGCAAAACCGACTGGTGCGTGTGTTCAGGCTTCTGTACTTTCTCTCTGATGATCGAGGTTGTAGAAAAATCATTGCGAGGGTGAGTTGGATCGTTGAGAATGCCTTTCCTTGACAGCAGGCCTGGTCGATGCATTCTATAGATGGGAGATTGTCTTTTGTGATTGACCAGGCCGAGTTCTCTGTTCTCTGTAACAGTCTCTGACCTCGAATGGTACAGTTGCTATACCAGGTAGTGATACATCCAGACAAAATTCTCTCTATGAAAGTTGGAATGCTAAATTTCCTCAGCTGCCTGATGAAGAAGAGACATTTTTGAGCCTTTGTAACCAATGTGGCCACATAAAGAATCCAAGAAAGCCTGTTGTGGGTGATCACTCCCAGGAGCTTGACACTCCCCACATGTTCCACCTCTGTGCTGTTAATGTGTGTGTGTGTGTGTGTGGGGGGGGGGGGCGGGGGGTGAGGTGGGGGGCATGAGTAACATCCCGCTGAAAGTCAATAATGAGTTCCTTGTTTTTGCTGGCATTGTGAGCTAGGTTGTTCTCAGTGCATCACTTTTCCAGGTCTTCCAACTCCCGTTTGTAGTCTGTTTCGTTGGCATGAGATTCGACCAACTATGGTGGTGTCTTCTGCGAACTTGTACGTAGCATTAGTCTGGTATTTTATGAAGCAGCCATGGATATCAAGTGAGTACCGTAGGAGGCTGAGTACGCGCTCCTGGGAGGCTCCAGAGTTGAGTGTTAGTGACGATGAAATATTATCCCCAATCTTCACTGATTGTGGCCTGTGGGTCAGGAAACTGAGGAACTGGTTGCAGCGAGAGGGGCTTAGTCTGAGATCACTAAGTTTGTAAGCTTGCACGCTGCTAGGGCTGGACTATTTGAGCTATAGGGAGAAATTAATTGCTTGGTTTTCTCCGGAGCATTGGAGTTTGAGGGGTGACCTCTAAGAGGTTCATAAAATCATGAGGAGTGTGAATAGGATAAATAGACAAAGTCTTTTCCCAAAGGTTGGGGAGTCCAGAACTAGAAGACATAGATTTAGGGTGAGAGGGGAAAGATATAAAACGGACCTATGGGCAACAATTGGTATATTTAAAAGACATTTGGATGGTTATCTCAATAGGAATGGTTTAGAGGGATATAGGCTAAATTCTGGCAAGTGGAACTCGATTAGGTTGGAACATCTGGTCAGTATGGACAAGTAAGATTGAATGGTCTGTTTCCGTGTTATATATCCCTATGACTCGATGCGCATGAACAGAAAGTTTAAGACGTGAGAAGAGTGGCAGAGATAGCACATTAATATGCATTGGTGTGGAAGGCAGGGTTTAACTTCTGTGAGGCACAGAAATTGGGAGAAGGGGAGATCCTACACTACAAATCAACAAGTATAGCACAATGGGTGATAATGGAAGCACAAGGTGGTGAAAATGAGGTTTAAAACCTCATATGTTTCCACTGTGGTAAGTTGGGGCAGGTAAAAATCACAATCCTGGTCGTTGAAGAAAGGCACGATGCGATAAGATGTGGTAAGAAAGACTGAGCCAGTGGCATTAGTTCACGTAGCAAAGGAAATCCAAGAAAAGGCGTGGAGCTGCGGGAGAGTGCGCAGCCTCAGCAGGGGCTGGGATAAGAGTTAGTGCCTGATCTCGAGAAAGACTTCACATCGGTTGGTAAAGTTTACACAGGAAGAGTAGGGGGAGGGGCCAGGAAGGGAAAGAAATTACAATTTTGAGAAATACGTGATCTTATCAGACTCTAATTGTATCAGATGAACGCATTTGAACTCTTTCTGACATGATACCCAAGAGAGTGTTAATTTGTGGAATAGAGAAACAGAAATTTAGTGTTCCCTTGTGTAAGATCAGATTGGAGAGACAAATGAAGTCTGGGAAAGTAACAGAGGGAGTGATTGACAGACTCACTTCCGTGAATACACTTTGTTCTTTGGAACGATTTAGCAGGATCCAAGGTGGGAATGACACTGCTTGTTGTGGATAAGCCAAAGGAAGACAAGGGTACTGATGAGTTAAAAAGAAAACTACCCTGGAATTTTTCCACACAGTGTAATCGCAATATTTTACTGAAATATGTCACAGAAAGAAGCATAAACTAAAGTGAAATACGAAGGAATTGAAGTCCGGTTAGCTGACAAACTTGTTTGACGTGATGGTGCAGGGAAAACCTAAACAGGCAGAGGGTTAGAACGAAGTGTTTAGTCCTGCAAGACTAATTTTTGAATCAAAATGTATTCCTGAGGTTTATTATCTTCAAGGTAGTATTCTAAGAACAAAATGGAGACAACGGCCGTTTGGTGCCGAGGAAAAATGGGCGGACGTGCGCCAGATTGTGTTCCCGGTAGCATCCACAGAGGAAGTGGAACTGGAGCACATGAATTACTAATAGAAGGTCACCTAAGGGTGAGGAATACACAGGCTAAGGTACAAAAGCAATTCCATTGGCCTGGACGATACAAGGATGTGGTTAAATTTCGCCTTGCATTTCGCACGTGTCAAATGTAGGTAAATCACAGGCAGTAATAAGACCAGCACGTTTGTTGCCAATTCCTGCCTTTTACGAACTTTTCACAAGGATGGTCATTGTTAGTGTAGGTTCCCTTCCGGAAACTAAAAATGAGAACCAATATTTGCAAACCGTAATGTATCTACCAGATTTCTGGAGGCAATTCCTAACAGAATATTAAGATAAAAGGAGTGATAGAGAAGGTGATCACTTTCTTTACTCGGTATGGACTAGCCAGAGAGATTCAGTCAGACCAAGGGTCTAATTCTACTGCTAGGATGTTTAAGGAAGCCACGGATAGCTTAGCACTTTCAATCAAGTACGTACCATCCTGAATCCCATGGAGCTTTAGAAAGATGGCATCAGAGCCTGAAGACCAAGTTAAGAGCATATTGCCAGGATTATCTGAATGATTGGGATGAAGGTATCCCATGAGTATTGTCTGTCATTACAGATACCTCAATCGAATAGGCTCAGTTTACTCTCATTGATTTAATATTTTGACATGGAGTGCGAAGGCCTTTGAAGTCAATTGATGAAAAATTGCCAGGACTGAAGTCGGAGATATTTCCAGCACTTAGTTCATACCCTAGAGTGTTCAGACATTTCAAGTGCTTAGCTGTGTTGTTTGTAACTTGTAAATTTCACTGCGTGGCAAATGTGGGGTTGCAGAAAATTGATGGGGGTCACGAAATGGTGTGTAAAAATTGGTGGGCACAGAATTCAGCGGGGATAAGCAAGGTGAGGGGATATGTCATTTGGGGAAAATGTTTTGGGGGTGTGGTGCAAAATCAGCAGTGTTCTTGAAAAATGTGGGGATTGGTGGTCAGATGGCTAAATACTTGGAGGTGCACAAATTTGGGCGGGGGAGGAATGTTACAACTGGTCAGGAGATAATATTTCGGGGGTGGTGTTGTGGGTGAAATTTTGGAGCGGAACAAAATTATGGAAGGGTGTGAATCGGGAGGGATAATATTGAGGGCCACAAATTGGGACAGGACAAAAGTTTGGTGCAATATCTTGAGTTTAAAATTGAGGGAGTGGCAACATTTTGGAGGGGGGAAGTGGCGCATTTCCAGGCTGGGTAAGGGGAGGGTTGGGAATGAGGCAGCAGGGGGTAAAGGCAGAGGATAGAATGAAAAAAAAGAGAAAACTGGAGGCTGCCAGAGAGAGACTCAGAGAGACACACAGACAGAGAGAGACACAAGGAGAGACAGCGAGTGAGAGTTAAAGAGACAAGAATAAAACAAGACCGATTGAGAGAAAAAGGTCACATTGTCAGAAAGAGAGAGACAGGACAAAACAGACAGAAGAGAAGAGACTGCGAGTGAAAGAGACAGAGACGTACAGAGTAAAAGAGAGAGAAAGAGAAAAAGAGAAAAAGAAGGAAGGAGAAGCCAGTCAGAGACAAACAAGAATTCAGGAAAGACACAGAGAATTTGAAGAGATGATGCTTACTTTTGCAGTATGTTCCATGTCTCACTCTCTTGCTCGATAGTTTCTCATTCTCTCTTTCATTTCAGGGACAGATCCTGCTCCTGAGGTTTCCTTCACCTGGGGCTGTTTCACAGAAGGATGGAAACTGGCATTGAAATTCCAACAGAACCTCACATACAGGCAGAAACTCTCTGTTAACTACTTCCCCGTCTACCTACATGGCAAAAAGAAGTATGGCTGTCATGACCTGGAGTATAAACGCCCAAGTTCTGTCACTCAACATCCTCTCTCGTCCCGAATCCCAGCTCATCCAATCACTTCCAAGCTCTCTCTGCCTGAGCACATCGCTTTCATATAGGGAGCAGCCAAGAGGCTTCATTGTGAATTACATGGTGGGAGGGAGAGAGGACGTGTGAAATAAAGGAGCAGGTAAGTAGTTCAGTCCATTATATCCCTGTCCCTCATCTCCTACCGTTCCCCCCGATCCCAATACACAAAATGGCCCAGACTTGAAATCCACTCAGACAGAAAGCAGCAGTTAAAAACCAGCTCCAACCCACAGTTATTTAAACAAAATCAGAAGTCACATGACATCAGTTGAAAGTCCAACAGGTTTATTTGAAATCACAAGGTTTCAAAGAGCTGACCACGCATCATCAGGTGAAGAATCGAAAACATACAGGCCCTGAATTTAGCGGCAGAGACATCAAAAGATCAGACAAATGGTTTGAGTGGAGTATCAAATAAGAAGTTTCTACAGGTAACAAAACTATCAGACAGTGTGAGCAAAGTGCCAGCAACTGAATAGTAAATGAAAGGGATGCTTTGTAATCCAATTAATTGAGGCAGAGAGATAATTACAAAAAAAGGTGGTGCTAGATATAAACCTAATGGCTAGAATAAAATAAACAGGCTTAATTTCTCACATAGAAGTCCATGGGTCGGTTGTTCGAGCTATTAATTGTATAAATGATCTTGATATTTCAAACAGATTCACCTCTTTCCTGACAATAGAATGAGGGACATCACGCAACTGTTCCACTTTATCATGGACGTTTCATTTCTAAAAGGCGGGAGTTAGCTAATTGATACAGATTATGTTATAGATGGTTAAACCCATGATAGTGTAAATTACTGCACACAGATTCTATATATTCATTTTTGTGTGCCTGTATCTGTGTCTATGTGTACGTGGATATATCTGCTTGTGTTTATATTCACGTATATTTCTGTCTCTATGTTTGTATGTGCCTCTTTGTCCGTGTGTTGCTTTTTCTGTTTCCGTGCCTGTCTGACTATCTCCGACCATTTATGTATGTGTGTGCGTCCCAATGTTTATGTGTCTCCGTGTCTATATTTCTGTGCAATGAACGCTCTGTTGTTTTGGGAGTTATATCCATTGAAATGGTGGTAAACACCGCCCGTTTCTATCTCTGCCTGTCCTTCTTGTGTTTAACGTGATACAATGCTGTTGATTATGTTGATGTGTGTTTCTGTTTGTGTGTGTGTGTGTGTGTGTATGCCCACCTCTGTATGCAATGGGATATTGTTTGTGCTGTAGAGAAGCTCGTGTTTCTTATTTAGAGCACAGGAACATGTCCTTCTGCCCACCAACACCGTGGACATGAAGCTTTCCTTACCAAAAAACATTTGCTTCCATGTGGTCCATATTCTCGAATCCCTGCTTAGACATGTGTCTGTCAATATGCCTATAAATTGTTGCGAAAGTATTTACTTCCATCACCTCCTCTGATAGCTCATTCCAGGTATTCACCATCTACTGTGCTAAAAACCTGCCTCTGATATCTGTTTTAAATTTACCCCCTTTTCCTTTTACCCTATGTAGCCTCCTAACTGAAGTTTCTACCTTGGAAAAGGGCTCTGACTTTCATTCTATACTTTTCTGTCATAATGTTGTGAACGTCTGTCAGGTTGACTCTTAACCTTTTTACGTTCAAGAGCAAACAAACCAAGTTTGTGCCTCAATTCTGCACCTCACAAATATTTCCCCCACAAGTCTTGACGGCTTACAGATTTTCACAGCAAAATATACAGCAGCCCAAGTTTGCAGCCTTTTAATAAGGCCCCCTCGAAAGTTGTCTCATTAATTTGCATTCCAGTCCTTAAATTTCACGCTTCTTTTTCCTTCAGCTTTGTCCCCATGAAATTATTTGGATACTGAATTTTGTGACTCTCTCCTCAAAATTTACCCTGGCCGAAAATATTCAATATTTGGTGCATAATTTAATGTTTGCCTGGTCATGTCAGCATGTCTTTGCTGAAACAATCACCTCCAATTTTCTCACACGCTCAATAATCTGACTGGGGACGGTCCACACATTCTGATAAAGAGACCCAAGTCTTATGTTTTGAATTAAATTCTTGTTGAACATCAGGCGCTGATGCATTTTCACATCTAATCTCTGTGACACATCCTTATCAACTTAGCTTGTCTTTGTCCAAATGGACATAACTTTCTTGTACCTCAATGCTAATCTTTGGATTTCTAAAACTTTTGAAGCATTCTTCGCCTCTGTATTTTTAATTCATTCTTCATGGTATTCCCCTCATGGCCAGTTCGCGGTTATGATTTTATTGCTCTAATGATTTGATTGGCCTATCATTTCTGTCACAATCTGGCTACCCAATATACCTTAAACTATTGATTTCTCCATCTGCTGAACTCACCAAACCTCTCCTCATGTGAGCATTGCCCACATGGCCATTTTAAATCTGTTCTTAACTCTCTAGATATGTCAGCTAGCAGGACACTTGCCAAGGGGAACTTCCCATGTTCACAGTCGAACAGTAAAGACCCACTGTTTGCTTCAATGGGAAACATGTTCCTACGCCACTGTTTGTACCAGGAATCAAACTCTCTGATCCTATCAATTCTATGCAAATGTGTTTGTTAATTCACTACTAAAATTAACTTGATGTCACTCTGGTCTTCTGGTTTTCATTTTAAAGATTGATTGTTCTTACCCCACAGCTGATCAATGTTAATGGACTCAAATATGTATATCTATAGGCTCAGGGAGATGTGACAGTGAGATCATTCCCATCCCACTTCCAATTAATCACAGTGGTTGTGTCCTCAAGTGAGACATCTGATTGGAAAAATAGTCTTTGAGACACATGTTGTTTGTCACAGAATATAATAGGTATCCCCTTGTTATAATGCCCCTCACTACCACAGCATTCCCTTTTCAATCTCCAGTCTCAGTGATTGGTTAGTTCCCTCAAAGGCAATGTCTCAGTTCCCTGAAAGGTGTATTCACATATTGAATAGAGCAGGGATAAGAGTCCACATTACCACTGACTGTGTCTCACAAACTGGCTGACCGCAATAATTCCCGAACCACAGAACAAATGTGAAGTGCCTCTGGAAGGTGGCGTCAATGCTAACAGAAACTGTGTGTCCAAGTTTCTTCCTGGACACAGGAAGAAAACAATTCCCACTCATTATCCATGAGCTGCAGTCCTTCTGTGTGCAGACATTGCATGCAGATGTTGTTGCTGTGCATCGCACTGTGAACACCAAGTTCATGAATTCTGTATTTGCAAACACGTTACCCACCCTGACACTTGCATGGGGTATTTATTCAACTGATTGGTTTGCAGCAATGGAAAACTTGTTTGGTTGAGTTCCCTGGGTAAATAGTCGTCTGGATCATTGCAAAAGTGAAACTTCTAATTAGCACTGGTAGTTATGTAAATTGAGCTATACACTTCATGTAACACTGACATTTCATCAGTATCAGTTCAGTCCACAGTCTCTCATTCAAAGGTGGAAGTCCTCAATGTCATGAAACAACCAGGTAACTGTATTATTAATTAGCTTAAATACTCAGATGCAGCGGCAATGTCCATGCCTCTGAGCCTGGAAATCTGAATTCCAGTCCCACTGGCCCCAGAGGTGAGTTGCAACACGAAGCCTCACTTTTCTTTCATGTAGAAGCCTGGGTAAAGACAACAAAGTTGCAGCTGCTGAATGGGCCTTCATAAGCACCAGTTAAAATCTCTTCTGAGCATGAAGGGGTGAAAGAAATTCGATTACCAGACAAAAGTTACTGCCTCAAAATCTGATTTAACCAGCATTTTTAAATGTTGTTACATTAAACTCAGTGTCTAACTTCTCATTTAAATCATCACTTGAGAAAAACACAAGAGTCGTCTCATGTGTCACAAATTCTGAAGTTATTGAGTTCTTCTGCACTCGCTGTCTCCAATCCATACTCTTCTTTCATTGAAAATTTTATTCATATTGGCAATAACAAGACAGCGTAGACTTAAGCAAAAATAATCGAGAGATTGATGTTGAAAATCAGTTTCCCATTCACATGGAGGGAGAAATGCTACAAATCTGGTCAAGCTGACTACAGTTGAACCATAGGCTGAAAAGAGGAAAGCAAGATCGATTGATAGCGTTGTATCACAAGGATATTATGGAGATAGGAGTTGCAAATAAGACGTAGTTTCCTAAAAGAAAGTCATGAATTCTCAAACCAAAATTAGAGGAGTATACATATCTTGGCAGTTTTGTGAGCTAAATAATAATAAAAAATTGGAGGAACAGTGATGTGAAAATAAGGATGAGAATTTTGAAACGTCGAATTTGATAGAATTGCAATAAAGTGCAGCCAATTAAACAGAGTGATCATTGGGGGACTTCTTTAGGAAGAGCTAACAGTGTGATGAATATCAGAACAGTTGATTTCGTCCTCATGGAGAGTGCAAAGGTGCTCGATTAATGGGTCTGGAGGAGAAAGGCAAAATATGTGAATGGTGGCTTCTTGTGCTGATGAAATAACAAAAGGTCAGTGCAGGACGATGTTGTGAAAAAGTAAGAAATCAGTTCCAAAAATATGTGCAATTTGTGAATGAGTTGGTTAGAAACCAATCTCTAATTGGAATATGATACCAAGTTTCCAAACGCTCAGCCAGTATTTCCAAAGAGTAGATTAGAGTGAGTTCAAAATTAACATAGAGCACTGGAATCAGTGGCCAAACATTTCTTTGGCAATAATGAATGGATCTGTTCACAGCCCTGTCTTCCAGAAATTAAAATGGAGTCAATGTCTGGGTAACTGAATTTGGAGTAGGTTCATAAGCAATATACTGCAATCAGTTGTCAAACATTTAATTGGCAGAAATGTTTGCTCTGCCAGTACATAATTATGGGTAAGAAATCTGAGTTTTAGGAAGACATCAGGAGACAGGAGAAGTGTCCGAAAGCTATATATTGGTGTGGATTGAGTCCATAGACATACTTTCCTGAGGGAACTTTGCCTGCACAGGGAACACGATATGATGAAAGAACAATTATCAAACGCAACAGCTGAAAAATAAGAAAATATTCCAGTGCAAAAGTATCTCGAGATGATTTGAGATTAAATATAAAAAAGGGGGAACAGTTGGATTACAAATGAATCATTTAGCAGGACATTAATTCTATTCTACTATGTGAAAATCAGCGGTACAGTCTGGGGCATGAACATGGAAATTTTAACTTTGTTTCAAAATAAAATGCAATTTGCATCGGGTGTCTCTGAGTAGACCAACTTTGCTAATATATCAAGTGTACAAACTGAACTGGAGAGATTCAAGTAGGGACTAAGCCCTGTCAAAGCGGACCAAGTTTATAGCGGGAGTCCTAGATTCTGGGAGAAAACTGCAGTTTGGAAGTCAGGTACTAATTTTTATGAATGCTCTAGATGCCATTATAGCCTCTGTAAATACGCCATGGAGCATTAAACAAAACAAAAACGAGAGAGAGAGAGAGAGATGGTGCCAGGAAATGAGAATTTTTTCCATTGGAGTTGTGAGTGAGAATGTGGTCGCTTGAATGTCTTCCTGTATTCTAAATATCAACATGTGTCCTGTCTCCACTGTATTTTAAGGATTTCTAACTCTAAGAATCTGTGTAATCTCCATCATGAATAGACTTTCAAATTTGGCCAGTTCCAGTGCACTTGTGACTCCCCAGTTAAGGTGTTTATGATGAGCCAACAGTATCACGGTGGAGTTGGATCTCTGACGTGCATCGGTTTGCTTAATCTGACTCACACCTAAATATGGTTGGTGCTCTACTACCATTACAATTATGTCCAGTGCTGCAATTCCTGCTGAGTAGGTGTGCGGCAAATATTGAGTCCACGAATAGGGAAAACGAGAGCTTGCCCCTGAGCTGCTCTTACATCTTTAGTTTACTCATTAATTGTACAATTCTTGTAATTGGATATTTCACTGCGCTCTTCATTTCATTTCTGAATTTCTCCTGTGTTGCCACATAAATGAATGTGTTTGTGCAACAACTCAACGTTCGCAGCATCCAGCCAGCTCTTCCAACTTTATAAAATGCATTTTTGTAAACATCCGCTGTGAGGGTGTAGAAGAAATTTATAACATACAACAGCCATAGAATTATGAAGCTACCGGATATTGAGAAGAGCAAAACCACAGATTTCCTTCGACTCTCCATCTCTGGGTCATTGATACTTTTCATCTTGTTCTGCCTGTTCAATCCCAATCGGAAACGACTAACCACCAAAATATATCTGACCGTCAGAGCATTGAGCAACAAGATTGAAAGAAATGGAAGCAGTGGGGTAAATACTAAATCAAACCAATTAAATCCCACCCAACCTGGATCGGTAAAATAACTTGCTTTTCTGTAACAGAACCATGGCACATTGTTGACGATCTTTCCAGGTTCAAATGTAAAGTAGAAGGGAATATTTTTTAAGCAGAACAGAATAGATGTGGTTGCTATAACTGCACTTGCAGTTCTCTTGGTGCAATATCGTGCTCTAATCTTCATGCAACAAATAGCAACAAATCGATCAAATGTGAAATTGACGGTGAACCAAATTGAGCAATCTGTCGCAACACAAAACAGGAGATTGATAATATTGCAGGCATAGGTGATGTCCAGGAGACCCACTGGGAAATAATAATAATAGATCTGTCTCAGGACAACCTCCGTGATAATGAACATTAGATCTGCCGCTGCCATGGCCACCAGATACAGAGTAGTGCAGGTAGAGAGGTCACACTTGCCCTGACACAGGATCAGAATTGCCAATAAATTAACTGTATAAAGAAAAAGAGAAGAGAAAATACCTGTAAAACAGTGCCCAGATATCCCCTGCATCAGGTCCCAATTGGTTTTGAGATCTGCCAATCACTTCGAGTCATCCTCTTGATCCTTCCTCCTCATCTCCCTGCTCCTAAAACCTTCAGTTAAGCTTGACAATAAGAATAAGAATATAAGAATTAGGAGCAGGAGTAATTCATCTGGCCCTTTGAGCCTCCTCCGCCATTCAATAAGATCATCGCTGATCTTTTCGTGGCATCAGCTTCACTTACTTGCCCTCTCACCACAACCCTCACTTCCTTCATTGTTCAAAATTAAACTATCCTTCTTTAAAAACACTTACTCGTAAGAACATAAGAAATAGACAAGACAATGACACTTCATGACCTCAATATTTTGGACCAGTTCTGTTTTTCCTATTTTCATCCCTATCCCACTTTCACTTTCGAAATTGCAGAGCATTGCATCCCATGTCTTGGCAAATGGGATCCCATTTCGAGGAATGAAAATTGTCATTAGCGCGCAGTGATTGGTCGGGATGTGGAGAATGCAAGTTTTCTCTGGGCCTATGATTCCCACTTTGGGAAGTGCTACTGTAGATTGTGAGGGTACTCTTCCCATTGTATTTATATCTCAAAGTAGTTAGCTCAGTTTCAACACACAAAGTCATAGTGTCAAACAGCATGGAAACAGCTCCTTCAGCCCAACTCGATGACATCAACCATGTTGCTAAACTAAACTCATTCCATTTGCCTGCGTTTATCACATCCCTCTCCAAATCTTTCCAATTCATGTATTTACTTAAATATTGTAACTGTACCTGCATCAATTATTTACACTGAAAGTTAATTCTACGTACGAACCACCTTCTGTATGAAAGCATAATTTCCCTCAGGCCCCTTTTCAATCTTTCTTCTCTCATCTTAAAAACATGCCCACCTAGTGCTGAACTCCCCAAAAACGAGGGAAAAGAATTTTGCTATTCACCTAACCTATACCCAACGGTGTTATGTGAAGTTAGGGAGGAAGTAGTGGAGAAATATTTGTGTCATGTATAAGCACGGGTGAGGTGCCAGAAAATGGGAGGATGGCTAATGTTGTGTCTTCATTGAAGAAAAGGCGTAAGAGAAGCATGAGAACTTAAGAGCTGTTGTCTGATATTTGTGATAGGAAAGTTGTTGGAGGTGATTCTGAAAGATAGGATTTACATGCATTTGGACAGAGAAGGAATGATTAGCGATAGTGAGCATGGATTTGAGTCAGAGAAATTGTGCCTCCCAAACTTGAGTTTTTTGAGGAAGTATTCAAATATATGAATGAATGAATGCAGAATGGTAGAAATTGTTTAATTGGAGTTCCGTAAAAGCTTTGACAAATTTCCACATGGTAGAATGACCTGTAAAGTTAGATAATTCGAGTTGGACTGAAGGATCTGTTTCTGTCCTCTACATCTCTATGATTCTAAGATTCGATGACATGGGATTCAGGGTGAACTTGCCAGCTGGACACAGTATTGACCTTACGGCAGATGCCACATAGTAATGGTGCAGGAGAGGGATTGCTTTTTCAGACACGAGGCCTGTAACTAGCGGTGTTACACAGAGATTTGTCCTGGATCCATTTCTATTTATAATTTATATAAAAGGTTAGGACGAGAATAGAGGAGGCATGTGTATTAAGTTAGCATGTGTATTAAGTTAGCAGATAACAGCAAAGTTGGGATATCGCCTCTGTGGAGTTTGTCCCAGCTACCCTACAGCGGTGAGGACCACTGCCTCCATCTTGTCAAGGGATCACTCTCCGTAGTTGTTGATCCACGGGGAGGTCTGAATGAACCACTGGACATGGTGATTAATTTGATTTGCTCATTGGCATTCAGCCCATGCATAAATGGACTTCCAGTCAATTGCATTTTTTTAAAAAATGCTTCTGGACTGAGGTGGAATGAAAGAGAGTCACTTTGGGTGGCTAGAAAGGGAGTTGTGTATGTCATGTGACCATCAGCTGTTTGTTGCTGGGTGACAACATGATTGATGAGCTTTGGTTTCAGTCATAACTCAGAGATGTGGGCTAATAGTGCAGTCGCCTGGGAGAAGGGCAGAAGGGCAGAAGGGGTCCACATCTTTGCGGGTATGTATATGTCATTGTGGGGTCTGTCGTTATCTTCCTGGGAAGTGTGGACCCCTAAGGCACACATTATTCTATTCCAGGTGGACACCTGATTCCTTAGGGGACTGTCTTTGGATCTGAGACTGGTAATGCTTCCGAATAGAGTCTGATGTGCATTGGTCAGTGTAGCAGGCGTACCGGAAACTTCTGGTTGCTTGGAATTCACTGTTCGTCTTGCTTGTCAATATATGCTGAGGTTGCCACCCTGTTCTCACTGGCCTTCCTCTTACTAGAATAAACTCTTTGGAATTGTAACTTGAACTGTCCCATGTGAATGAGGTTTACTTGCAGCGTGCTGTGCTGTTCTTTGTTCAGAAATGTTACCTTGCAATTTTTATTCCTCATGGTCTGCAGCTTTCCTTGAAGTGACCGAATCTCAGATGCCTTCCCCGACCAGGGGTATTCTGGGTTCCAAGCAACAGAAATTACTGTGGTGAGCTTGACAGGTTTCTTACCCAGTTCTTTCTGGGCTTCATTCCACCGCTCCCGTGCCACGGAACCATCACTCCAAGGCCCGTCTGGCTTACTGCAAAATTCTGTCCAATTGAGTCAATTTAAGACAAGGTATTATCTGTGAATATCATCTTATACCGGCAAAGGGGTCACATCCTGTTTTGGTAGCAAGAACATTACTATAGGGTTTATCTTCCATGATGTTGAAGTATGGGAAGTGGCGATTGTTAGAGTAAGGCTTCAGCTGAAATAAGTGTTGGAAATGTAGAATTTGAGCACAGTGACTCCTGCTAATTACCGCAGATAGTCTTATAAGCCTTCTCGTGGTGTGATTGTAGAGCTTCTTACACCTGTGTGTCATGTCTACCCCTAGACCACTGATCCAATATCTACTCCTTGTTCCAGGAACTGTTTAAAACATTTCGCAGTCCTTTCATTAGGGGTACGTAGGGTTAACAACAGCTGTCAATGTCTCCAATCAGTTAAACAGTAAAGCCGTTTCCTCCACTCTTTGTGACTTAAAGTTCATCAACGCTTTTGAACTTAAAATACAGTTCCTCCAACTCTGAAAATAAAGACTGCCTTTCCTTGACACTGTTCTCACCAAGTAATCTCGGGGTAGGGACAGCTATGGTTCAACATACACAGTAAACGTTCCTCTAATCATTCAAATCCAAGTAAACTAAAAATCATATCCCATCAGCTCCTTCCCCCTTGAACGTTACCAGGACAAGAACAACATAGCGATTTTTGAGAAAATTCATAGTGGAGGTTAATGTTCCAAGTTTGCTTGCTGATCTGGCAAATTTGTTTTCAGGCGTTTCGTCACCATGCGCGGTCACATAATCAGTGAGCTCTGGTGAAGCGCTGGTGTTCTGTCCGCTTTCTATTCATGTGTTTTGGTCTCTCAAGGTGAGGGTTATCATTTCCTGTTCTTTTCACAGAGGTTGGTAAATGGGGTCCAAATCGATGTGTATATTCATGTAGTTGCAGTTTGAATGCCAGACCTCTCAGAATTCCTGTGTGTGTCTCGGTTTCGCCTGTCCTCAGTTGGATGTGTTGTCCCAGTCGAAGTGGTGTCCTTTGTCATCAATATGTAAGAATACTGATGAGAGTGGGTCATGTCTTTTGTTGGCTAGTTGGTGTTCATGTATCCTGGTGGCTAGTTTTATGCCTGTCTGTCCTACATAGTGTTTGTTAAAGTAGTTGCATGATATTTTGTAAATGTCATTCATTTTGCTGGTTGTTGGTATCAGGTCCTTTAAGTTAATCAGTAACTGTTTTAGTGTCTTGGTAGAGTTGTGGGCTACCATACTTTCAAGGTGTCTAAATTGTCTGGATGTCATCTGTGAGATATGTTTGATGTGTCTTAGTGGGGCTAGAGTTTTTGGGCGTGTTGTGTCTACTTGCTTGGGGTTGTTATTTAAGAATCTACAGGCTATGTTTATCGGGTAAACATTCTTTTTGTATAAGCTGTGTGGTTTTTTTTCTGTTGCTCGTAGTTCCTAGTTGCTGCTGAGTATTGTGGCTTATTTCAATAATGTCCTTATGCAGCTCCATTTGTGGGTATTGAGGTGATTGCTTCTCTCATTAAGTATCGGGTCTGTGACTATTGTAGATGCTGATCTGCAGTTCTCCATTAATTATTCTTTCCACTGCTCCAGCTAGGAAGGGAGTTCGTTGCTCTTCTCCTCATATTTCGTGAAATTTTTGCCAGGAACGATGATGTTGATGATGTTGTCCGTTTCCACTCATTTGTTCCATTTTGTGATGACAAAGTTGTCTTTCACGAAGCAGACTGAAAGTTTAGATAGGATCATGGTGACGGCTGTTGGTTTGAGCCTCTGCCGTATTGCTTCTGCTAAGAAACCCGATATCGGTGATCCCATGAGTCCGTTGATTTGTTTGAACGTCTTCTCATTGAGGGTGAAGTGGTTAGTGAGACACTGGTCTACTAGCTTGAAGATGAAGCAGGTGATGAAATTGGTGCTGTTGTACTACTTGTGCCTTTGGTTCATCTGTTGGGGCGGCCACTGTTTCTTTGGCTAGACTGATGTTAGTTGATGTGAACAGGGCTGTGAACAGGAGACCATTATTCCATCTTTATATCTCTTGGCGTCTTTGATGATATTCAGGAATTCTTGGGTGAAGTGGATGGAGTGGCATGAGTTTTCTGCTCGACACTTCATCTTTCCGTGGAGTTCCTTTGCTAGTCTGTCTTTCATTGTGCCAAGGAGTGAGACGAGGGTCTGAGGGGGTTGCCTGTTTTGTGTACTCAATGTAATTCGTCGAAGTGGGATGTGTTGGATCCATTACGTTTGATTCTTTTTGAGATCTGTCTTGTTAATTTAGCCTGATCTATAATAATTCTTCAAGGCAGCTTTGATACGTTTTTCTGGCTCTGGGGTTGGGTCTAAGTGTTGGTATCTACGAGCAGTGAGTTCACCTTTTCAATGTATCGTGTTTTGTTTAGGATGATGGCCATGCACCATTTGGGTGCTGGTAGGATTATTATGTTTCTGCCTTTTCTGAGTCTTTCTCGGCTTTCCTTTCCTGTTTGTTGACAGTGCTCCCGTCCTTCTTTCTGCTTATTGTTGGTGTGTCTGATAGTCTGCTGGGTTTCTTCTGTGAGTCAGTTGTCTTTCAGAGTTGATTGTCATGCTGCTAAGAAGTCATTTTCTTTCACATCTCTGTAGTTGTAGTTCATCCCTCTTGCGTTGGTGGCTTTTTTCTGCGTCTGTTAGTGGTCGGTCCAATAGATTTTTTTTAAATCCAAGCGTCCACAGGAAAGCAAGATGCACAGACCAGATATTTAACTGTAGACGCAATCATTCTCACCCCAACAAACGGAGCTGCATCAGGACATTAATAAAACGAGCCACAACGCACTGCAGCATCCAGAGAACTGCGAGCAGTGGAAGAAAAACACCAATACAACAATTTCAAAAAGAACAGATACCCAAAGGACACAGTCTGCTGATTCTTCAACAACAAACCCAAACAAGTAGACACAACACACCCAAAAACTCTAGCCACATTACTACACATCAAAGACATTTTGGAGATGACTCCGAGACGAAGCTGCCCTCTTGGCATCATGGTAGCCCACAAACCTACCTACACACTGTAACAGCTACTGATGAGTCTAAAGGACCTGATACCCACAACCAGCAAAACGAACGTCATGAAAAAAATACCATGCAAGGACTGTACCAAATACTACATCGGATAGACAGGCAGAAATCTAGCCACCGTGATACACGAACACCAACTACCTATCAAAAGACATGACCCACTATCACTGAATCCTTACATACGGATGAAGAAAGACACCACTTCGACGAGGACAACACATCCATCCTGAAAAAGACTAAACAGAGACAGGCACAGGAATTCCCAGAGGTCTGGAATTCAAACTGCTACTTCATCAATAAATAAATCGATTTGGACCCCATTTACCAACCTCTGTGAAAAATAACCGGAAATGATGTCATCCACCTTAAGAGAGCAAAACACATAAATAGATAGGACAGAAAACCAGCGTTTCAGCCGAGGCTCGCTGATGATGTTACCTCGCATGGTGATGAAAATCTGAAAACAAATCTAACAGCACAGCGATCACACATACAACCTAAACAGGAACAAGAAAGGTTTGACGTTCAGAGGAATATACATTCGACTCATTGGAACTACAAATAATTAAAACACAGCTCCACTTGCACTGACCTCATCAAACACTTCTGGGACAGGAACAATTGGGGACTAAAGTAACAGCTCCATGGGTTCTCTCAAAGAGTCCCAAATATCTCCAGCATTGCTACACAAGAGGCAAACGCCTGTCCCCTGCTAGGCTGACTTCCTCAAAATCTCCCTGTACCCTGATGCCGTTTTTCAGGTCATACTTTGCCCTCTCTGGCTGGAGAACACCTGACTGCTGGTTCAATTTCTGTTTGGCTGCCTGTACTGTCAGTTCCTCACTTAAATCCTGGCTTTGACGTGAGGTATCTATCCTCTGAAACACGGTTCACTTTGAATTCTGAGAACTCCAGACTGATGGGTTTGAATTCAAAGGACTTAATGGTCACTTCTTATTGATGGTCTTGCAGGGATCCAAATGAAATCTAATTCCTCTTAAAAACAAATTCGACAACGCTAAAAAGAATGTTATGAATGAATTTGTCCAGTTCTCACAATACCAAACCTTACAAAACATCACGAACACAAGCCAGTACTAATGCAAAACAGTCCGAAATGTATTTGGAATCAAGTTACAATAGCTTTCACGACACAACAACGCTATCTCCATTTCTATTCAGTCCCTTAAACTTACAATACTTCCCTGAGTCTCTTGTCGATTTTCGTATCTGCTCTTTTTCTCGCTATCCATGTGTAACTGCAAAACTGTTTTCTCTGTCTCTGTCTCTCTCTCTCTCTCTCTCTCTCTCCCCCCTCTCTCTCTCTCTCTCTCTCTCTCTCTCTCTCTCTCTCTATATATATATATATATGTATGTGTGTATATATATATATATATATATATATCCTTTTTTTTCCAGACAGTGGGCATCTGCCTTCAACCATGCTGATCTATTCAGAATGTCGAAGAGAGGTTGTTCTGCAGGTGGTCCCTAATTTTACACCTTTTATGTGGTTTTCTGGAATTCCAATAGTTCTGGAGAATCAGGGAGACACACTTAACAGTTCGGAAAACTGTCAATTATTAAGATGGCGAGCTACTGTTCGTTTCTTTGAGCAGCAGGACCACTGGATTTCTGTCTGGGCCCTCATTTTATTGGTGGATAATTTGCAGTGGATATGTCTGTCCAGGATAACAGTTGGCCTTTACATTCTGAAAATAACACGAGCAACTGGTTGCAGCGTTTACTCTGTGTCTTTTTTATTAAAGCCCATCCTGTGAAAGATGTTTGAATCGTTAGTATCAAAGAACTCCTCTGAATAAGGTTAACGGCTTCCACAAATTCCTAAAAGTATCAAGATAATATTTGGTAGAATCACTAATATTTGCTTATGAATATACATCTTCAGATTGGACAACAGTGTCAAGACTGCTGTCAGATGATGACATTCTTTCGTTTGAAAGAGAAGGCATAAGAAGCCTAAGTAATGAATACAAGATTAATCGCAATTGATGAGAAGGAAAATGGAATTCTTATTAAGAGCTGGAGATGAATTGCGTAGAAATCACAATGAAACAGTTGACATAACATGGAGTAGTCTGAACACATTTACCAAAGGAAGAATTATTCCTGATCAAAGTACTTGGACCATATGAATAAATAGGAAATGCGCAGAATCACTGAAATTGACTTATCTTCCAAAAGTCTTCGATAAAGGACTATGTAGCAATGTGACGATGCTGCTCCTGTAACGCAGTAATGCATTTCTTGGTCTTATTTTCCATAAGGTCGTATTTAAACAGAGTTACTAAAACATCTGCGCATGAATGAGTTTTAGGACCAGTTCGGTAATAGCTAACAGAACTGTCTCAGGTAAAGGGCATTCAAGTTTTAAAACTAAGACACTTTTACAATGAAAGAGGAGTGGCCTGTTCTCCCTCTGGTTTTGTTTGGTTTGGATATTCTCTGAAAGCAGTCAGGCAGTTGTAAAAGCTGTTGGACACGAAAAAGCAAGTCCAGACTGATCCTCCTCTCTCCGTGATATCTCTCCTGTAAGACTTTGTGTTTGATTTTACCTTTTGTGTCAAGGGGTGTTTGTGGGAATTGTTGCAAGTATTAACTTGGGATCATCTGTTGGGTTTTTTTGCATAGGATAGGTTATTCAATATTCTGTTCTCTTTTGTTTGTGTTTCATTTGGTAATAATGTCAATAAATTCTGTTTTGTTTAAAACTTAGTGATTTGAACAACTGGATCACTCCTGGAATATCCGCTGTACACATGCTAAAAACAACAGGCACATGAGCAAGGTCAGAGATTTTCAGAGATTTGGATTCAAGACTGAATGGAAAGCTAACAGTAAGAATATCAATGTGAAGTGGTTTACGCAGATGTATGAAAAGAGTGAAAATGAATTCTAGAGTGATGTGCAGTGGACAAATGGCAGCCAACACTTGTAACAAGACAATAAGAACTGGAGAAGCCTAAATCAACATTTACATTAATTTAAGTTGTGATTTACAGTTAATACAGCAGAATAATTCAACAAACCACGGAATGATAAATAAAAATTATTAATTGAGTTCAACATTTGGCACGAAAATAAAAACAATATAATATCTATACAGTTAATTATATAGCACTACACTCTGGTCAGACTAAAGGCTATCAAGTAATCTTTTAAGAATAAGAGTCTGACTGGGACAAAAAGGTAAAACAATTAATGGTGCAGAATTCAAATAATATCATTTAATATGGTAACACAAGTCAACAAAGTAATAAAAATACGAAAATATCTCGACCACAGAAACTGAAATTGAAAATGTGGATTACTTCGCACTAATATATTTTAAAAATGCTAAGCCACTCATAATATCTGTCCATGCATGGTCCAAAATTTTAAAAGTAAAATTGACGTCGTGGCAAAGGTGCGATTATTCAAACAAAGCTAACAGTAGTACTGTGTCATGTGAAATTTATGTGATCGTTATTATTAGTTCCTGTGTTATTACTGACTTTCCTGGTTCGAGCTCACTGTTATGAAAACTCATTCATATTTGTCCTCAGTTTGAGATACTAACCTATACTAACCATACAGCTCAAAAAGCCAAGGGACAAACCAAATGTATCAACACACAGACTGATGATAAGAAATGACCTGTCAGACTTTAATCAGCTATGTAAAATGGTGTAATCGATAATTACAGCCTTTGTTGAATTATTCACACGAACTCAGGAGTACAATAGAGCAAGTGGATCAATCATTCAAATAATAAAAATGTCTCTGTATCGATACTCAAAAGAATAAATACCATATTAGAGAAATTTGGAGTGCAGTGACAGCACTATCCCAAAAAGATTAATGGCATGGAAATAGCAAGTGTATGTTTGGTTCAGAGCAGTGCATGTAAATCCCATCACATATACATTGGCAGGCAACAATACTCTTCTATTTGCCATCTATCAATTCTGTGTAACACCCTGGCTGATAAATTGAGAGGGTAGAATAATTACCTGGAATGATTCGGTCTCAGAGAACCATCCTGTAATATCACACCTCTCATTTGTACATCAGTGTTCCAAACTAACAGATACTAACACAGCCAATTGAGGCAAATTTTCACCTTGTACAGTAACTGGTACTGTGATAGTCTAAATGACACTATCATCATTCGGTCGATATATGGCCACCACCACAATTTAAATATACTTGGTAAATATGGTACATTGAAATTCAATAACTCGTTAATTCAACAAGTGAATGTTTAGTTAAGCATTAGTTTAGGCAACTGAATTATTTGATACATTTCAGAACCTACAGCCTTGCAAAATGATATCAGTGAAAGGGTGCTTGCTGGTATTTTCCAATTAACTTGTTCAGAGATGTTACTGTACAACTCGAGAGCCGACGTCGATGAAACCAGCTCCCCAGTCGTAGGGGGGCGATTATTTCTGTAGAAAACAGTATCAACAGCATAGTGACAAAGAAATAAAAACATTTACGCAATTACAATAACTATAACTGCTTACCAGGAATACCAATAGATGCAAGGACTGTGTAATATATCTTGCTGATACTGTAAAATGTTAGACACATTTTCTATGTGAAGCGAACTGTCCCTTTGTTCAGCAGGTGAACACGTTGAATACAAGTCTGAAGTGGCGAATTCCCAGAGTCGCTAGTTTATATTGCGGAGTCTCTGTGGGAATATGAACTTGCCAGTTTCACCTTTTTAAAAAAAATTATACTTTGCACAAATTGATTACGACATTCAACAATTATTTTTTGTGAGATCATATGTTTTTTCTGAGTTTCAATGTGATTACTCAAAAGGCATGGACTTTGTAAACTAATGACCTTTTAATTTTCCAATTGGGTTCAGACAGCTACAGTAAATTTTCCAAATAAAACAAGTGTTCAGATGATGCCATCACCTTCAACTGGTCATTTCAGTGTTCCAGCAATATCCTGCATTAGATTGCAACCATTGAATTGTGAACATCTAAATGATGGAATATCTGCTTAGGAGTCATGAGATATGATTCGTCACTTTGGTGTTATTCAGTACTTAAGTCACAGAGCTATGAGCATAAGTTTCAAGACTGTTCTGCTAATTTTTGGCATGTAGTTGTCCTTACTCACAATGGATTCTAAATAATTGCTTCTTCAGACTCTGTAAACACTACACTAAATATCGGAGATATCGGCACAGTGGTTGCGTGAATCACTAATTGATTAAGTAATTGAATTCTGGAAATGCAAAGTTTCTGTCATAGTGTGTCACAAAACTAGTAGTTTTTTTTGTCAAAGATACTGTGTTCTTGCCTTTTTTTCGGAGAGGTCGTAAAAACAGTCCAGGCTCTGAACCAATTGGTTTGGTACAGGGATGAAAAGGGTATTGAGAGGCCTTCTTGTTTATACGTGAACAAATGAGACTTTAGACGTAAGCTTTTATGTTTTAGAAGTGACCTGTACAATGAAAGAAGAGTTTTCGGTCATAAAAGCTGATGTCTTATTTGAGTTATTCAGTTCAGCAGTAGGCTGTGAGGAAACAGGCTGCTAGACTCTAATTTTTCTGCCCTTCCAAATTCGACCTGTAAGCCTTTGTTTCAATATTACTCTATTTTTAAGGGGTTTGTTTACAGGGACTGTTGTGTATTTTTGGAACAGCAAATTTAAGTCTAGTTTAGATAGACTGAGTTTTGTGGGTATTCTATATTCTGTTCTTTGAGGTTCATTGCATGATTTGGTGAACAAATGTTTGTCTGTTTAAAAACCTGCTAATCAACCAACCTAACTGACTCTTGGTAATTTTTACTGTATACTTACCGAAACAAACAACAAAGCTATGAGTTGGGCTGCCTCCTTAAGAATGTTTTGAGTGTTCTGGCTTAGTCCATAACAGGTTGGGGGCCCTTTGCAGGATTTAAGCAGGGAGTGGTATTTGCTAATGATTGGGACAAGCGAGATTCCTTTGTGCTTTTTTGCAATCAGAGGCGCACCAAATGAATCCACGAATGTCGCTATTTTTTAGTTAAGTTTTGTGCATGGAGTACGAGGATGTTAAAATTGATTAAGAAGAAACTAATAAGTCAGAATTCAGAGTGGAGAAGGTGTTATCGATTACAGCCTTGAAGGAAGATCACATTTTACAGGATTCCAAATTGAATATTTCTCAAATCAAACTGGACAATGAGGAAGTTGTCAAAAATTGGGATAAATAAATGAGTCAACTACGAAAAGAAAATTGAAATGACCTGAAAGAGTCATGAATATCTGATGGGGAGATATGCAGAGATAAACTGGTCAGTATGAACTTGATTATGCATGATGTAGATATAGGGGATGCTGTTCAGATTAAGCAACATCCTTAAAGGCATAACCCTCCAACGTTGGCACAGGTTCAGAAGAAAATAGTACGCACGCTCCAAAATGGCACAATTGACGTGAGTTACAGTGACCGGAACAAAGTGCTGGAGAAATATAACAGACCTGGCAGCATCTGTGGAGAGAAATAGAGAGTTAAACATTTGTGTCTAAAGTGACTCTTCTTCAAAACAGTGTTGAAGAGGAGTCATGTAGAACTAAAAACATTAATTCTCTTTCTCTATTTACAATTGCACCTGTCTTGCTGAGTTTCTCCAGCACTTTCTGTTTCAGGACAAAGTCGCCAGGTTGATGCCCCCAGATCAAAAAGACATGCAGCCCATCCACCACCGATGCTCAGTTGCAGCTCTCTGTATCATCAACAGGATGTACTCCAGAAATTCACCAATGCTGCGTGGACAACATCTCACAAATCCAAGATCACTACCATTCTAAAGACAAAGGAAGCAGATGTAAGAAAAAATAACATTTTGTTATTTTTCAAGCTACTCATAATCCTGACTTGGATATGTATTTTTCCACTAAAGTGGCCATTGTCCCAGTGGAGTATAGGGCTGCTTGCGCATTATGAAGACACAACTGGTTGTGATTTTAACCTGAAGGTCATCAAACCTCAGGGGAGGGCTATGGTTGACAGGTTGGCGTTTTCACTGGAATATCAACCAATGTTGGAATTGAATCTTTGCTGTTTGTGTCATTCTACTAACCATCCAGCAGGGGTTCAGTTAGCACAACTGACAGGAGATGTAGACGTAGACAAGTGAGATGACCTTTGGGTTCAACACTCCGTCAGCTCTCTCTTTCTCTGTGAGAGAACTGCTCTCTAGAATTAGAGCGATTCCTTTGGTGTCCCTCTGTCAAAATCCTGAAAAATCCCCCCCCCCTTCTCCCCCGCCCGCGAACACACAAACATACCACCGACCAATTGTTCCTAAACTGCCCGGACTGTAGTGGCACAAGCAAGCAGGTACTACCATACTCTCAAGGACAATTATTTATGGTCCAACCAATCGAACTCCAAGCTCCCTGTATTAACTGATGGAACATGCCTGAACAAAACATTTTTCCAGACAACATAATTGCTGCCAGAAAATTCAGAACACTGTGTAAATAAAATTGTTTGGTGTGTAAACGTTTGGCAGACACTTTTGGATGGTTAGCACTGTTCTTGGATGTGAAGGGGCATGATCATTGCTCCAACAAAATTAAGCAAATTAGTGAATGAAGGTTAAATCACACTTTAACCATGATGAAATACATTGATCAGACAAAGTTTCTGAACTGTGAAGCATTTTCAGACCACTAGCAGGAAGTGGTTAGTCCATGTAGCAGTTTATGAAATCCCTGCTGTTAAAAACAGACACACCTTCTTAAAAACCTGAATGAACGTCTGATATGTGGTCATTCCTTGTATTTAAGACATGCATGTACCCCTTGGGATCCCAAATTGGCCAGTTTTTCCGTTTGAGAGGGATAAAAAAAATGATTATGTCAACAGTGCAGCAAATTGGTTACCATCATTGCAGCGAGATTGTATTCTGCAATTACCATTAAAGCTGTAATTGCAACAGAAGTGTATTGTTATCTCTGCTGTAACTGTTGGGTAATGCAAATGTCAGGAGAACAAGTAACTTCGAGAATGAGCAGTTTCTCATTCAAAGCGACAATATTTGATTACTGTTAGTGTAAGGGTGTGATATCAAAAATACTGATCTGAAGGAGATGGGGAATGAGACCTTGATCAAGGACAGGCTCAGGACGATCTGCTGAAGAAGAGTTCCAATCATTTGTCCTATTGAGATAAGCTCTCTGCCAGCACTTCAAAACTTGAGTTTCCAGTTGTAAATATTGTCTTATGTAATTATCTAATGTCATTGCCGACTATTGCTTTCAAGCTGATGTGCACAAAACAAACCATACATGAGTGTTATGGCGAAATGACTGAAATTAATGTGGGTGTTAAGTAAACTGAAGTGATGCCCCAGATGTTTGATGTCAAAATTAGATAGCAATTAGATTTTATTGTCATATGCACTCAAGTACAGGAATATATGAGGACAGTGAAAAGTGCACGAAGTTACCATTGTCCATCACTGGTGGGCGGCACGGTGGCGCAGTGGTTAGCACTGCTGCCTCACAGCGCCTGAGACCCGGGTTCAGTTCCCGACTCAGGCGACTGACTGTGTGGAGTTTGCACGTTCTCCCCGTATCTGTGTGGGTTTCCTCCGGGTGCTCCGGTTTCCTCCCACTGTCCAAAGATGTGCGGGGTCAGGTGAATTGGCCATGCTAAATTGCCCATAGTGTTAGGTAAGGGGTAAATGTAGGGTATGGGTGGGTTGCGCTTCGGCGGGTCGGTGTGGACTTGTTGGGCCGAAGGGCCTGTTTCCACACTGTAGTAATCTAATCTAATCTAATCTAATCATCATCGTGGATGACTTACAAATATAGATTCATTTCCATTGCCTTGTCCATAGAATCCATCCACTCGGATGGGGAATGAGCGTATCTCCATCCAATCAGTGAAAGAGCTTCACCATACGATGTTTGAAACTGTTGCTGTTCCTGGTGATTCATTGTTCAGCCCGAGTGTATTAGAAGATAGCAGGAGGAAGCCCTGCATTACAAAATGGAGACAGGAGATATGAAGCATCGGCCAGATGGTTAACATTTCGGAGGGAAATTTTTGGAAGGTTTTATTCAACCGGATATAAGAGGACACAATGATCAGTTCAAATTAATCTGGCAGAGTCAATAATGTTCATTGAGTCTGCTAAATTTCTTTAAGGATGCAACATAAGTTATTGATAAAGGAAATGTACTGAGATTAGCTTTTATTTCATACAATGACACAGCAAGTGTCGTGGCAGGAAACTCGAGGTGTTTGGGGAAATAATTGCATGTGAGCACCGTGGTTTATTGAAATAAGAAGTACTTGGAGGCAAAACTTACATGCACAATTCTTCTGAGGTTCAGTTCGTTGCACAGTTTCTAGAGTTTTCCTTTGTCCCTTCCTGCCTCCTCTTCACCAGAGATGTGCAATGCCTCTGCATATCCATGTTCCATCAGAATGGTCTGAAGGTTCTGTGTTTCTACCTCAAATAGAGATCTAAAACGTCTCCATTCATCACAATCAACTGTTGCCAGGCTGTGCTCATTCACAAACTTTTTTAAAATTAACTTAATCTCACTTTCTCCAAGTGAAAGGTTTGGTTCTCCATACCTGCAATGAAGGTGGTATGTGGATGTGGTGTGGGCAGAGGGCGGTGGGGCGAGATGGGGTGGGTCGGTTATCATATGTCTCCTTTTGGGGAATGTGGGATGGTCCTTATTACAGTACTCTTTAGAGCTCCACCAATGTATTAGTGAATTGATTGTTGCTGACCCTGATGCTGTCAGGATTAGAAATAAATCAATCAATTTGCTTCAAATTACTATGTTTCTCACGTAGCCTCCTCATCTGTTTCTGACTTTCCCTTTTTTGACCTAGATGCTTTATTTTCTGGCAAAATGTTGTACGCCAATATTGGTTACAAACTGTGGTTGCCTCGAATACATTTCCTCACATTCAGCTTCCTTCAAGGATTCCATTCCATTCTCCCTGTTACTCCCATCTCCATATGTTCTGATGGTGTCACCTTCTACCCTTATCTTTCCAACATAATCTCCTTTGTCCTTAACTGTGGATTTGCTCTTTCACTCTGGTAAACAGGGAACTCACTGATACACTAAATAAAACAAGAAAAAGGGAGATAAGCGTTCAGCTGGGATTTTTAATAAGGTTGGCAGTGCCACTGATAGTAGTTTAATGTAGACTAGCAAATCCTCTGTAGAAAATAGAAGACAGGAATGCAGTGCATTTCTGGATGTTAAAACAATAGAGCAGGAGTTGTTGTGATTTCGGCACTCAAACATCAGTTGGCATGTGAACAGAATGAAAGACACTGAGAGTGCAAAATTCTTAAACTATGTTTCACTGAACTCTGTAGTGCACAAGAGCCGAGTGAGTGGGAGAGCAATTCTAGTTTCCATCTTCTGAAATGAAGCTGGTCTTTTAGATGGCTTGCAAGACAGAGTCTATTTTTGAGCTCGTGACATGTTAACATATTTACATTGAGCGCAAATATGGTTCAGAACGAAGACAACAAGCGTGAAATTTTGATGTTGGCTGTCGACAAATCTTATGAATCTGAGGGATGATCTGACGAAGTAGATCTGGATTCATATACTTGACGAAAGCGCAATAATGAATCATTGTGAGAATTTCAGAGGTGAGATTTTCGGAAAACAGTGTCCACATGACCCAAAAACGCTATACTTGCAGGTTGAGAGCCCCATAGATATCCTCAAGCATACATAGTGAGTTGAAACATTTAAATTTAATTTCTGGTCATAACAAAAAAAATCCTAAAACAAAAGCAAGCCTCTTAGAGAATCTATACAGATGCAGTATAACCTAAAAGCGAAACTAGTAAAGGCCAAGCAGCATAGGGAAATAGTTAGTGGGCAAGATCGACAAAAAGGATATCTTAATAGTAGATTCAGAGCTATAAGCTGAATATAAAGATTAAAAGACTGATGAAGAAGTAAAGCTTGTCGGTGCAAGCCAATGCATAGTCGCACTCTAATACGCAAGAATAAATCGTAATAATCTAATGCAGTAATTATTATATTATGACATTCATCACTTTGAAACATGTAACTGTGTTTGTGATTTATTGCGATGAATAAACAGCTGTTGTGGTCAAGTTCGATGTGAGGGGTTTGTCCAGGCTAGCACTCATCGATTGGGATAGAATTAGAAAATATCCCTTGAGCAAAGAACTGCATTAAGGGGAGATAGGTCAGAATATAAACACTGTGTTGAAGAACTGTGCCCCATTGTTACTATAACCGTTAAGGCAAGTCATTTGGAAATAACACTGTCAACAGCTGCCAGTGTTTTTCAACTATAACCTTGAAGGGCAGAACAGGGAGATCACGTCAGGAGACAGCTTCATATAGGACAGTGATGTCTTTGAAAACAACTAAATTGGCCAGTATCAGGAATTTTCTCACATGACACTCACAGAACGGGAATGAATAAATAACTTGGTGCATGACTTACTATGGAAGTTGGTACAGCACGAGCAAACATTGCTGGAGAAACTCAACAGGTCTGGCAACATCCGCTGAGAGAAAACGGAGTAATGTTAGATTTAGTTTGATGAAATGCTCCAAAATCGACCCCGATGATCTGTTCACAGGAAAGATTGAAGAGCAGGCAACCAGACGAGGAGAGAGGTGCTTCTCATAGAATCATGGAATCCCTACAGTTTGGAGGCAGGTTCTTCGGCCCAGCAAGTCCACGGTTACACTCGGAAGAGTACCCAACCAGACCCATTTCCCCTACCCTTTTATCCTATATTTACCCTGAACTAATGCACCTACCCTACACATCCCTGAATATTATGGGCAATTTAGCATGGCCAATTCAACTAAACTGCACATCTTTGGATTGTGGGAAGAAACCAGAGCACGCTGACACAGGAAGAATGTGCAATCACCACAAAGACAGTCGCCCGAGGCTGGAATTGAACCCACGTCCCTGGCGCTGTGAGTCAGCAGTGCTAACCACTGAGCCACCGTGCTGCCCCGGCCTGCCTTGCCAGGCTCATATGTCATGTTTTGCTTAGGGAAAACATCATGGCTGTACTTAGAGGGGATATTCCTGAGTGGTCGTCCATGGATTCTATATGGGTGAATTGAGGAAAAAGAAGGGTATGAGTACATTGATAGGATTGAACTATAGAGCCCTCCAAACCACGCCCCAATAGTCAGCGGAAAATTGAGGAACAAATACGTAGGGAAATCATAGATAGTTTTCAGAAACATGGGACAGTGACAGAATAGGATTTTAACTTTTGGAATATAGCTTGGGACTAGAAAGGAGGAATTTGGAAGTATATTCAAGAAAACGTTCTCAATCAACACGTCGCTGGCCCTTCAAGAAAGAGCAAAACTCAACATTCTCTTGGGGATAAGGCAGGATAAATGACTGAAGTATTAGTGGGGGAGCACTTACCATAGTACTGTCAGTTTTAAAAATAACGATGTTGAAAAGATAAGGCTGTGTGAATGATAATGTGCCGACTCAGTGTGGGGAGGATCTGCCTGCATTGCTCCTTGTATCTCAGGTGGAATATGGAACAAAGGACAGAAGGGAAAGTCTGTGATGGGGTGGAGGGCAGAGAGACTTCGATGACAGAGTGACAATAATGACTAAAAACGCTTAAAAACCGGGCGGGGGGAGGGGAGGGGAAATGTGAGATGAAAGGAAGCAAAAAATGGGGGTGTGAATGACAAGACCCTCAGTACTGTCATCAGAAAACAATCAAAATGAACGAAAATGGTAACACAGATAACAAAGTGAGATACTCTGTCATATCCCTGTTAATATCTGCAAGATGCATGGTTACTGTCAGACTCTAAATGAATTCTGTCTGGGTTTTCATCGGTAACTCGTATATGACTACTTACCCTCAGCATTGAAATATATTGTTTCAGCAAACAGATTTGGATTGGAGTGACAAACACATTGGTTTTACAGAAATTCCAATCTAGCCGAGATTCAGAGGAAAGTGCCTTCCCACTGTTGGGCGCTTCTTCTCAGGGGAATGCTATATCCCAACCCACTGAATTCAACTCTGTTTGTCACTGATAAACAATCATTGTTGACATAATTCTCCTCCCAAATGCACACTGAAAGGTTATATTTATAGCATTTGTTGTAGGGGCTGGAGGAGGTTACAGAGATAGGGAGGGAGGTCTAGGGGCTGGAGGAGATTACAGAGATAGGGAGGGGTGTAAGGGATGGAGGGGGTGACAGAGATAGGGAAGGGGTGGAGGAGCTGAAGGAGGTTACAGTGAGAGGTAGGAGTGTAGGGGCTGGAGGGAGTTACAGAGATAGGGAAGGAGGTAGGGGCTAGAGGGGGTTACAGAGATAGGGAGGGATATAGAAGTTGGAGGGATTCACAGAGTTAGGGAGGGAGTAGAGTCTGGAGGGTGTTACACAGAAAGGGAGTGGATCGGAGCTGGAAGAGGTTGCAGAAATAGGAAGGGCTGTAAGTCAGGAGGATGTTACAGAGTTAGAGATGGGTGTAGGCACTGGAGGCGGTTGCAGAGAGAGTTGATGTGCAGGGACAGGAGGAGTTCACAGAGATAGGGAGTGGCGTAGGGATTGGAGGAGGTTACAGAGATAGGGAGAGGTGAATGGACTGGAGAAGGTTACAGAGATAAGGAAGGATGTAGGGACTGGAGGAGGTTAAAGATATGCGGAGGAGGGTGGGGACTAGTCGATGTGACAGAGATAGGGAATGTTTTAGGGACTGGAGGAAGTTTCAGAGACAGAGAGGGCTTTAGGGTCTGGAGAGGTTTCCAGAGATAGGGAGGGATGTAGGAACTGCAAGAATTTACAGTTAGGAAAGGTTGATAATACCTGAGGAAGTTTTCAGAGTAAGTGAGATTTGGTAACTGAGTGCCCTTCAGCAGAAGTGTTCGCTGTTAACCTGAAATGTTAGCTCTGAATTTTCTCTATAGATGCTGCCAGATCTGCTGAGCCTTTATAGCAATTTCTGTTTTGTCACTCTAGTTTGTGCCTGTCCCAAATGGGATATTATGTGGAAGCTGCACTACGTGGGCCCTGGACCTCTCAACCACAGAACCTATGGCTGAAACTCTGAGATTTCAAACATACGCAGAAAATTATTATTTAGTACTGCTGCTTGACATGTTTCAATGGCTATTTTGTTTTTACTTTTTTACGATGTATTTTTATGAAAAAGTTATTGGAACGCTTTAAAACATCCATGTTATTGCTGTCCCATGTGCATGTCTCTCTGAAATCTTCTCTGTGTCCCGTGCATGAAGAGAAACATTGAAATGGACAATGTGCTGTTAAGCCGGAGATGCAAGCACTACCCTCGGACTGTTACCGTAGCAACCAGCTGCTTTATGGATTCAAGTCTGAATTGCAATGAGAAAATTCTGGATTGATTGACTAATTTTAATACTTGATTGATTCATTAATTTGGGTAAAGGGACATTTAAGGACGTTCTCCAGCTGGTGTATGAACTTGGTCTGGGAGTCACATCATAAATTGTGGTGTTTGTACTGCAACTGAGAAGCTCCATAATGAAGCCCAATTCCTGCAAAAAATCATGCAGATAAATAGGCTGAACCCAAAAACGAAACATTCGGTTCCAGACACAACACAACTATAGACATTGATCCAAATAAGATGAAATTAGTTTAGCCACATCCCCCAGAAGATTGGTTGATCGATGAGATGTGGGCTTGATCCATTACATTGTATGACATAATGGTAAGATCCTGGGGAGTGTTGCTGAACAAAGAGACCTTGGGGTGTAGGTTCATAGTTCGTTGAAATTTGAGTCAATGATAGATAGGAAGAGTGAAGAAAGCATGTGGTATGCTTTACTTTATTGATCAGAGCATCGTATATAGGAATTTGGAGGTCATGTTGCGGCTACATTGGATAGTATTTGGAGATACCACGTGGTCTGGGGTATACAAAGTTAAACCCACACAATACCATGTTATAGTGCAACAGGTTTATTTGGAAGCACTAGCTTTTTGAGTGCTGCTCCTTCATCAGGTGTTTAAGATCGTAAGATCACAATTCTACAAATTCAGTGTCTTATGATCTTATAATGCTCAGCCACTTGATGAAAGAGCAGTGCTCCAAAAGCTAGTGCTTCCAAATAAGCCCATTGATAGCCCGGTATATGACATTAGTTGTGCCACTTTTCGCATAATGTGAGCAAGGCTGGTCTCATTCCTATCTGAAAGATGAAGTGAAACTTGAAAGTGATCAGAAAAGATTTACAAGGATGTTGCGAAGTTTGGATGATCTGAGTTCCAATCAGCTGGGACTGTTTCCTTGGAACGTGAGAGGTTGAGGGATGACTTCAGAGAGGAGCATGGATAGGGTAAATAAACAAGGTATTTTCCCTGGGGAGGGTTAGTCCAGAATTAGAGGGCATAGGTTGAGGGTGAGCAGAGAAGATTTAAAAGGGAGCTAAGGTGCAACTCTTTCATGAAGAGGGTGGTGCGTATATGGAATGAACTGCCAGAGGAGGTGGTGCAAGTATGTAGAATTAAAAAGGCATCTGATTGTGTATATGAATAGTAAGGGTTTGGAGGAATATGGTTCCAGTGCTGACAAATATGACTGGGTTAGTTTAGGATATCTGGTCGGCATGAACAAGTTGGTCCAAAGGGCCTGATTCCATGCTGAACATTTCTATGAACCTATGAATTTGTGATCCATGCGAGCAACCTGAGACATTCAGCGGAATTGATGATTTGTCCAAAAAACGGTGCTGGTACAGTGACGTGGGAAGTCCACCAAAGGCTGACATTCTATACTTTAAAGACAAGAGACACCGACAGAGACAGAATTTGAAACTTATTCATCACATTTTAATTTATTAAAAGTGTGTCTCATTGAAGGCAGGTGTGTTCACAGACACAGACGCAACAGGTACATACACACACACACACACACACACACACACACACACACACACACACACACACACACACACACACACACACACACACACACACACACACACATATAGATAGATAGATAGTTTTTAATCATTGCAGTTGTACCACCACTATCACTTTCCCTGGCAGCTCATTCAAGATACGCACTCCCATCTGCATCTTAACATTGACCATTCCATCCCATTTCGTTGTCTTTCCTCTCTCACTTTAAAACTAATGTCCTCTAGTTTTTGACTCCACCTCCCCGGGGAAAATACCTTGTCTTTTCACTATATCCATACCCCTCATGATTTTATAAACCTCTCAAAGGGTACGCCTCAGCCTCTGAAACTCTCAGAAAAAAAAACAGCCCGAGCAGATTCATCCTCTTCTTACAGCTCAACGTCTCAGATCCCGGCAAAATCCTTGTAAATTCTTTTCTAAAAATCCTTTAAAATTTCAGAACTTCCTTCCTGTAGCAGTCAGAGCAGAACTACAAGCTGCATTCCAAAAGTGGCCTAACCAAAGGCCTTTACAGCTGCAACATGTTCTCCCATCCTCTATACTTAATATACTGACCAATAAAGGAAAGCATACCAAACGCCTTCTTCACTATCCTATTTATCTGAGCATTCCCCTTTTAAGGAGCTACGAAATCACACCCAAATATCTATTTGTACAGTCACACTCCACAGGACCTTACCATTAAGTGTATAGGTCATGTGATGATTTACCTTTCCAAAGCGCAGCACCTCACATGCATCTAAATTAAACTCCATCTGTCACTACTCGGCCCATTGGCCCATCTGATAAAGAATCAGTTGTGCTCTGAGCTAACCTTCTTCTCTGTCTACTGCACCTTGAATTATGGTGTACTTCTCAGCTCCTTTTAAATTCATAATTCTGTTGAAAAAAGTGTCTAATAGATGTAATTTATTCAGCACAACTTCATTTTCTAAAACTTTTATTATTAGCCACTTGTCTGTGTGCGTCCTCTCCTGTAGAAAGAGCTAAATAAAGTGAAAATATGTTGAAATAAAGTACACCTGATCAGCCAGAATTGTGTCGACAGAAACAGTTAACATTTCAAGTCCATCAACTGAATTATTTTCGTAACTGGATATTTCACAGCATCCTTCAGCTGGTCTCTGAAATTTCTGTATCACCACATAAATGAATGTGTTTGTGCAAGAATTTTAGTTCCATAGCATATATCAGACTGTTGAAAGAGAGAAGCAACACCAAAATTCAAGGAATAAGCAACATGAAAAATAAACTTAAGAGAAAAAACAACCAGAGAAGTATGGAGCTAGCACATATGGCAAAGAGTAAAATCACAGAATTCTGCCTGCTCTCTATCTCTGGATCATTGTCTATTTTTCTCTGACCTCTCAGTTCTTTGGGCATCTTAATAGTGTTGCAGATGTGTATGACGTTCAGAACATTAATAAAGAGAATAAAAGTAAATAGGAAAAATAGTGTTAAAATTGTTCAAAATATTGAAAAATTTCCCACTGTGGGTCATTATAACTGGACGTGGTATAACAGTACCATGGAACAGTTGCTGATCATTACAGGTTTAAATCGAAAGTAGTTGGGAATATTTTTTAAAGCAAAGAAAATGCAGATTGTTGCTAGAACTCTCATCGAAGTTTTCTCTGTGCAATGCTTAGTTTTCATCTGATGAAAACAAATGGCGACAAATCGTTCAAAAGGAAAGGCAAGAGCGAATCAGACAGAAAAATCAATGGTCAAGCAGCTCAGGGCATAGATAAGACTACAAACAGAGGTAATGGCCAGGAAACATTGTGCATAATAATAACGCGAAAATTTGAAGAACATAACATAAAAAAACGATGAACAGCCCATCAGGCGCTGCCATGGTCACCAGATAGCGAGTGCTGCATTTAGAAAGACCACACCTCCATCGAGACAGGAATAAAATTAGCACTAGAGTAACTGTAAGAGAGTTAAAGGGAGAAAGAAGTTACTGATGAAACGTTATCTGTGGCTGAACCCAGACTGTAAGTAATGACAGAAAGAAGAGTGTTGTTCCATGTCATAGAAAGTTTAAAGAATCTGTACCACACTAGCAAATACTGTCCAGATTTATCACTTGCAGATTTTAATATATGAAGGGAAGAACATGAGTAGCCGATTGCTAACAGAAACATGACAATTTCCTCAACAAAGTTTTGGGCTCGGCAGTGGTTGATTTCATCTGCTTTATGAGTTACTCAGACTGACTGGAGTTTCCTATAAAACAGAATGTCACACACCGGTAACTGGCATCAGTAAAATGAAGAAGGGTGGACACTTAACACGGACATTAATTACAACATTTCTGTATTCATTTTCAGGGTCTCCACAGCTGAGATTGCTTCCAGAGCTGTATGAACTATATTACCGAGTACTGAATGACTCCACTGTTTCCAGGAATTGATGCTCGCCACAATATCAATGAACAAATGATCAAGCATTGGATACCTGCCTCGTGTACAATATAGAACCTTCTGACAATCCAATCTATGAAGGCACTCATCAGTGCATGCAACCATCATGTCCCAAGTTGGATACTAATCGCAATCAGAAGGAAGTCAACATTTGGCATCCATCTTGTTATAACAAAGCCTTCACCCAAATAAAATCTGTACCCATGCAGCATTGGTCATTGTAAATTTCCGTTTACGTAATCAGACACTTTATGTGAGATTAAGCAAACTTTCCGACCTGTATCTGGTTTCAGGCACAACGATTCTCTCCTAGGCTCTCTCCTTGGTGATAGAGATCGCCTCTCAGACTTGGAGCACACACTGGAGGTTGAAAACCGTGTGGCAAAAAACAGCATTCTCCAGGGAGATCAGCAGAATGGTGCAGAGCGGTTAAAGTCCATGTGGCCCACTGAGTCTGCCCCGATCTTGCGAAGAGGATGCCACCAATACCACCCCCTCCCCCCCGCCCCCCCACCCCCCATGGACGTGTGTCCTCTAAATCATGGCAGGTCAGGGCAAAGGTGCAAATTCCACGCAGATAGTCGCCCAAGACTGAAATTGAACTAATTAAACAGACTGAAGTTTGTTGCTGTGAGGCAGGAATGTTAACCACTGTGTCAAGGCGCCTATACCTATAGGGTCAGGCCAATACTAAAGGTTATGGGAGACGATGGCTGGATGGTCTTATCACGACACTGCTAACTCAGAAAGTGAGATAATGTTATGGGAAGCTGGGGTCGACATTAACCATGTCGGATGTTGGAATTTCATTTGAAATAGAAATCTGGACTTAAGATTCTAATGATGACTATGAAAGTGTTATCAATTTTCACTGGAAAATAGCCATATAGATCAATTATGTCCTTTAGGGAAGATATTCTGTCATCCTTACCTGGTCTGACCTACATGTGACCCCAGGTTCAGAACAATCTGATAGACTCTTACCTGCCGTCTGCACAATTAGGGAAGGATGGTAAGTGTTGGCCAAGCCAGTGACACACACATCCCTTCAATTACTAAAAAAGATGGAGCTCCCCATGCACAACCAACTCCTCAGTGCTCATGACTGCTCCCTTTTTAGAACAGTCTCGGGGATTAGATACCCTTACACTGATGATGTTGTCACAAATATCTACATCAGATTCGATCGACTTTCTAAATAAGGCGTCCTCCCCGTGATTCAATGTTGTTATCTGGAGTAACGAACACCAATGCACCAAACAGTATCCTGCAGAGACAACTGAGGCAAATGAAGCTGTCTACTGCATTTGAGGTCAGCAGAAGTTGGAAAATTCATTAGACTTAGCAAACTAAAATATGCCAATATTACCTGCTGGGATAGTTGATGCCCAGAATTTGGTAGAACCTCAGCAGCAAGCATTTAGCCTTTTGCCTTGAACACTTCCCCTGCTCTCTGCTATATGGCACGTTCACTTAAACACTAACCAACACTTGGGTTCAGAGACACCCTCTTGCAGATTTGGGAATCGTGATTATTTTCAAATGTGCCCATGGAATGTGAGCTTTCGTGGCTCAGCAGTGTACATCACCCAGCTCTATGTGCTCTTCATTATAGCAATGGAGATCCACCTTTGCGAACATCTGCATTCTTTGGGGTGGAGGAAAACTCACACGGGTTTTGGAAGAGAGTTGCAGAATTTGAACCCTGCAAGCGTGACGGAATAACAATACAATTCCGAAATCTGGCTAGAAAGGAACTTGTATGTGGTATCGTTTCTTTGCATGTGCTGTTCTCGTTTTCTGGGGAGGGCATGGGTGTGCAAGGTGCTGCTGAAACAGACTTGGAGTGCAAGTGTTTGACATCCTGTGAAGGGTAACGTTTGCTCATCGCACATGTTATTGGTAAAGGGACTGAGTACTTGTTGTGGTGATGTGCACACCAATGAAGCAGCTGCTTGTCTTGCACAATATAGAGCTTTGTGAGTCTTTGCACCTAGTGTTGCATTTGAGCTGCTCTCAGTCAGATACACAGAAAGAATTTCATTCCATCTGTGAGGTATGCTGTCTGGATGATTCCGGATGAAGGGCTTTTTCCCGAAACGTCGATTTTACTGCTCCTCGGATGCTGCCTGAACTGCTGTGCTCTTCCAGCACCACTACTCCAGAATCTGGTTTCCAGCATCTGCAGTCATTGTTTTTACCTACATGAATTGTAGAGGCAGGCAGGGTATTTATTGCCACAGTAATCAAAGTTTCTGATACATTCATGTGGCTACAGCACTTGCATGGTTGGACGTGATCATTTTCCTGTAAATGGTTGAACCAGGTTGTTGAAAGTTATGCATTCTGTGATGGTAACAGCATAGTGAGTCAATGGGAGTTTGGTAGATTCTCACTTTTTGAGATTGTCTTTTCCTGGTGCTTGTGGGATGCCAATGATACTTTTCAATTACGAGTACAAGGTGGAATTTGTACATGGACACAGACCTCTCTATTACTTAGTGAGCCATACATGGTGCTGAACATGGTGCAATCACAAGAAATCATCTCTAATTTGGAAATTACGATGGATGAAAAGGCATTCATGACGCATCTGCAGAGTCGGGCCTTAGTGCAATACTCTAAAGAATTCCCGCAGAGATGCATGACAACTGAGATGCCTGACTTCCAGCATTCATAAAAATCTTCACCTGTAGTTAGGATGAAAACGACCAGAGTTGTCATCTCTTTGACACCAGTTTTTTGAGGGCCCCTTGTTGAGAATCTCTGTTCATAATTTACATGTTTACGAGCTGAATTATTATTTTCAGGAATTAAAATTTAACCGTAAACATAGTCACAATTAATTGAGGAACAGATAATCAATGCTTCTGTAAACGCAAGTCAGACAATGCTGAGTTGGTTGCAAAATGCAGTTAACATATAGTTGTGTTGAAAGGTCAGAAGCTTTGGTACAAAAAAACAAGCGACGACTGACAGAGTTTGGGTTTCCAGCAGAGTCAGAATATTTGTCATTATCACTCTGAAAGAAGAAAATGCTCACAATTCTGGAAATTAGGTTTCTGAGCTTTGTGACTAACATATGGTATACAGATATGGCGAGAGTACACAGTACTATGTGAAACAACTGTGGAAATAATATTTCCACTAATGTGAGAGACAGCGACAGGAGTTCATTAACATGGAGTACTCAATAAGACTGAGAACATATTATAATCGGAGAGGCATGTATAGTATATCGAAGTACCTTTTTAAAGTATTCTTTTCTGCTAATTCTGTGCAATACCTATTAACTTGATTATTAGCCATAGTCATAACATTACAGGTACTAAATTTTGTTGTAACTTGAAACAAATATTTAATTGCTATTACGATTAGATTTTCTTTTTCTTTTTACGTATTTCCTTAAAACTGACTGATGTACGTTCCTCTTCAAAGCCTCTTCCTCCCAAGGAGGTTACAAACCACAAAGCCAAAAGCACTGATCCCTGGAAAATCAACTCTGGAAAGATTACGCATTATAGATTCAAAAACTGTTCACTAAATATAAACAAATACTGATGTGAAATCATGCAAACATTTCTCGCTATATATTCATCTTTATTAATGTTCAGATGATAAATTCATGTAGCCATGTCCCAAGATCAATCCCAACCTTGCTAGAAGATTAACCAGTTTCAAAAAATATTAAGTCAACATAATACGTTTATAGAGCATTCCATAGAAATAACCTTATTGGTCTGCCATTCTCACTTTATTAAGAGTATCCCATCTGCTTACCGCCAATAGGACATTTCACTTTATAAACTTTGTACCAAGCATTCAACACCAACTTCGAAGATTTTCCCATTTGCAATCCAGTGTACAATTACAAACAACATTAACAGTTCCATCAGTGGATGGAACAGAAATGAGGCATGCAATATATATGAAGCACCACATGTTTTATACTGTCATGGTCTGTGTTACCAATTACATTCAGCTTCCCACAAGCAGGTAAATTCTCTCTACAGACACTGCTCCGTGCCCAAGGCCACTGGGGTAAGTTATTACTTTCCAGTTAGTTACTCCCATTCAGAGTAATTTTACTTTGAGAGATGTTCCCAGTAACGCTTGGAGACTGGGATTAGTTGTTTCCATTTCGCTAGGAACTATTATTTAGTCAGATTCTAATTGAAAGATGCTCACTGAATCACATTATCATTGGTTTTGGCTGATCCTTTCACATCATTGACCAACACGTACGACAGTTCTACAGTGAAAGAATCTCCCAGTAAACCTTCGAATTGAAATCACACGCATTCTCTTGCTAGTGTTCCACACTTACTACGATGCTACCTTTGCAGATACCAGCAAACAAGCAGAAATACTGGGTCAAATGTTCTATTCGAGCTGTCACCCGCACTCAGTACAACTCTATAATGATATGTTCTCCCAGGACCATGAGACCACAGCAATCAGAGGATCCAGCCTGATATTCATGGTCCCCACACTGCATAATTCCACAATCGGGAATATCTTCACTCAATGGGATTCCGGGAGATCTGGATCAACACTGCACAACATTCCAGTAAATAACTACATAATGCAGAGTGCCTTTGACGGACAGATGAAGATCTTTCTTTTTCTTAGTTGATGAATTTCAATACAGAGTTAGTTTGGAAATGTTAAATGCATACATTGATATCACACATCAGCAACTCGTACTGTCCAATTCCTGTGCTCAGGCAGTCAGGTTTTAAATGCATTCATTATGCACAATATTGAGTTAGCATTCAGGCAGCATCAGGGAGTAGGACAATCTAGAGAAGTAAAGATTGAACATCAATATGAGAAGAAATTTAAAAAGAAACTCTAAGAGAGGCCATCACAGAACGCCAGTGCTGAGAACACTCAGTTTCTATATTGTGTTAACCTCTGTAGGTATGTCATTAAAACATCTTGTCTGAATCTTACAAATCCTTATTAGATACCAAATGAAATTCCATAAATATCTTTCCACCAAACATTCCAGCAATGACATTTTCCTGCAAGTAAACCATTTTGCACTGAAACAAACGGAACGTTATTGCATCAAAGAATTTGATCCACCTCGTTTCTCTCCTGATGTAAGACACTGAGCCAGATATGGCCACAGTCCGCTGTGTTGAGGTAACAGCTCTGATGTTTACAATGGACTGAGTGAATGTTAAACTGGGTTTTCTTGTGACTGCAAAATGTTGTAAACTTCTAAGGACCAGTTGGTAATTACAAGTCCCTTCAATATCATCTTACACCAACCCTCAAAATACCTTCCACCCCTCAATGACCACAAAAGAGTCTGGGTTTACTGATCATTTAAATGTGGCCTCCAATAAACCACCTTGCCTTGATACAGTGATTCAACTAACACGAGAAATGTCATCCAAGCAGAAGAAGCTGAAAATATTGGACTGTCCTGTATGGGGTCAATTCCTTGATGGCCATCCGCAGCCTGCATATGTCCTAGTCATGAACAACTTCCCACAAAATGAACACAGATTAGCATTCATTCCCACTCACCTCCACTTTCCAATCATCAGGAGTGCAAGGAAGATGTGACAACATTTCTAAGGGTCAGATTGACAATAATTGACCAGTGAGCTCTTGAACTGCATTGATGTATCTACAGTAACTCACATTATAACTTTTGGAATTTATATATCTGTCTGTCTTTGTAGTCTAAATCATTGATTGGACAGACATCGTGTGTAACAATCGGTGCAATGAAGCTCCACACCATAAGGCAAAGAGCATCATGAAAGTCAGGGGCGACAGATTATTCATATTCTTTTTGCAAATTGGTGCGGATGGACTATGAATCACCTGACAACCCTGATATAATTTCCAACTCACTGAGTCCAAAAATGCTGAACATCAGGTCAAATGGAGGTTAAAACAGCAGAGTAGACTTTGACTCAGTCTGCTCGGATGCTCTTGATCATGACTGGAACCTCGTAGCATCACAACAATATCAAATATCTTCAATCACACCAGTCAGAAAAACCAACTTGTCTTTCACTAACGAAAACTCCTGTTGTACAAGCCGACCTCCACCGTTCTAAGCCCTCTGGACCAGGTACTATAACAGAGATTGAACAAATTTGATGGAGTACGTTTTCATTGTTTAATCATTCACTGGTCAGCCAGCATATAAGTCATATTGTTGTTGTGTGAGAGTCACAAGTCAACCAGACCAGCTAATAATTGGCCGTTTCCTTTCCTAAAGGACTTTAGTCCCCAAATGGGATTCTTTGAACAGCAAGGCATAGTCATCGTGAATTTCTTAATTGCAGATACATGTTGAATTTAAATTCTACCTTCTCCCATGGGGATGGGGAGGGGTTGGTGGTGGAGAGGGTGTTTTGAACTCGGGTCCGCAGAATATTATCTGCATCTCGGCCTTAATAATCTAATACTAATGTGACTAGACCATCATACTGCAGCTCATGTGGATTACTATGGCATCTTAGTAAATCAATCTAAAAATATAAACAGGCTTATCCTCACTGAAATGTAAGGACCAAGAAAACAACCTATTATTATTGCTATTACTACTACTAATAATAATATAAACGTATCCAAAATAATGACCAAATACGAAGAATTGATTTGAAAATTAAGATATTGGTGATGGTGTGAATTCGAATGCAGTAATTCAATGTCCAGTGAATGTTTGCAATTTGCTAGTAATAGCTCTGCTGTGGATTACAGTTGGAGGTGCAGCAATAGGATTATTTAATGTAGGGCATGAGTTTACTTTGAAGGTGATGTAAAGGATTCTTATCAGAAATAAAACTTCTGAGAAACGAAAAACAGTTGTTGTATAATTTTTACTGATTAAATATCTAATTGCCATAAGACACCCCCTATACATATAGAAAGACACAGAAAAAATGTTATGGATGGAGTGGGGATAAAACAGGAAGATAGACTATAGCCCCACTCCATTGAGTTCGTTGAGATGATGTTTTATTTACAAGAAATTGCTGTTCATCAATTGCTCTCCTCTAGGTTCACTTCCTTGCAGGAGGCATTGAGTAACTGATTCATCAGTTTCAAATCAGACTTATTTGTTAAAAGCAAAACCTTGCAACAAATGGTAATGCAAAATAAACTGGCTTTCTTTAAGATTCCACTATTTTCTACTGCAGCGAAAGTCACGACCTTCCGTTCAGAGGTCTGCAGACTTCTGGCAACGTTGTTCACACCCACAAGCCAATCACGTGTTTATTGACAGACAGGTAGCCTTTGTCATTCACAGCTGGCCATATCTTCACAAACCAATCAGCTACTTGTTACCAGCCAAATCTAATTTTGTACACTTCCTGGAAGGCCAACGTGCCTGCAGGCTATCATCCCAACTGATTGAACAAACAGCATTGTTAATGCCACTTCCAATGAGTGTTGTTAACTTGCAGTTTAGTGATGCAATCCTTTCCACAATTTTTGGTGTGAACGCCATCATTTTTAAGATTAGATTCCCTAGAGTGTGGAAACAGGCCCTTTGGCCCACAAGTCCACACCGACTTTCCAAAGAGTAACCCACTCAAACCCATTTCCCTCTGGCTAGTGTATCTAACAATATGAGCAATTTAGCCGGGCCAATTCACCTGCCCTGCACATCTTTGGATTGTCGGAGGAAAAGGGAGCACCTGGATGAAACTCACGCAGACACTGGGAGATTATGCAAACTCCACACAGACAATCGCGCAAGGCTGGAATCAAATCAAGGTCCCTGGCGCTGTGAGGTAGCAGTGTTAACTGCTGAGCCACTGTGCCACCCACTATTTCAGGCCACCATCACAAATACAGAGAAATTAAAAGATAATGTTTTGTTCCAACACAAAACCAAAACGCCTCCATGCATTAGTCCATATTAATGCATTTTCACTCTCTCCCTGTGTAGACTGAGTGCAAATAATCTGGGAGAGTGCAACGTGACATCACCGTGTGCGGGTCTGAAGAATCCACACTGTAAAATAGAGACACTGGAGTAAATAGCAGAGTGAGAAACCGTTTACAATAACCGGATGTCTGACATAATTTAGCATCCATATCATCAGGAAGTGTTGTCTAAAATGTTATTATGGGTATCTGTTATAGTAATATCCGACAGTGATAGTGAAAATTAACAAGGGGCAGAATGCAAAAACAACAACAAAATCACATTTTTTTTAGTGGTTATAGGAATACCTGAAAGAGATCTAGATTAGCTGAGATTACTTACAGTGTGGGAACAGGCCCTCCGGCCCAACAAGTCCTCACCGACCCACAATCCACCCAGACCCATTCCCCTACATTTACTCCTAACCCTAACACTACGGGCAATTTAGCATGGCTAATTCACCTAACCTGCACATTTTTGGACCGTGAGAGGAAACGCACGCAGACATGGGGAGAATGTGCAAACTCCACACAGACAGTCGCCTAAGGCGGGAAATGAACGCCGGTCTCTGGCCCTGTGAGGCAGCAGTGCTCACCACTGTGCCACCATGCTACCCCCTAATGCTATAATATGTTGTTGCAACCACATGAAATTGCATTTGCAGACAAGGGAAAGGTGAATTTAATTATTTTATGGTCTTTGTCTATTAGAGCTGAAATTTTAAGTTTTAATTAATGGTCAGATGTGAAAACACTAACAGCCTGAATCATTTTTACTTTTGGCTCAGTGCCAACTTTATCATGCGTCATACAGGGTTTCTATCTCTAAGATCTTGAATTTTCTTGTGCTATCATTCCAATCTTACCTCAATAACCACCTGTCCTATTCCTGTAGTGTCCCTCCCGTCTGTTGCTGGCCTGATTTCAAAACCCGCCACTGCCCACATCTCTTAGAATGGACTGGCTTCCCTGGTGCATCTTTTAAAAGTTAATTACGTGCCCAGGCAAGCAATGTCTGTAGAGAAATGCCCTTCACAGATCCTGACATTTGTCCCTGTAAAGGAAGATTGGGTGAATACGGCAACTGCAGGTCATGCTGAATGGTTGTGCAGAAAAAAAAACCCTTTTCTTTTGCCAGAAATTACTAGTGTGGTCTCAGCCGTCTTGAGGAATGCCCCACATGTAGGAGGAAGGGCAATGACTTTTTCTGATCCACATGGTAAATTATTCGATCTACTCTGCTACCTCATACTCACTCTGTCTCTGCTACTGCATACACCTTGCACCCATTCTAATATTCACTGCTGCATGCACCATCTTCCCTCACTCGCTTTTACTCACCCAATGTCCCAACTTCAAAACCCTGCGTGGCCTTGCTGCCTACTCACTACATTTTTCTCACCACCGCTAGCTGTAACAGCTGTGCCACCCACTTTCGTTTCCCTTAGTCCGTCCTTTTCTGAAAATTCAGGAGAGATCGCCCACAATATTACAGAAAGAGTCAAGACACGAGGTGGGCTGCCCAATATTCAGCTGTTTGCCCGTTATGTGGAGAGGATCCTGACTCTGACCACTCCAAGCGGCTGGCTGACTGACTGTGTCCATGCTCCTGGAGTGGTATTGTATGTTGCCTTTGATCCTTCTTTGACTGTGTACTGTTGACACAAATGTCCTTCTTTTTACTTCTGCTCGAAGTGACAGGGCAATACGCAGTGCTGTAACTCAGGTATTTTTGGCTATAGGGACAAAGTGCAAAAAGGCCAAGCAAAACAGGGCTGCTGTGAGCATCCCAACAGCGTGTAATCACTTTGAGCCTCCGTAGTCTGGCCTGATTCATCAGCTTGGTGCATGTCACTGAGTACGAAGTGACTTTGCAGCAGCATTATGGTAGACTCTGGTGCGCCCTGAGACGCAGTTTTAAAGTGCACAAGCAGATTGAAAATGGATGACAGCTGGCATGGAATATTGTGTACAGTTCTGATCACCAAGCTGGCAGAAGGATGTGGATGCTCTGGAGGGGGTACAGGAAACGTTTGCCAGGATGTTGCCTGGTATCTTGGATTTTAGCGATGAAGAAAGGTTGGAAAGATTTTATTTAGTTTGCAACGGTAAAGTGTATCGACACAGGCTTGGAGATGGAAGGGCCTATTCTTGTGCTGCATTGTTCTTTATTCTTAAATGCCTTTTAAAAATGATACAAACATTGCCTGAAGCAGGACGTCCTCTGTCCACACTGAATGGACGACTCTCTCCTGGCTGTAAATTGTGCAGCTCTGACATATTGAATTCACGACAGGACACTTCCTGTCCTGTTACCAGGATTTCATAACCAATCTGACGACAGATTGGGTAGACTGCAACTATACTCAATGGAATTTAGAAGAATGAGAGGAATTATACAGAAACATATAAAATTATAAGGGAGTAGATAAGATAGAAACAGAGAGGCTGTTCCCATTGTTGTTTGAAACTAGAACTGGGGGAATAGCATCAAAGTAACAGAAGAGATTTAGGACTGAGTCGAGGAGGAACTTCTTCACCAAGAGGGTTGAAAATCGGTGGAACACCCTGCCCAGTGAAGGACTTGAGTCTACTTAGCGGCAAAGATAGATCTTTGAAAAGGAAAGGAATTAAGGGTTATAGTGAGCCAGTGGGTAAATGAAGCTGGATCCACAGAGAAATCAGCTGTGATCTTTTATAATGGCAGAGCATGCCCAATTGGCCAGATAGCCTACTCCTGCTCCTATTTCTTATGTAACAAGCAACAGCATTGGGCAGACTGAATACTGAATGAATTAATTAGATTCTTAAACCGTTGGTGCTAACTGAATCTCTCCAATCTGCAGCAACCACAGGCACTGACCTAAACTATAAATTAATAATCATTTGATTTCATGAATTCTTGCTGATTGTACCAGTGAGTTGACAGTCTCTTATTCAATATGCTTTGTTCTATTTATGAGTTGTATTTTTTAATGTTGTTGTGATCTCAGGTATGCTCCATCTCTCTGATCTGGGATTGCATTCCCTCTCATACAGACAGTCAGAGCATGATCCCTCTTCTGGTGAGTGATATCCATATAGTCCAGCAGAGTGAGGTTGTATTTGGTGTTGTGTATACTGTAATTGACACTGTCCTGAGTGTTAGCATGTTGAATACCATTTGTGTCAACCAGCTATTTCCCATCATTACCTATCAATGAGCTGTTAATGAAAAAAACAGTCTTGATGTATCCCTAGGCATATTCCTAGAAATTAAGTTCACTGTTCAATTGCATCAAACACTTCTGTTCAATTTTGTAAAAACAAACTTGTATCTACTTGTCTAATCGACTTTGTGATCAATTGTAAATATGGAGTGTTAATTGTATACTCGATTTATCATGATATGGCTGAGCTCACAGTCATTAAGCTTGCTGACATGTTTGTTTTAGTTTTATTAAATGTCTGCTAAGATCCTTTGCTCAACTGCCCGAGAACTTTGTGTTCATTTGCGACCTAAACTTGCTCTCTTTTTTTTTAAAAAAGCTAGGTGTTCATTGAAAAATAAACTTGTGTTCTCACGCACCTGCCCTAGCTCGCTCTCACATCATACACAGCAGATGCTCACACACACACACTCGCTTACACAGATACACAGGGACATGGAATGATCAAATATATTGGGAGTTACAAATATGAAAGCTCCATTAAAGAATCCCTGGATGTCAGATAAACACAGGACATTCACAAACATGGGTCAGGCTCAAGGCTCGCCTCCCTCCGATTTTGAGAGTCTCATGTATCACACTCCGGATTGGAATCAGATACTGTTTTTGGGAGCAGGACTTGGCACGTGGGGTTAAGATGACTTATCCATGTGCATGTTCAAACTCAGCAATCTAACAGGGAATCAAAACAGAACAAAAAGAATCCAACAAGAACTTGGCTTCTGCAGTTCTTCCATTTTTGATTTGTGTCCCTGTGTGTATGCCTTTGACTCTATGGGTGTGTGTGCGTTTATGTGCGTGTGTCAAAGAGAGAAAGAGAGAGCGCAACGTGGTGAGAGTTAATGGGTGAGTTTTAATCAGCATCTCTCATTACATTATACTTGCCGTTAAATTTTTTGTATGGGATATCATCGAGGGGGTTTTACTCTGTATCAAACTAAATGCTTTACCTGACCAGAGAGGGAATGACAGGGACAGTGTATAGGGAGCTCCATTCTATATCTAACTCCAAGCAGTCCATTCCCTGGAGTTAAAAATCACCCAATACCAGGTTATCGTCCAACAGGTTTAATTGGAAGCACACTAGCTTTTGGAGCGACGCTCCTTCATCAAGTGATTGTGGAAGGCTCAATTGTAACACAGAATTAATAGCAATAATTTGCAGTGTGATGTAACTGAAATTATACATTGAAACATTGATTATCTGTTAAGCCTTTCAGCTGTTAGAATACAGTGATAGTTTCACTTCTTTCATTTGTAAATCCCAAAACCCTTTTTTTAAAAGTTGCATTCTCGGGTTAGCTGTTAACAATGGTTATAGCTAGACAATATGTTGAAGGTGTTAGCCCCCTGTGTTCTCTGTCTATGACCTGATGTTTCGATTGATTCTAATCTAAAAAGTGAAATAACAGAATTTTACATAAATTCATGCAGTTTTTGAGCTCAGAGCTCTACATGAATGTATGTAGTTTTTGAGCAAAGTGCAAAACAGAGCCATCGGCTCAAACTGGTCCATGCTGATCAAAATGTCCATTCACACTAACCCTATTTCCCTGTACGTGACCATTATCCTCCTAATCCTTTCCTATCTATGTGTTTGGCCAAATGCCCTTGAAATACATTATAAATACATTAAGGACACAAGGGCAATTAGCGAGAGAATAGGGCCCCTCAAAGATCAGTAAGACGGCTTTTGTGTGGAGCCACAGGAGATGGGGCAGATACTAAATGAATATTTTGCATCAGTGTTTACTATGGAAAAGGACATGAAAGATATAGAATGTAGGGAAATAGATTGTGACATCTTGAAAAATGTCTATATTACAGAGGATGAAGTGCTGAATGAGTTGAAACACAAAAAAGTGGACAAATCCCCAGGACGCGTTTAGGGTACCCTAAAACTCTGAGAAGCTAAGGAAGTGATTGCTGGGTCCCTTGTTGAGATATTTGTATATTCAATAATCACAGGTGAGGTGCCAGAAGACGAGACGTTGTCTAACATGGTGCTCCTGTTTGAAAAACGTGTAAGGACAAGCCAGGGAACTATACACGACTGAGCTGATGTTGGCGGTGGGCTAGTTGTTGGAGGGAATTCTGAGTGACAGGATGTACATGTATTTGGAAAGGCAAGGACTGATTAGGGATATTCAACATAGCTTTGTGTGTGGGAAATCAAGTCTCACAAACTTGACTGAGATCTTTGAAGAAGTAACAAAGAGGATTGCTGAGGATAGAGCGATGGATGTGATCGAAATGGACTTCAGTAAGGCATTCGACAAGGTTCCCCATGGGAGACTGGTTAGCAAGTTTAGAACTCATGGAGTACAAGTAGGACTAGCCATTTGGATACAGAATTGGCTCAAATTTAGAAGACAGAAGGTGGTGGTGGAGTGTTGCTTTTCAGACTGAAGACCTGTGACCAGTGGAGTGCCACATTGATTGGTGCTGAGTCCACGACGTTTCCTCATTTTTATAAATGATTTGGATGTGAGCATAAGAGCTATAGTTAGTAAGTTTGCAGACTATACCAACAATGGTAATTTGGTGGAAAGCGAAGAATGTTACCTCAGATTACAACGGGATCTTGATCAGATAGGCCAATGGGTGAAAAGTGGCAGACAGAGTTTAATTTACATAAATGTGAGGTGCTGCATTTTGGGAAAGCAAATTTTAGCACGACTTATAAACGTAATGGTAAGGTCCTGGGGAGTGTTGCTGAACAAATAGGCCTTTGAGTGTAGTTTCGCTGTTCATTTAAAGTGGAGTCGCAGGAAGATAGGATAGTGAGAAGGTGTTTGATATGCTTTCCTTTATTGGTCAGCGTAGCGAGTACACGATTTGGGAGGTCATGTTGCAGCTGTACAAAACATTGGTTAGGCCACTTTTTGAATATTGCGTGCAAATCTGGTATCCTTCCTATTGGAATGATGTGAATCATGAATGGGTCCAGAAAAGATTTACAAGGACGTTGCAAGGATTGGAGGATTTGAGCTATAGGGAGAGGTTGAAAAGTTGAACTAGAGGGCATAGGTTTAGAGTGAGAGGGGAAAAATATAAGAGAGACCTGAGGAGCAACCGTTCCTCACATTGGGCGGTGTGTGTATGGAATGAGCTGCCAGAATAGGTGGTGGAGGCTAGCACAATTGCAACATTTAATAGCAATCTGGATGGGTCTATGAATGGGAAGGGTTTGGAAGAATATGGGCCAAGTGCTGGCAGGTGGGCCTAGATTTGGTTGAGATATCTGGTCAGCATGGACACGTTGGACTGAAGAGTCTGTCTGAAGAGCTGTACATCTCTATGCCTCTATGACTATATAACAGAGGACCTAAGGATTCAGGTACATGGTTCTTTGAAGTTTGCAGCACATGTAGACGGGGTGGTTAAGAAGGCATTTTGCACCTTTGCCTTCATTGTTAAGATCTTTTGAGTATCAGAGTTGGGATATCATGTTGAGGTTGTACAAGACGTTGGTGAGGCCTGTTTTGGAATATTGTATGCAGTTATGGTTGCCCAGTTATCGGAAAAAAAATATAGCCAGGGCAGTCAATTTCAATGAGAAAATAAGAACCTCACAAATGGATATAGGCAGGTTAGAAGAGTGGGCCAAAAGGTGGCATATGGAGTTTAATGTGGATAAGTGCAACATCATGCATTTGGGTGTAAAAAATATGGAAGGCGCCCTATTATCCTAATGGGGAGAGTCTTCGGGGTGCTACGGTGCTAATGGACTTAAGTGTACTCGTTCATGAGTCACTGAAAACTGGCATTTAGGTGCAGCAGATAATAAAGAATGTGAATGGAATGTTGGCTTTTATAAAGAAGGGAATGGAACATAATTTAGGGAAGTATTGTTGCAATAATACCAAGTATTGGTGAGAACCACACTTAGAGCACTGTGCACAGTTTTGGTCCCCTCATTTGAGGAAAGATATAGTAGCATTGAAATCAGTTCACAGGAGGTCCACTAGATAGATCCCAGAGATGAGGGGTTTGCCGTATGAACAGAGATTGAATAGCTTAGGTCGATACTCTCGAGAATTTAGCCAATTGAGGGGAGATCAAATTGAGGTATTCAGATTGCGTTACAGGCAGTTAGGATCAAGGGAATCCCTAGAAGTGTACAGGGATCACAGGAGTTTCCCGGAGAAGGAAATCAGGAGGGTCAAAAGGAGGAATGAGCATGCCTTGGCTTAGAAGCTTCGGGCAAATGCAAATAACTCCTTTAAATAAGTAAAGGAAAAAGAATAACTAGAGAGAGAATAAGACCCCTCAAGGACCAAGGTGGACATGTATGTGTGGAATTGCAGAAGATGAGCGATGTTCTCAATCAATAATGGCGTTTATCAGTCAGGGCATTGAGTAGAGACGCAGGGAAGTTATATTGCAATTATATAGGATGTTGGTGAAGCAGTACTTGGAATATTGTGTTCAGTTTTCGTCACCTTGGTATAGGAAGAAAGAGTGCGTGTGTGAGAGAAACAGGGTGTATGAGTGTGAGAGAAAGAGAAGGTTTGCGTACAAGAAAGAATGAGAGTGTGTGCGTGCGAGACAGTGTGTGTATGTGTGAGAGGCAGAGAGTGTATGCATGTGCAGGACAGAGTGTGTGAGTGCTTGAGAGAAGCTGTGTGAGAAAGAGAGTGTGTGTGAGAGATTGTGTGCATGCGAGAAGAGTGAACATGGGCAAGCTTAGAGTGCGTGCATGATTGAGAGAGAGTGTGCGGGCGCGAGGGTGAACATGTGAGGGAGAGAGAGCACGTGAGTGTCAGGAAGAGACAGTATGTGTGCGGCAGAAAGTGTGTGCGTGTACGAGAGAGTGTGTGTACAACAGACAGTGTGCATGTGAGACCAAGAGAGTGAGTCCGTGTGAGACAGAGTGTGTGCGTTTGTGAGAAAGAGTGTGTGTGTGTGCGTGACAAAGAATGTGCAGTGTGAGAGGAAGAGTGTGCATCTATGCAAGAGAAACAGCGTGTGTTTCTCAGGAGAGAGAGTATGAATGTGTGCACAGGGGTGAACATATGCAAGAGAGAGAGACCGCGCATGAATGTCTGAGAGAGAGAATGTGCACGACAGAGAGTGTGTGTGTGTGCACATGCATGCATGTAAGAGTGGCAGTGTCTGTGACAGTGTGTGCATGTTAGAGAAAGAGTGCGTGCATGTGCAAAACAAAATGTGTGCGTGTGTGAGAAAGAGAGTGTGTGTGCAACACAGAGAATGTGCATGTGCAAGGGGAAGAGTGTGCACCAACGCAAGAGTGTATGTGTGTGCGCAGAAGAGAGAGCGTGAGTGCGTGAGAGGGTGAGCCTGCGCCAAAGAAAGAGAGTGTGTGCAAGAGCAAGACTGTGCACATGCGCAAGAGAGAATGTGTATGTGGGTAAGAGAGAAACTGTGGGCATGGGCGAAGAGTGCACATGTGAGACTGTGTGTCCAAGAGAGCATGTGCGTGCAAGAGATTCAAAGAATATGTTCATGCAAGAGAGAGAGAGTGTGCACACGTGAGGAGAGGGAGGGAGTGCGTGACAGAAAGAGAGTGTGTGCAGGCACGCAAGATAGAGCATGCAAGAGAAAGAGAAAGATTGTGTGCGTGTGAGAGAGAGAGTGTGCAAGTGCGAGATACTGTATGTGTGTGAAAAGAGTGTGCACCTGAGGAAGAGAAAGAGAGTGTGTGCGAAAAGAAGAGAGAGATGGATTACATACATGCACGAGAGAGACAGACTGTGTACGGGGGAGGGGGAGAGTGTGTGTGTATGCGATAGAGAGTATGTGCACATGAGAGAAATAGTGTGTGTAAGAGGAAGAGTATGTGTGCATGAAAGAGAATGTGCGTGCATGCGCAAGAGAGAGTGTACATGTGCGAGAGAGAGTGTGTGTGCATGCAACAGGCGAAAGAGAGTGCACGTGGATGACAGAGAGTGTGTGTCTGTGCGAGATGATGTGTGCATGCGTGAGAGAGTGCATGCAAGAGAGAGAAAGAGTGTGAGAGATTGTGCGAGTCAGTGTGTGCCCGTGAGAGAAAGAACCTGTGTGAATGTGCGATAGAAAGAGAGTGTGTGAGCATGTGAGAGGAGAGTGTGTGCAAACTCAAGAGTGCGCGGTCACTAGAGAGTGTGCAAATGCAAGAGTATGCACGAATGCAGGAGAGAGTGTGCATCAACGCAAGAGAGAGCGAGAGTTATGAGGGTGTAGAGGTATTACAGCATTAAGAGAGTTCAAAATCTAGCAAGGGAACAAGGTAACAATGTAACACTTGGTCAAAACAAATTGCTGGATTCGGGTTGATATGAAACAAAAACAAATTCAAATTCAGCCAAACAGTTTAAATTATGCCACAAGATACCAAATTACAATCAAATTTGAATATAGTACTTTGATAATGTTAAATCATATACATTACTGGGAGAACTGTCAAGCCACCAACAAATACAGATTATCAGCAAAATAGCTCTCTGAAATGTACCTGTTTAGATGTTTGCACAGCAGAACATCGAAAAAAAGACGGAGGAAAATCTGCAGAAGATACAAAGTCAAGATTCGGCAGCTGACTAGCTTTGAAAGTTGACTTTTTTTTGTAAATTAATTGGGAATTTTTAATCAAAGGGTAGTCAACGAGTTAGTCGCTTTCTTCACACGGCATGGGCTACTCAGAGAGATTCAGTTGGACCAAGTGTCAAAGTTTACTGCTAGGCTGTTTAAGATGGTTATAAATAACTTAGGTTTAAATCTAGTACGTTTCATCCTGAATCCCAGGGAGCTTTAGAAAGGTAGCATCAGACCTTGAAGACCATGTTGAGAACATACTGTCAGGAATATCGGAATAATTGGGATAAATTTATATCCCATTCGTATCGTTTGCCTTTAGAAATGCCCCCAAATGAATCCATTCAATTCACTGCTTTCGGTCATGAAATGAGAGGTCCTTTGAAATTAATGAAAGAAAAATTGACAGGACCACAGTTGGAAATCTCACACTTCGATTATGCATTAGAGGTGAGGGAAGAGATTAAATCAAGTAGATGAGTTAGCTAAGTAGCACCTAAAGAGGCACTATATAAAATTAAGCAGGCAGAAGATAAAAGCTCGGAGACTCAGCTGTTTTCCTGAGGGATGACGTGTTCGTCCTCCGACCAGTGATAGGAGATTCCTTCAAAGCCATGTTTAGTGCTCCCTATCAAATTGAGAATACGTTGAGTCAGTTGAACTATCGAGTAAACATGCCAGATTGGAAGAAAAAGGTATTGGATATGTCATTTTAACATGTTGAAATAGTGTTATACTAAAGAGAAAGGACAGGAGAAACAAGTGTTAGTTAGCAGATTGTGGAATCAAATCCAGATGGTGTGGATTTTGATGTGCCTCAAAATAGAGTTAAAAATGAAGAAGACCTCGAGGAGTGGATAAGTTAATAAACTATCTGACTCAGGAGCATAGAATGCAGTTGAAAGGTTTGTGCCTGCAGTATGAGGGCATATGTAAGAATCAGATGGGGAGGACTAATGCTTTTGTACATGAAGTAGGTGTAGGAAATACTGCTCCAATAAGACAAAACTCCTATCAGCTTATTCATTTCAAAGCCAAACAGGTCCAGAAGAAGGTATAGGCCATGCTCAATGGGGTCATTATCGAACTGAGCCAGAATGAGTGGAGTTCGCCCATCGTCCTAGTTTCCAAACCAGAGAGAATTCAATGATTCTGTGTGGATTATCGGAATGTCAACACCGTTATAAAATCAGACTCATATCCAATTCCTGGATTGGAAAACTGTATCGAGAAAGTTGAATAAGCCAGTTACATCCCCAAATTGGACTTAATCCGTGGTTGCTGGCAGTTACCTTTTTCAAAGAGGGTGAAAGAAATTTCTGCATTTTTAACCACAAGTGGGCTATATCAGTGTAAAGTGATGCTCTTTGGAATGAAGAATGTACCCACCGCATGCCAAAGATTCATGCACAGTGTTGTGGCTGGTTTACCAAACTGTGCAGTCTTATTGTGATATTTAGTAAGTTCTGGAAAGATCACATGATACAGTTGGCAGAGGTCTTTGAATGACTACAAGAAGCAAAACTGGTAATAAACATAAACAAAACAGAATTTGCAAAAGCAGAGGTGGAATTCTTGGGACATAACATCGGTCATGGAAGTTGACTGCATGGAATGCAAAGCCGAAGGCCAAATAATTTCCATAACCAACCTTGAATAAAGAGGTGTTTCAATTTTTTGGGACTCAGTGGTTCTATCAAAAGTTTGTTGCTAACTTCCACAGCATAGTTGCACCATTAACCAATTTGCCAAAGACGAACACACAGTTTCAACTGACAGAACCACGCCAGGAGGCATTTGACCATTTGAAAGCAACATTAACCACCAAATCAGTTTTAGCTACACCAACCTTTTCAATACCTTTTAAAGTCGCCATTGATGCTATTGACATGGGAATTGGAACTGTATTGCTATAGGAAGATGATGGTGGGATTGAACTTCCAGTTGATTACTTTTTGACGAAACTTAATATCCACGAGAGGAAATACTCCATGGTCGAAAAAGAACTATTGAGTTTGCTGCTGGCGTTATGATATTTTAATGTGAATGTCACAGACAATGTGCTAGAGATGATTGTGAACATGGATAACAATCCTCTTGTATTCTTGCAATACTTTAAAGACAAGAATATGAGACTATTTTGTTAGAGTCTTATATTACAGACTTTTAATTTACATATCATGTGTGGGTCGTAAGAATACAATCGTAGAAGCGTCATTGCGGATTTAACTGATTAAGCGTAGATAAGATTAGTATCTATTCAATGTTATATTGATGTGGGTAGAAGTTAATATAAACTTAGATTAAAGTCATATGTATGTCATGAGATTGTGCTTAAGGAATGGAGAGAAAGAAATGAAGCCATGTTTTAATTATGATGGTTCTTTTTTCTAAAGGGCGGAGGGGTTATGAAGGTGTCGTGTTACTGTACCTTTAGGAGAGTTTAAAAGCTAACAAGGACAAAACACACAGAATACAGAACAAGGTAACAATGTAACACTACTTTGAAACAAATTGTTGCAACTGAGTTGCTGTTCAACAAAAACAAATTCCAATTTGGCCAATAAGTTTGAATTACGCCCCAAGGTAACAACTACAATCAAATTTGAATTTAGTATTTTGATAATATTAAAACCAATAAAACGATCTGATATTTTGGGATATATACCTAACATTTTGAACAGTTGGGGGAGAACTGCCAAGCCACCAAAAAATACAGACGACCAGCAGAACAGCTCTCTGAAATGTACCTGTATTCAAGTTTGGACAGGAGAACATTAAAAAGACGACAGAGGAAAATCTACAGCGGAAGGAACAAAGAGGAGGTTCAGCAGCTGGCTGGTTTTGAAAGCTGAATTTTTTTCGTAAATCTTAATCAGGACTTTTTCATTGTCTAGTATTGTAGGGTGGGAGGTAAAAGCTGTAAATGTTGTTACTTTTAATATTCTCTGTAGGACGTAAAGAACAAAGTTGTTAATTTTGACTTAAAATAGTGACCTCTGGGATTGTTCTTTGCTACTCGAATTTTAACAGATTACAGGACGGGGTGAATCTTTCCTGCGTTTCTGCTTTAAATTAACAATTGAGTTTACCCCGTGTTGTAACAGAGAGTGTGCACGAATTAAAGAGAGAACGTGTGTGACCGCGAGAGAGTTTGTACGCATGATAGAGTGCGAGAGAGAATATGCGTGAATGCAAGAGAGAGAGCGCTGCGAGAATGCTGAGTGTGCATGAACACAAGACTGTGTGCATGAACGTGAGTGTGTGTGCCTCAATGTGAGAGCATGTGTGTGAACGTGAAAGAGAGTACGCAAGAGTGTGTGCATGTGTGAGAGGAAGAGTGTGTGCATGTGCAAGGGTGCATATGCACGTGCATGAGGAAGACTGTGTGTGTGTGCAAGAGAGTGTGCATGTGTGAGAGAGTGTACGCATGCAAGAGAGATTGTGTAGGTGTAAGAGTAAATGTGTGCATGTAAGAGAGAGAGCGTGTGAGAGGCAGAGAAAATGGGTACGTACCTGCATGAGAGAAAGAGACTACATGTACGTGAGAGAGAAAGAGACTACGCGTGTGATTGCGCGTGCATGTGAGAGTGTGCGCGTGCACAAGATTGTGTGCGTGCGAAAGAGAATACATGCATGCAAGAGAAAGAATCTGTGCATGCAAGAGGGGCAGTGCATTAGTTCAGGAAAGAATGTGTGCATGCGAGAGTATGTGTGTGCACGTGAGAGAGAAAGAGTGCATGTGTGCTCAGACAGAAAGAGACTGTGCGTGCAAAAGTGTGTGCATGCCCTAGAGAGTGAGCATGAGAGAGAATGTGCACTCGTGAGAGAGAACGTGTGTGCACATGAGTCAGAAAGAGAGTCAGTGTGTTTGAGAGGGTGTGTGTGAGAGAGAGAGAGGGTGCACATGCACGAAAGAGGGTGCACATACATGAGAAAAAGAGAGTGTGTGTCTGAGAGCGAGAGGAAGCGCGTGCAAACATGAAAGAGAGCAGGTGACAGACTGTTCGTGCGAGAGTGTGCGTATACAAGAGGACAAAGGTGAATGTTTGTGTATGAGAGACAGAGTGTGTGTACGTGAGAGTTTGCACGTGTGCAAGAGAAAGAGAATGTGTGTGTATGAGAAAGAATGTGCGCATGAGAGAGAGTGTGCATGCAAGAGTATGTGTGTGTGAAAACAAATTTGTGCGTGTGCAACATAGAAAAAACAATGCGTTCATACATAAGAGAGAGTGCGAGTGAGAGAATGCAGGTGTGAAAAAGGGTGTGTGAATGCAAGAGAAAGGGTGTGCATACCTGAAAGAGTACGTGCATGCGAGAGTGTGTGTGCTTGTGTGAGAGGAAGAGTGTGCACTGATGTAAGAGAAACAGTGTGTGTGCATGCGCAGGAGATACAGAGTGTGTGAGTGTGTGAGAGAGGGTGTTTGCACGCAATAAAAAGCGAGTGTGTGTATGAGAGAGAGTGTGTGCGAAGGAATGTGCACATGCAGGCGAGAATGTCTGTGCGAGAGAGAGGGAAGGTATCTGAGTGGGTGTGTGCAACAGGAAGGTAGTGTGTGCATGTGCGAGTGAGATCATGTGCGTGTGAGAGTGCGTGTGCATGTGTGAGAGAGAGGAAGTGTGCACCTATGTAAGAGAAACTGTGCACATACATAGGAGAGAGCGTGTGAGTGCCTGTCAGAGAGAGTGTGTGTGTACAACAGTGTGCATGTGTGAGAGAGTGAGAGATTGTGTGCGTGACAGAAACAATGTGTGCATGTGAGATTGTGTGTGTGTGACAGGAAGAGTGTGCTCCTATGCAAGAGAGTGTGTGCATGCGCAGGAGAGAGAGAGTGTGAATGCCTGACAGAGAGAGGGTGTGCGTGTGCGACAGAAAGAGACTGTGTCTGTGCAAGACAGAGTTTGTGTGTGTGAGAGAAAGAGTGTGTGCATGCGAATGAGAGTTTGTGGGTGCGTATGTGAAGGTGTGCATGCGAGAGTGTGTGTGCATGCAAGAGTCCATGTACAAGGGAATGAGTGAATGTGTGCACATTTACAAGAGAGTGAACGTGTATGCGTTCGCGAGTGTGTCTGCATGTTTGAGAGGACAAATGTGTGTACAAACTTTGTGTGTGCATGCGAGAGTGTTTTCAAAAGACACTGCATGTGTGAGAGAGTGCGTGTGTTCGAGAGTGTGTGTGCAAGAGGGAATGGCAGTTTAAACAGTATGAACTGGAGACAGTTTGTGGAAGAGAATAAAGCTACATCAGCTACACCGCCGAAGCGCAACCCACCCGTACCCCTACATATACCCCTTACCTAACACTACGGGCAATTTAGCATGGCCAATTCACCTGACCCGCACATCTTTGGACTGTGGGAGGAAACCGGAGCACCCGGAGGAAACCCACGCAGACACGGGGAGAATGTGCAAACTCCACACAGTCAGTCACCTGAGGCGGGAATCGAACCCAGGTCCCTGGCGCTGTGAGGCAGCAGTGCTAACCACTGTGCCACCGTGCCGCCCACGAAGATAAGAAGAGATTGACGTAATTTTGGAGGGAGAAATTTCTCTCTCCACTCTTCATGGTCTTGGCCTCTTGCTAACGGCTCATCTTTGCAAGTGTCCAACCTTGAACTCTAGAAATAATCGTTAGCTCAGTGTATCGAGCAACCAGTGGAAACATCTTTACATTGTCCTTTATTAGGATACTGTTCACGCTCAGTTTTTGTGTACATGAGCAGACAGATCTCGCTGTCCAGGTACATAGACTCAGGAACGTTGTTTCACAGGTTGATAGGGTTGTTAAGAGGGCATACGGTGTGTTAGCTTTTATTAGTAGAGGGATTGGTAGGGAGAAGTTGAGTAGACTAGAGCTGTTTTCCCTGGAACGTCGGAGGCTGAGGGGTGACCAATATTCTGAATTTAGATCTGTCACTATTACAATCTTTAGCCCTATCTCTCACTATTACTCTGCATTAAATCCTGTCACCTCCACAAAGGCTGGGATCCCATCAGCAATTCACGCTGCATTTACACTTGCATAGTACATGACACTGACCCAGCTAGCACAAAGCCGATTCCTAGAGTGAGCAGAACCACTGATACTCCTGTTTATATCTGTCAGCCAGGACTCCATGATTGTGCCGGGTTAACAGCCAATTAGGGAACTCATATTAAATGAGATCCATCTGCTTGACCTCATGTCAATCCTAATAGCTTTCCCAGTTACTCGAACTGAAGTAACAGCTTTGCTTTCAGGGTGCAGGAGGTACAGATCCTGATTTTAGATCTTTTTCAGGTTGCCAGATTTGCACCATTTAGCGCAATCGGTGCACCATGTAGGGGTCACTTTTTTTTAATTCAGGAGAGGGAGATTTCATGATCAGGCAGAGATAGAACCACACCCAGAGGGTCACCGAAACATCCACACTCTCGCGCACACACATACATATAGATGCAGAAGTACATCCACAAACAGATGTATGAATGAACTGACGAGTAAAACACACATGCATACACACACAAACACACATACACCCGCTATCACACACAATAGCTCAGTTAAACTGAAATGTGGGAATATACCTGCACAAAAACTACAGAAACATTTCCATACCCTTGTGAACTCACAGGAACACGATCAGAGTGCAGAAAGAGGTCACACATTCTCTCTCACATGATCGTGGGTGCGCGCACATACCCAGAAAAACAGCTGTACTGAGACAGTTAGGAACACACCCACGTACAGACAGAATGCACATGCATCCACATACACAAAAACAATCATGTTTTGATATAGGAACACATCTCCACACAGACGTCGATTCATAGCCACACCCTCACATAGATGTCGAAACGAACTGAGAGTAACAGACTTTACTCATTAATCAGCAAGATCTGATAAAAACTTGTCATAGCCACACACGAGCACATTTAAGCAAAGTTACTGAACTATAATCACAATTAGATGTAGACAAAGAGCAACGCTCACAAACAAACACAGAGACGCACCCACAGAAAGACTCAGAGAGATCCTACAGGGGCACAGAAAGAACTTGGCACACAGACAGACAGGGAAACACAGTCTGAACAACACATTCACCAGCTTAAACAAGAGCAGAGCCAGGAAGAGACACATCCTGTACTCCCACAATAATACACTGACACTCAGAGACACATATACGTGGAGTCACGGAACCATCATGACATGATGACAGTAAAACATACACACACACACACACACACACACACACACACACACACACACACACACACACACACACACACACACACACACACACACACACACACACACACACACACACAGTCAGGCGGGCTGTAACCCCACAAACAGCGTACACACTGGCACAAACACAACTGATGCACATGTGTAAAACACACAGATTCACAATCACACAGGCACTGTAACATACACCCAACATGAAAACACGCACCTTCACGGAAACACTCTCATAAAGACTGCATAAGATTCACAAATAAATAAACACATGAATACATCCCAACACACAAAAAAGAAAACCCACGCACAGATGCATAAACACAGTCATAATAATGTGTCACACTCAGGGACACATCCAACGACAAAACCAAAGGGAAATTCACACATGGAGTGACAAATTCACAAAGGCCAAGAAGCCCCGCCCCCTCCAACTCAGAGACACAAAGGAACTCTCACACACTGAAATGGAAACGCATGAACATACCTTCCTCTCAGACTCAAGAAGAGGAGAGGGGGACAATGAACGTTTAGGAGAGTTACTTACAGTAATGTGTCAAGGTATTGCTGGCTGTATCTGTGCACTTTATATTTTACCTGGGGCAATCATGTCTGGGGAAAGATCAGTGAATGAAGAGAACAGGAAGGGATTTGAGTCAATGCAAGTGAGCATGTGCTAAATTGAGACAACACTGAACTGGTCAATGTGAGAAAAAGATAAAAACAGCACGAGGGAGAGACAGAGAGACAGACAATGAGCTAGACAGACAAAGAAGAAGGGATATAGAGGGAGGTAGAGAGACAGACAGACAGGTAGAGAGAGAGAGAGAGAGGAAGAATGTGTGTGAGACAGGAGAATACGGATGGATAGAAACAGGTAGAGCGAGTTAGAAAGAGAGAGCGAGAGAGACTCAATGAGAAGCTGTGAGTCGAGGGAGAGCATGCGAGAGGAAAAGTGAAACACAGACAAAGACAGGCGGGAAAAGGAAGAGAGAGGGAGAAAGCGATATTCTTGTGATGGGAGTCAACAAAGGGTTGACTCAATAACTCGCTGAAATACAAGTGTGCATGTAACAATAACCCATTCAGATGAGGGGATCGCCAGCACCCGGATCCTTTCCGTTGTTGTAATAAAATATTTATTCTGAGCAGAACAACGAGACAGTCTGACAATCATCGTGGTGCAGGAGGGACTGTTTCTGCCCTTCCCCCTCCTTCCCCAGCAGGGAAAATGCAGAGACACCTCCTGCCGGCCTTTCACACTCATCCACAGGGTAGTCCGTGAAGACCCAATGTTCCAGCTGAACACATCACTCACAACCAGTCCGTCATTTTGAATCATGCTTCCAGCCTCTTTCCATCCTTCTCTGAAACTGGCAGTCACCTTTTGCGCCTTTACCAGCTGTCCCATTGTCACGTCCTTCAGTATTGTTGAACGTGGAGATGGAAAGATTCTTGTTAGCATTTTGAGTGGGTGCTCATTGCACACAGAAAGGTGGGTTTGAATTTACAATTGGATGAACCACGATCTTTTGGACAGACATGAGGACAAGACTCGAAGGGCTGAATGGCCTCTTGCTGCTCATTGTTTCTGTGTCCCTGTGTGTGACTATCCATCAGTCAATCAGAGATAGCAGCGTGTTCCTGAGCATATTAAATGGTGATCCATCTTGTTTTCCTCACTCCCCAACCTCTGCTGGGCGTTATACTCAGATCCATGTGAATGTGCTGATGGAATCCTGGCCGTCCATATGCAATTCCTGCACTGGGATCACTGCAGCTGCATCTGGAGATCTCTGAGTAGCTGAATTATTCAGTGAAGACTTTATGTGACCAGTTATGCAGCGGATTCCTGAACTTCTCTCTGCACTTGGGCAGAGTCACTGCATAAAATAATGTGTTTGTGCTACAGTTGAAATTCTTCAACATTTCTCTAACATTCCTAAAATCAAACAGACCATAAGACCATAAGACATAGGAGTGGAAGTAAGGCCATTCGGCCCATCGAGTTCACTCCGCCATTCAATCATGGCTGATGAGCATTTCAACTCCACTTACCAGCGTTCTTCCCGTAGCCCTTAATTCCTCGAGACAACAAGAATCTATCAATCTCTGCCTTGAAGACATTTAGCGTCCCGGCCTCCACTGCACTCCGTGGCAATGAATTCCACAGGCCCACCAACCTCTGGCTGAAGACATGTCTCCGCATTTCTGTTCTGAATTGACCCCCTCTAATTCTAAGCCTGTGTCTACGGGTCCTAGTCTCCTCGCCTAATGGAAACAGAGACCTATGCTTCCAATGATGTGTTCTTTTAATGCTAAAGTTGAAGATATTTGCACCATTCACCACCCACAGAAATATGAAGCAGATGAATATGGTGAATAGGGAAGTCACAGACTTCCCCCGGCTCTCCATCTCTGTGGTTTTGTGACTATCTCCCTCCCGCTGACCCCTCAGGCTCTTGCTGGTTCGACTGGCCACCAAAATGTACGTGACTCTCATAGTGTCCATCGACAGAATTAACACGAATGGGATGAAAGGGGTTAAATGTCACCGAATCAGCTGAATTCCAGCCATCTGGGATCAGTAAAATAACTTGACTTTGTTCGACAGTACCATTGAACATTGTCAATTATCCTCACAAGTGCAGACTGAAATTGGAATCGAATGATTTTGAACAAAGCAGAATGTCAGCTGCGGCGAGAGCCAATATTTACTCTTCATTTTCAGGCAGCAAATTATTGCAAAACGATTAAAGAAGAAAAGAACAGTGAATCAAATCGACAGTCTATGGCTGCATGAGCCAGGACAAGGATATTACTGCAGGCAGGGTGATATCCAGGAAACACTTTGCGAAGTAAAAGTAAGTCAGTAGAAACAGTTTGATGTCATTGAGAACGAACAGAACTCCGACGTTGTCATAGACAACAGGCAGCACGTTGTGCATTTAGAGAGATCATACTTACCACATGCAAGGACCAAAATCACCAGGAAGTTAACTGAAAGAGACGGGAGATAAACTGCAAATCAGAATTTGCTAATCAAATAATCTCTGCGTCGGGCCCAGATAGCAATGGAAGATCTGAGCACCTAAACTGGGGCAGTTGGCAGGGATCAGATGTCGCATTTGAACATGACAGCTCTAATGGCCCATTTAGAAACTGCTCAATCCTGGATTTAACTAAGTCTGTGCAGGCAATCACTGGGAGGGCAGAATTTTTAAGGTGAAATGGAAGAGTTTTAGAGGGGATATAAGGAAGAGGATTTTCACCCAGAGAGTGGTGGTGCTCTGATAATTCAGTGTCTGGCAGGGTCGTGGAAGCCAGAAACTTCGCAAACTTTAAAAACTATCTGGATGAACACAAGAGGCATTATAACATTTGAGACTATGAGTATAGTGCTCCAAGCTGTGGCGAGTGTGGATGTTGTGAAGCTTTGATAGCTCAAATTAGATGGCATGACATCTCTCTTCTGTACAGTCTGGTTCTCTCATTCTAAGAATTCTGAGAGGCAGATTGGGACGTGAAGCATTTTAATGAAATAAATGAAAGGGCCTTGATTGCTGAAAACATGAAACAGAATCATAAATATATGGCAAAACCCAACAGGAGTGGCAGCATCTGTGGGGAGAGAAACAGAGTTAATGGAATCACTGTTCATCAGAACATCTTCACCTGAACACGGGTCACTAAACTCGAAACATCATTTCAGGTTTCTCCCTGCAAAAGATCCTATCATTGCAACCAAAACACAGAGATTCATTTCACGCAGAGATTTGAGATTTAAAGTGCTGTTATTCAGCTACTACAGAACATTTGTTATTCTGCGCTTTGCATATTGGGCACAGATCGAGTCATAGAGGTGTAAAACACGGAAACAGACTCTATGCCCAAATTGCCCATGCTGACCAGATATCCAAAATTAATCAACTCTCATTTGGCCCCACAATTTTATCTACACTTTCTATTAATTTACGAATCCAGATACATTTTATATGTTATAATTGCACGAGCCACCATCACTTCCTTTGACAGATCATTCCGCATGTGCATCGCATTTTGCATTAAAATGTTGCACTTAAGGTCTCTTTTATAATTTTAGCTCACTCGAAATCTATCCCCGCTATTTCTGGATTCCCCCCTCAATCCAGGGCGAAAATCTTGTCTATTTACCCTGTCCAGGCTCCCAATTATAAATCTTCATTAGGCCACTCCTCGGACTCGGATGCTCCAGGGAAAACAGCTCGAGCCTGTTCAGCCTCTCCCTATATCTGAAATCCTCTAACCCTGGCAACTTCCTTATAAATCTTTTCTGAACCATTTCAAGTTTCACAACATCCTACCTTTTGGAGGGTGACTAGAAATGCACACAATATTCCAAAAGTGGCCTAACCAATGTCCTGTACAGACATACCAAGACCTCCATTGCACCTATACTCAATGCTCTGACTAATAAGGAAAGCATATCAAACGTCTTCTCACCATCCTATCTACCTGAGACTTCATTTTTAAGAAACGATGAACCTGCACTCCAAGGTCTCTTTGTTCAGAAACACTCCCCAGAACCTCAGCATTAACTGAATATGTCCTGCTCTGGTTTGCATTTCCAAAATGCAGCATCTCACATTCATCTAAATTAAGCTCTGTCTGCCATTCCTCAGCCAGCTGGACCATCTGATCAAGGTTCCGTTGTTCACTGAGGTAACCTTTTTCGTTGTCCACTCCAACTCTAATTTTGGTGTCATCTATAAATTTACTAACTGTATCTCCAATGTTCACATCCAAATGATGTATATGAATGAGGAAAAGCCCTGGATCCAACACTGATCCTTTTGGCACATCTCTGTTTATAGACCTCCAGTCTGAAAAGCATCCCTCCACCACCACACTCTGTATTCTACCTTCAAGGTACTTCTGCCTCAAAGGGCAGGATCTCCCTCAGTTCAATGTGATCAAACCTTGCTAGATACTCTTGCATTGAGGAATCTGATTGAATGCCTTCCCGAAGTCTATATACATCATATTCACCATTCTGTTCTCATCAATCGTCTTTGTTACTTCTTCAAAAAACTCAATCAAGTTCATAAGACATGATTTCCCACACAGAAAGCCGTATCGACTGTTCCCAATCAGTCCTTGCCAATCCAAATACATGTAAATATTGTCCCAGAGGATTCCCCCGAACAATTTACCCATCACCGACGTCAGGTTCATCAGTCCATAGCTGGCTTTCCCTTATTAACTTCCTTAAATAGTGGCACCACCTGAGCCAATCTCCAGTCTTCCAGCATCTTACTTGTGACTATCGATGATACAAATATCTTAGCAAGGGATGCAGCAATCACTTCCCTAGCTTCCCAAAGAGTTCTAGAGTACACCTGATCAGGCCCTGGGGATTTATCCTCCGTTGTGTGTTTTAAGACATCCAGTACCCCGTCCTCTATCAGGTGGACATTTTTCAGGATGTCACCATCTATTCCCTCACATTCTGCACCTTCCATGTCATTCTCCACAGTACATAATGATGCAAAATACTCTTTTAGTAATTTCCCCATCTCTTGCAACTCCACACATAGGCTACCTTGCTGATCTTTGAGGGCTCCTATTTTCTTCTTAGTTATACTTTTGTCCTTAATATAGTTATGAAATGTCTTTGGATTCTCCTTAACCCTATTTGCTAAAGTTATCTCACTTCTTCTGTTTGCCCTCCTGATTTCTCTTTTAAATATGCTCCAATTTCTTTTATGCCCTTCTAAGTATTTACTTGATCTCTGCTGCCTACACCTGATATATGCACCCTTTCCTTTTTTTCTTATCAAAACCTCAATTTCCCTCGTCATCCAGCATTCCCTACAACTACCAGGGTCGCTTTTCACTCGAACAGGACATATTGTCTCTGGATCACGTTATCTCAATTTTGAAGGCTTTCCATTCTCCATCTCTCCCTTTGCCTGAGAACAAATCCCCCAGTCAACTCTTGAAAGTTGTTGCCAGGGACTGTCAAAATTGGCTTCCCTGTAATTTAAGTGTTCCACTTTTAGATCCTGCCTATCCTTTTCCGTCACTATTTGAAAACTAATAGAATTATGATTGCTGCGTCCAAAGTGCTCCACCACTGACACCTCAGTCACTTGTCCTGTCTTATTTCCTAATAATAGGTCACGTTTTTACCTTCACTAGTAGGTACATCCATATACTGAATCAGAAACTATTCTTGTACACACTAAAGCATGCCTTGTCCACCTATATTCCTAACACTACTGCAGTCCTAGTCTCTGTTTGGAAATTGAAAATGACCTATCATTTCCACCCTCTTCTTCTTACAGATTACTGAGATCTCCTTCCAAATTTTCCTCTCAATTTCCCACGGAGTATTGGGAATCCAAAATAAAATCCGAATAAAATTCCTTTTTTTTATTTATCAGTTCAACCCAAATACCTGGACGCACTTGGAGGAATATCCTACCTAAGTACAGCCGTAATGTCATGCCATATCAAATATGCAACTTGCTCTAATCTCTTGTCCCCTCTTTCTTTCCTTCTCGCAGCCTTTGTTTTCCACAATATTAAGCTGCAAGTCTTGTCCACCCCTGAGCCGCATCACTGAGCAACAGCAGATCTACTGGTCATTGTCATGTAGGTGATGTTGTGGCCAATCAATTATTCTTATTTCCCAGGTTCATTCCAAGATCTTACACCTGTGTGTGGTGTTAATGATGTCTTGCTCCGAGCAGCCACAGACTGTTTTGTCTGATTCACTGTCACTTTCTCCTTTGATCGATTTGTGAACATTTGCTGTCAGAAACTAAAAAAAAACGGCAAAAAGAAAGCTGCAGCTGCGTTTATCGCAGCAACCACTGTTCCATTTTGTTTATTTTCAGAATATCCCTCAGTATTTCACATAGCATGGGTTAGTTATAATTGACAATATACAGAAGCTGTGTTAAAGAAAGCCAATATACTACCCTGAACCTGGTTGGCTAGCATTTGGCTGGCGCCACAGTGTCTTCACACCATCGCTTCCATTCTTTTCAAATCTGTTGCTTAATTCCCTGATAGTCGGGCACATTCTACACGCCAGTGGTGTACACAAAGGACTGAGGGGTCAGAACACAAGAATCCTAGTGATCAAGAAATGGAGAGCAGAACAAAAGGTTTTGAATGTTCTCTTCACTCTATCAGAAACCTTCAAAGATCTTTGTTTGGTATGTGTTACAGAGTTAATATATTATAACATGAAAAGAATAAATTAAATTGAATTGAATCCCTGGGAGGACAAAGATTCCGAATATGCATTTAAGAAAGTTGAGTGGGTGATGGGGAATCTTGAAGCTAAGTATGAATACATTTCTGGAGTGAGTCTGTCCAAGTTCAAGCAGCTGGTTCTGTGTGCTGTGAGATATCCAGGAACATCAATTATTCGGTCAATGAATTAAAAAAGTACTCAGAGAAGTCCATGGGCGCACCATCTAATGTGACAGTTCTGCCATGTATCTGACAGTCTTCTCAGCCAACGATGTAACGCCATCCAATGGTCTATTTGGACTTCAGTGAGGCGTTCGAGAAGGTTCCCCATGGGAGACTGATTAGCATAGTTAGATCTCATGGAATGCAGGGAGAACTAGCCATTTGGATACAGAACTGGTTCAAAGGTAGAAGACAGAGGATGGTGGAGGAGGGTTGTTTTTCAGACTGGAGGTCTGTGACCAGTGGAGTGCCACAAGGATCGGTGCTGGGCCGTCTACTTTTTGTAATTTACATAAATGATTTGGATATGAGCATAAGAGGTACAATTACTAAGTTTGCAGATGACAACAAAATTGGAGGTGTAGTGGACAGTGAAGAGGGTTACTTCAGATTACAACAGGATCTGGACCAGATGGGCCAATGAGCTGAGAAGTGGCAGATGGAGTTTTATTCAGATAAATGCGAGGTGCTGCATTTTGTGAAAGCAAATCTTAACAGGACTTATACACTTAATGGTAATGTCCTAGGGAGTGTTGCTGAACAAAGAGACCTTGGAGTGCAGGTTCATAACTCTCTGAAAGAGGAATCGCAGATAGATAGGATAGTGAAGAAGGCGTTTAGTCTGCTTTCCTTTAATGGTCAGAATATTGAGTGAAGGAGTTGGGAGGTCATGTTGCGGCTGTACAGGACATTGGTTATATTGTTGGAATATTGCGTGTGATTCTGGTCTCCTTCCTATCGGAAAGATGTTGTGAAACATGAAAGTGTTCAGAAAAGGTTTACAAGGATGTTGCCAGGGTTGGAGCATTTGAGCTACAGGGAGAGGCTGAACAGGCTGGGACTGTTTTCCCTGGAGCGTTGGAGGCTGAGGTTTACAAAATTATGAGGGGCATGGATAGGATAAGTAGACAACTCTTTTCCCTGGGATGGGGAAGTCCAGAACTAGATAGCTTCGTTTCGGATGAGGGGGGAAAGATATAAATGAGACCTAAGGGGTAGCTTTATCACGCAGAGGGTGGTAAGTGTATGGAATGAGCTGCCAGAGGATGTGGTGGAGGCTAGTACAATTGCAACATTCAAGAGGCATTTGGATGGATATATGAATAGGAAGGGTTTGGAGGAATACGGGCCAGGTGCTGGCAGGTGGGATTAGATTAAGTTGGGATATCTGGTCAGCATGGACGGGTTGGACCGAAGTGTCTGTTTCCATGCTGTACATCTCTATGACTCTATGACTAGCTGCCATCTCAAATATTCAGGTCCCGAAACAGAAAAAATGGCACCCTTTTCCGCCCAATCACATTGCCCAATTTGATGAATGAAATGTTCACAGTTAAAGGGACGTCTGGAAAATGGGAAGCCTTCAGAAATGAGATAACGAGAGACCAGAGAATGTGTATTCCTGTTAGGATGAAAGGAAAGGCTGTTAGGTATATGGAATGCCCGATGACTAAAAAAAAAGGGTTTGTTTAAGAAAATGAAGGAAGCATATGTCAGGTATAGACAGGATAGATTGAGTTAATCCTTTGAAGTGTATAAAGGCAGTAGGAGTATTTTGAAGAGAGAAATCAGGAGGTCAAAAGGGGGACATGAGATTCCTTTGGCAAATAGAGTTGATGAGAATCCAATAGGTCTTTACAAATATATTAAGCTCAAAAGGGTAACGAGGGAGAGAATAGGGCCCCTAAGTGATCAGCAAGGAGGCCTTTGTGTGGAGCCGCAGGAGATGGGGCAGATATTAAATGAGTATTTTGCATCAGTATTTACTATGGAAAAGGATATGGAAGATAAAGAATGTAGGGAAATAGACGGCGACATCTTGAAAAATGTCCATATTTCAGAGGAGCAAGTGCTGGATGTCTTGAAACGTATGAAAGTGAATAAATCACCTGGACCTGATCAGTTGTACCTTAGATCTCTGTGGGACGCTAGGGAAGTGCTTGCAGAGCCCTTTGCTGAGATATTTGTATCATCGATAGTCACAGGTGAAATGATGGAATACTGGAAGTTGGCTAATGTGGTGCCACCTTTTAAGAAAGTTGGTATGGACAAACCAGGGAACTATAGACCAGTGAGCCTGACGTCGATGGTGGACAAGTTGCTGGGGAGAATCCTGAGGGACAGGATGTACATGTATTTAGAAAGGCAAGAATTCATTAGGAATAGGCAACATGGCTTTGTGCGTGTGAAATCATGTCTCACTAGCATGATGAGGTTTTTGAAGAAGTAACAAAGAAGATTGATGATGGCAGAGCGGTAGATGTGATCTATATGGACATCAGTAAGGCATTTGACAAGCTCCCATGATAGACTGGTTTTTAAAGTTAGATCTCACGAAATACAGGGAGAACTCGCAATGTGGACACAGAACTGGCTCAAAGGTAGAAGAGAGGGGGTGGTGATGGTGGGTTGCTTTTCAGACTTGAGGCCTGTGACCAGTGGAGTGCCACAAGGATCAGTGCTGGGTCCACTACTTTTCATCACTTATTTTAATGATTTGGATGGGAGCATGAGAAATATCGTTAGTAAGGTTGCAGATGACACCAAAATCGGAGGCGTAGTGGACAGCAACGGTATCTTGATCAGATGGAGAAAGTGAGGACTGCAGATGCTGGAGATCAGAGCTGAAAATGTGTTGCTGGAAAAGTGCAGCAGGTCAGGCAGCATCCAAGGAGCAGCTGAGTCAACGTTTCGGGCATGAGCCCTTCTTCAGGAATCGACAAGTTGGACCGAAGGGTCTGTTTCCACTCCTGAAGAGGAGCTCATGCCCGAAACGTTGACTCAGCTGCTCCTTGGATGCTGCCTGATCTGCTGCGCTTTTCCAGTAACACATTTTCAGCTCTTGATCAGATGGGTCAATGGGCTGAGAAGTGGCAGATGGAGTTTAATTTAGATAAATGTGAGGTGCTGCACTTTGGAAAAGCAAATCTTAGCAGGACTTATACACTTAATCGTAAGGTCCTGGTGAGTGTTGCTGAACAAAGAGACTTTGGAGTGCAGGTTCATAACTCCTTGAAAGTGGAGTCGCAGGTTGATAGGATAGTGAAGAAGGGATTTGGTATGCTTTCCTTTGTTGGTCAGAGTATTGAGTATAGGAGTTGGGAGGACGTTTTGCAGCTGTACAGGACATTGGTTAGGCCACGTTTGGAATATTGGGTGCAATTCTGGTCTCCTTCCTATCGAAAATGTGTTGTGAAACTTGACAAGCTTCAGAAAAGATTTGCAAAGATGTTGCTAGATTTCGAGGATTTGAGCTATAGGGAGAGGCTGAACAGGCTGGGGCTGTTTTCCCTGGAACGTCAGAGGCTGAAGGGTGACCTTATAGAGGTTTATAAATCATGAGGGGCACGGATAGGATAAATAGGCAAAGTCTTTTCCCTGGGGTTGGGGAATCCAGAACTAGAGGGCATAGGTTTAGGGCGAGAGGGGAGATATATAAAATAGACTTACGAGACAACCTTTTCACTCAGAGGGTGGTACGTGTACCGAATGAGCTGCCAGAGGAAGTGGTGGAGGCTGGTACAATTGCAGCATTTAAAAAGGCATCTGAGGGGTACATGAATAGGAAGGGTTTGGAGGGATATTGGCAAGGTGCTGGTTGGTGGGAGTAGAGTGGATTGGGATACCTGGACAGCATGGACAAGTTGGATCAAAGGGTCTGTTTTCATGCTGTACATCTCTATGACCTTGTGACTCTGTGACGTCAGGGAACCAGGGAGTTCCAAGTGGTTTCCAGCACCACGTGCAGCCAATCTGGCTACCCACCTCTGTGATAGGCAGCGACATTTGTCTATCAGGCTGTTCCCATCTTTCAACGAGAACCTGTGGACTGAAGATGCTGGAGATAAGAGTCAAGCGTGTGGTGCTGGAAAAGCACAGCAGGTCAGGCAGCATCCGAGGACTAGGGGAATTGACAATTTGCACATCAACACTTAATCAGGAATGCGGCTTTTTAGATTAGACTTACGGTGTGGAAACAGGCCCTTCGGCCCAACAAGTCCACACCGACCCGCCGAAGCGCAACCCACCCATACCCCTGCATTTACCCCTTACCTAACACTACGGGCAATTTAGCATGGCCAATTCACCTGACCCGCACATCTTTGGACTGTGGGAGGAAACCGGAGCACCCGGAGGAAACCCATGCAGACACGGGGAGAACGTGCAAACTCCACACAGTCAGTCGCCTGAGGCGGGAATTGAACCCGGGTCTACAGGCGCTGTGAGGCAGCAGTGCTAACCACTGTGCCACCGTGCCGCTTGTGGGCCAGTGGCCTGAGAATTCATACGTATTGAATTATCAGCTACCTTCCCCAAAGCTCAACCCCTGCCATTCATCCTTCAGCACCCTCAGCCCAAAAGCCCATTCCTGTTGAAGGGCCTATGCCCGAAACATCGATTCTCCTGCTCCTCGGATGCTGCCTGTCCCATCTTTGTTCAAGCACTCTGGAAAGTTTCTGTCAGTCAGTGAAACCCAACAATGGGAATTACGAAAACTGGGATAGACATTGACAATTCATTTGGAACTTCAATGTCTGAATGGAGTCTGGGAACATAGGAACAGAAGTAGGCCAGACTGCTCAACGAACCTGAAAGCTGTTTGATACATTGGTGGCTGATCTTGGATCTCAGCAAAATATTCCTGCTTTCTCTCTAAGCCCCTTAATGCTCCAAATATGTAAAAGTATTTCCTCCCGCCAACCATACAAGTTTTACTAATTCTATGCATATGAACATCTGGAAGAAGGGCCCAAGGAATCGGCTGCAATTACATAGTGGAGGAGGGACAGGCGGTGATTGCAGTATCAGGGTAGATGTAGGTTTTTTTTATTGGTGACAACCTTTAGAATTCCGAAGCAGATGTGTCTTCAGAGTTGCACTTCAGAATCTCCTTAAGTCAAGCGTGCACTGTTCAGTTGGCAGTTTGGACGACAAATGCAATGTTGGCATATTTTACAAGAGGGCTAGAATATCCAGGCAGGGGCATACTGCTGAAATTCTTTTAGGCTATAGAGTCCATCTTTTGTTTAGCTCAGCGTGGTGCTGGAAAAGCACAGCAGGTAAGGCAGCATTCGAGGAGCAGGAAATCGACGGTTTTGGCAAAATCCCTTGACCAGGAATGGAGGCAGGGAGCTTCTATGGTGGAGAGATAAAATGAGGTTTCCTGCCTCTAATCCTGATGAACGGCGTTTGCCCAAAACGTCGATGTTCCTGCTCCTTGGATGTTGCCTGACCTGCTGTGCTATTCCAGCACCACTCTGATCTAAACTCTGGTTTTCAGCATCAGCAGTCCACACTTTTGCCGATAGAATCCATTTACCAGGCCCACTGTCAAGGAAAGATGGCCAGCATTCTCAACGATCCATCCCACTCTGACAATGTTTTTCTACAAGCTCTTCCATCTTGGAGAAGGTAATGAAGTTTGAACAAACTCACGAGCCATATTCGAAACAGTTTCTATTCTTCTGTTGTTAGTATACGGAGTGGACTCACAAACTCTTAGCATTCACCTTTATTTTTGTTTGTGCCGCTGTTTACCTACTATTTTCTTATCTATGCTCCTTAACTCTGTGATCTGCCTGGATTGCTCGCAAGACAAAGCTTTTCACAGTGTCTCAGAACACGTAACAATAAATTCAATTCAATTCAATTCAATTCAAGGCTCTGGTCAGACTGATTAGAATATTCTGAGCTGTTGTGGAATCCACATCTATGGAAGCATGTGCTGACATTCCAATCGGTCCAGGGAAGGTTTACAAGAAAGGGTCTATGGAAAAACGCGTTTGTGGTATCAGAGGCAGGTGAGGTCTCTGGATCTCAGTGGAGTTCAGAAGGATGGGAGGTGGGAATTTCTTCGAAGGTATGTTATAATGGGAGACTGGATAGACTAAACATGGAAAAGATGATTCCACTGGTAGGAATCAAATGCAAACCTAGACAGAAGTGACATCACTTCAGAATTAGGATGTTTACAAAATTATTAAACCATGGGTGTGGAATCTGTGGAACCGATTGCCGCGGAATGGTGTAAGGTCCAAGTCCCTGGCTGCACTTATGACAGAGATAGGTAGATTTAAACTGAAAGAGGTGAGCATGTGATCAAATAGAAGCAAAAACAGAAGTGGTGGGAAATCATCAACAAATCTGGCAGCATCTGAGGAGAGAAATCCAAGTTACTATTTCGGATCGAGTAATACTTTCTCAGGAAGGTTCACAGGAATAGAGATAGGTTTGTGATTGATAACGGGATGGAGGTTTTTAGTGACAGGGCAGAAGAATCTGACTTTTAAACTTATCAAACAGGATACGTTTTAGTTTTTACCTCATTTGAGTACGGACATATTGGCACTAGAGTGAGTGGCTTATAAGGAGAGATTGAGTCGACTTGGATTATACTCAATAGAATTGAGAAGGATGAACGAGGGATCCTCTGAAAACATTTAAAAATATGACGGTAACCGATTAGATAGAAACTGGTGTGGTAAACTAGATCTCGGGGATAGAGTCTCCAAACAAGCAGAGCAGATTAAGTTATTATGTGAGAAGAAATTTCTTCACAAACAGGTTGTGAATCTATGGTATTCACTGCCCAGTGAAGTAATTGAGGCATCCTCATTGCAGTTTTTCTAGTCAAAGATAGATTTTTGAATAATAAAGACATTAGCTGTAATTGTGAGCAGGACAGTAAGTAGAGATGAGTCCACGAGAAGATAGGCCATGATCTTATTTAATAGAGGAGCCAGTTTGATGGGCCAGATAGACTGCTCCTGTTTCTTATGCTTTCATGATGGAATGTTGGGACAGACTTATTGGAGCGAACGTTCTAATTCTGCTCTGATACCCAATGCGTGGAAAGTGGAAAACAAGGAGAAGACAGAGGGAGGCTGCAACGATAGAGAGAAGAGATTGTGAGAGAGGTCAGAATGAAGGAAAGAACAAGGACTGGCGAAGGATCGAGCAGGTTGCCACGGGAAACGGGAGTCAGGATCGCTGGAAATCAGTGAAGAAAATAATGCCTTGGAATTTTCTTCGTAAGGTAGCATTTGTTCCAGTGGTACAACATCGGGCTTGCCAGGGAATACTTGTTCTGGCAAACATTCGACCAAATTTTCCATTTAAGTTTGAACGTGAGACCCGAGATGAGGGAACAATTGTACATCTGCCTAGTTTAAATCTTCCAGCTTTGTGAATGTTCGCTGGAAATGCATCCACTGTGATCCTATTCTGTAAATGTGTTCGGGATGTGGGCTTTCACTGTGTAGAAGTGTGTCCATGGGTTTTGGAGAAGGAATAATAATTTGTTGCATGCTGTCGTCTGTACTCTTGTCTCGATTCAGTAATGCAAGATGCAAAACATTGCTCCTCTCATGTGCGTTCTGGCTCCGAGTTCCTGGTCTTGAGTCGATGAAGAAGTTAATGCGTTCTCGAATCTGTTTCTGTCCAAATACCTTAAACGCAATCACAAATAAGATAAGGTGATGTTTTGACAGTAACTATCATTAAGCACATATGCTATTGAGGATCTTCAGAAAATCAATGTTAGCACTCCAGAGAATCATCTTGTCACAACGTCATCGAAACTTGAAGGTGTACAAATCAGAACTAACCCTTCAGGAGAAAGCTTCCATGCGACCAGATATTATAAATTAATGACTTCACGTTTGCCTGAATTGGGTGCATAACCTCTAAACCCTTCCTATTTATGTGCACCTCCTGATGCCATTGAAAGTTTGTCATTGTATCAGCTTCCATCACTTCTTCTAGCAGCTAATTTCATACCTGCACCACTCTTTGTGTGAACGATTTGTCCCTTAGGTACTTTTATATCTCTCCCATCTCATCTGAATCATTTCCCTTTTGTTTTGGACTCCCCTACCCAAGGTAAAAGGCCCCAGCTATTTGCATTTTCTATGTAATCGTCAGCAAGTTCACCTGTCAGCCTCCGTTTGTCGGTGGTTGGTCATGGCATGACAGCCAGTAAAGAGGCATTTCATGACCAAATATTTGTACGAATCTGAGAGGAGTAAGTTTACCAAGAGAAATGAATTGATAGAAAGACCTCTTGCATCTTTTTTCAACCAGAGCTTGGATCGTCATCTGTAAATGTACCAGTAGTCCGAGATTTCTCTGCATTATGATCCACAGACTATTTTTCACTTGTTCACTCACTCACTGAACTTATCCTTCGCCGTTTCAGCATTTCTATGTCCATTTTATATTTTATTGTTCCACACGGCTCTGAGTTACGGGTAAACGTTGCACATTATCAATCATCTCAGATATTGACAGGCATTACAAAGTGCTGTATCTCGAGAAACAATTCTTGTGGTCCTTATTTTTACCAGCCTGATAACCCAAAAAATGAAATTTCATTCCCACTCTCTGTTTTTCTCCTTTACCAGCCTTTACAGCATGTCCCGTTTCCCCAGCACTGCCTGGGCTCACTGACAGAACGAATCGCCTCCACTGTAAACACTAAAGACACATTTGACAATTCTGAAACCTACTGAGTGTAATCTTTTCTTGCCCTTACTCTCTCCGTGTCCCTTCGAGATGATCCATCCCATTAACAGTCAGTTGTGTCAGGTTTAACCACTGGTCAGTAAAGAGTAGAGTAACTTTTATTTGTCATTTCTACCATATACATACAACTGAGACATCACGGGAGAGAGAGAGAGAGACAGAGACAGGGACAGAGCGAGAGAGAGTAGTTTTTATTTGCCATTTATGCTATATACAACTGATACAGTAAAAATGAGAGAGTGTTCCTCCAGGACCGAGGGTGCTCCATAGGCAGCACAAACTAAACAATCGTACGTGGCATAACGTGCATAAGAAGTGCAAACCATGCAAGTTATAGTGTAATGGAAGAATTATAAATTATACATATTTTACTGGCTGATCAGACTGTGTTAAGGAGCCTGATGGCTTTGAGAAAGAAACTGTTGCACAATCTGGCTGTGACAGACTGAATGCTCCAGTATCTTCTACCAGATGGCAGGAGGGAGAAGAGTTTGAGGGCGGGTGTGTGAGGTCTTCTACAATACTCTTGGGATTTCGGATGCATCGTGTTGTCTACATATCTGTATTGGAGGGAAGAGAGACCCCAATGATTTTCTCAGCTGTCTTCAATATCCATGGTAATGTCTTATTTTCCGAGACTGTGCAATTCCCGAACCAGGCAGTGATGCAACACTGGGCACTCTCAACGAACACCCTGTGGAATGTGCTGAGGATGGGGGTGGGTCGTGGAGTTTCCTCAGCCTGTGCAGAACGTAGGGCTGCTGCTGGCCTTTCTAGGCTACCAAGCAGGTGTTGAGGGTCCAGGTGAGATTCGCTGCCAGGTGCATACCAAGTAATTTGGTGCTCTTCACTATCTCCATGGGTAAGCATTCCAGTGGACAGTGATTGCTGATGACAATCAAGAATTATTCACTCCAATCTGATTCTGTACCTATCGTAATTCTGTCAATATCAGCCTCTGTACATGTCCAGTACACTACAAGTAACAGAGAATATTTCACGCCATCTCTTGCTGTACAGTTCATGTGTATCGCAGAGTCAGCTCTGGTAGATTGTGGTTTCATTCTAGTGGGAGGAACTGGTTTATCTGGAGCTTATGAAACCACTGAGGATGTACTTCAGTGCATTATTTTACAAGGTAAGGAATTCCATTGCGATGTTGGATTTGTTAAAACTAACAATGTTTCATCTCAAACCAAGAACTAACAGTCCTTCTTGGAACAACCACTGTTCTGCGGGATGTGGAGGTCACTGTGTTGGACTCGGGTGGACAAAGTTAAAGATCACACAACAGCAAGTTGTAGCCCGCCAGGTTTATTTGCAAGGGCTAACCTTCAGAGCGCTGCTCCTTCATCAGGTAACTCATGGGGCAGGATCGTACAACACCAAATTTAAACCAAAAGATCACAGTTTCATGCAATTAAAGCAAAATATGATTTATCGAAAAGCAACTACCTGACGATCTCGAGGACCCGATGGAAACATGACATGAAAGACCTGTTTCCAACAGTGACTGTGTCTTTTGTTTACAGCAATTAAACAGACGCCATCTCCAAATGATTGAATTCTTGCCCTTTCTCTCTCCCCACACTTTCCGTGGGGAGTAATACACAGGGGTGGACCCTGAACCCACCCACCCCCTTCTCCACATCATCTTTCCAACGTTGTCCTGCACAGGGCAAAGGTGGACACCAGTCAAAACGTTCCAGCAAAGAGTGATGTGTGTGGCTGTGGCTGCACGTGTGTGTGTGTAAGTGTGAGTATTTAGAGACTTACCCCACAGAGTTAGCAGCAAACAATCTTGTCAATGTCTAGTCCAGTACTAGAGAGGGGGCAGGAGAGCAGTGTTGTACAGGGTTGGGGGCAGAGGGGGTTGGGGGTGGAGAAGGTGTTGCACGGGGTTGGGAGTAGGGACTCGGTATTGGGGATGGGGAGGTGTGGCTCAGGTTTGGGAGTGGCGAGGCGATGCACAGAGTTGCGGGCGAGGGGGCGGTGTTGGGACAGGGGGGATGTTGCACGGAGTTGGGAGCGGGGGAGGTGTTGCACGGGATTGGGAGTGGGGAGCTGTTTTGTGTGCGGGTGGAACGGTGGTTGTAGCTGGGCACAGTGTTGCACGGAGTTGGGGGCTTGGGAGGTTTTTCAAGGGTTTGGGGTGAAGTTTGGGGTTGGGGGAGGTTTTACACGGAGTTGTGGCCGGAGGAAATGTTGGACAGTGTTGGGGAGGTATTGCAAAGATTTGGGGCTGGTTGGGAGGTGTTGCACGGGTTTGGGCCGAGGAGGTATTGCACGGGTTGTGGGGGGGAGGGTGTTGAGCTGTTGCACGGTTGTGGGGGCGAGGTGAGTTGTTGCAAGGGGGTTTGGGACAGGGAGGTGTTGCACAGGGCTGAGATCCAGGGGAGGTGTTGCACGGAGTTGTGGGCGAGGGGAGGTGTTGCACGGTGCTGTGGGCGGTGGGAGGTGTTGCACCGCATTGTGGTCTAGAGGAGGTGTAGCGCGTGGTTGTGGGCGGTGGGAGGTGTAGCGCGGGGTTGTGGTCCAGGGGAGGTGTTGCACGGGGTTGTGGGCGGTGGGAGTTGTAGCGCGGGGTTGTGGGCGGGGGAAGGTGTTGCACGGGGTTGTGGGCGGGGGAAGGTGTTGCAGGGGGTTGTGGTCCGGGGGAAGGTGTTGCACGGGGTTGTGGTCCGGGGGAAGGTGTTGCACGATGTTGTGGCGCGGGGGAGGTGTTGCACGGGGTTGTGGTTCAGGAGAGGTGTTGCACGGGTTTGTGGGTCGGGGGAGGTGTTGCACAGGGTTGTGGGCCGGGGGAGGTGTTGCACGGGGTTGTGGGTCGGGGGAGGTGTTGCACGGGTTTGGAGGCAATGTCGGGGGCGGGCGTGGTCTCGTGCACTGTGTCCTGCTGCAGTCTCTTGAATGCGGAGCAGACCTTAAAAACTCCGAGCTCCAGGGAAATGCATTTTATCGATTCACCAAATAATCGATTAGCCAAACAAAATGGTGCCCACCCATCACGTTCAGATAATCAACGTCCCCGTTTATTGAACAAAACCCTTACACATACACACACATCATCTCAAAGACGTGTACTCCATCACGCTCACACACACTCTACCAAGCACACAAACATGCACTCTCTCACACACGGATGGAAACAGTCTCTCTCTCTCTAACACACACACACACATACGACGTTCTGTGGGTGAATTTGCATTTGCAGAATTGTACTGAATAACAATTGGGCGGCACGGTGGCACAGTGCCTCACAGTGGCAATGACCCGGGTTCAATTCCCGCCTCAGACAACTGTCTGTGTGGACTTTGCACATTCTTCCTGTGACTGCGTGGGTGTGTTCCCACAGTCCAAAAAAGTGCAGGTTAGGTGAATTGGCATTCTAAATTGCCTGTAGTGTTAGGTGAAGGGGTAAATGTAGGGGAAAGGACCTGTGTGGGGTGCTCTTCGGAGGATCGGTGTGGGCTTGTTGGGCCGAAGGGCCTGTTTCTGCACTGTAAATAATCTTTAAAAAAAACAACATTGAGTTCATTGAGAACGTGACCAAACTGGTGGTGGTGTCTATGTGTTTCAGTAAGGAGCTTGATAAGCTTCCACATGGTCGTCTCTTTCACAAAATATGGAGGCATGAGATTGAAGGTGATTTAACAGGTTGGATCAGAAATTAGCTGGGTGAAAAAACTAGAGAGTAGTGATTGATGGGAAATATTCATTCAGTTTCTAGTGGCATACGGCAAGGATGTGTTTTGGTTCAACTGTTGTTTGTAATTTGTATAAATGTACTGGATGAGAGGATAGAAGGACATTAAAGTTGGTAGAGTTGTCAATAGTGATGAAGGATGTTGCAGGTTACAGAGAGACATAGATAAGCTGCACATCTGGGCCGAGAAGTGACAACTGGATTTTCATGGTTCAAGATGTAAGGTGATTCACTTTGGAAGGGGTAACAAGAATGCAGAAACCTGGGCTAATGTTAAGATTCTTGGTAGAGAAGATAAACAGAGAGGTCTCGGAGTCCAGATATTCACCAGTTTGATAGGGATGTTCTGAAGGCATACGGTGTGTTAGCGTTTATTAGTAGAGGGATTGAGTTTTGGAACCACGAATTCATGTTGCAGCTGTACAAATCTCTGTTGCAGCCACATTTGGAGTATTGCATGCAGTTCTGCTCACCATATTATAGGAAAGATGTGGAAGCTTTGGAAAGTGTTCAGAGGAGATTTACGAGGATGTTGCCTGTTATGGAGGTAAGGTTTAATGAGAAAAGGCTGAGGGATGTTAGAGAGAAGAGGTTTGAGTTGGCGACTTCATCGAAGCTTATGAGATATTCAGAGGGTTTCATAGGTCGGACAGTGAGAGCCGCTTTCCTAGAATGGTAAGGGATGACATGAGTGGGCATAGCTTTAAATTGAGGGGTGGTATATACAGGACAGATGCCAGAATTCGTTTCTTTTTTAAGGAGTGCTAGCGGTATGGATTGCCCTGCCTGTAGCAGTAGTAGACTCACCAACTTTTAAGGGCATTTAAATGGTCATTGGATAGGCATATGGATGAAAATGGAATAGCATAGGTTCCATGGGCTTCAAATGGGTTCCACAGGTAAGCACAACATCGACAGCCAAAGGGTCTGTGCTGTGCTTTAAAGTTCAATGTTCCATATTCTATTTGAAGAAACATTTTATCTTGCTCAAAAAGCACACAACCTGCAAGCAGTAAATGCAGGAAGTTGTTCCATAATTTTTTTAAATATAAATTACTACTTTGGAAATTGAACGTATCTGGCTCAAAATTGGGATACAGACTGGACAAAAGTGCTGGAATTTTGTAATAATGTATCAAAACCCGCAACCTATTCTAAAAACAATGCGAGAGTTAACCTCAATGTAGGCTTGTTCAATATCTCCTTTTAATTGCATGTCACTGTGATGTTTTGCTTTCAATTCTGTGTCTTCTGATCCTGTCCCACTCGTCACACTCTGTAAGCTAGTAAATCCAAATAAACCCTCTGCAATATGACATGGTCTTATGTGATTTTTAACACTGTTAAACAGGGAAGCCACATCCCTGTGTTGAGGAGAACAGTTCTCAGAGAGACATTTAACAACCAGAATATCGTTACCAAATGGTCATAATCAATATTATGACAACTCTGACATGAGATCTTAGCATGGAGGGGTATGGTATTGTTATCAATAATAGCATATACGCATTTTGCTGTGTTTGTTATTAACCAAATGTGATTTACATATTCCAATAAACTTTTAAGATAAAATCTGTTCGGTTACAACTGGGGTTTAAATTACTGTCGTCATCTATTTATTCAAATTCTTGAAAAACACTTGGAGTGCGCTGTGACAATCCCCCGGGCAATGCCAGCAGCTATAAATGAAAAACTTTGGTAAATATTGCATCATTTATTAATACGGAGAGAGATAGCTTGAACGAAAATATTTTCGAGAAAATATTTCTTCCAATTCAAAAGGCGCAGCAAATATTTTACATAGTCCTTCCAATTCCAACAATTCCTGGTGAGTATATTATATCATTGAATGTGTGCAAATCTGTCTTGAGGATTCCCTACGGTTTCAAGATGCAATTCAAAGTGATACATGGGCATTTTGGGACCTCTCTCAAACATGGTTAGATGATCGGTGGTCTAGTCTCTGGTTACAGATTACCGTGCAGAATCCCCATCACTGCAGACCTGGAAGAATTTGCTTGAGCAATTGAAATTTCCATATTATAATTCAGTTTGTCTTGCGACGTTCTAGAAATATCCAATTCAATTGGAGACTAGAGACAGTTTCGATGAAATTAAGTAAAATACTCACTTTCGTTTTCTCGTGTGAACAACCGTTAGGTTTCTCTATTTATCTGAAGGTAATAATTAACTTATAGATTTTTCTGGCACCACACATTTTTTCTCTTTAAAAAACTGTGTTTATATACTGGCCCGAGGCTGAATGGGTTTGTGCACAATAAACGTTTGTTGTTATTTTCTGATTGTATGCAACATAGCATTCTGGAATCTGAGTTTAAGGAAAACACCATAAATTGAGAAGCGTTTTTAGAACACTTTTAACTGTGAGTCATTTCTTTCATCCTTTGGAAGACGCTGGAACTGGGTGTATGTGTCGATCTGTGCTCATGAGAAGTGACTCAGAGAATTAGTCAATTCAACTATCATGGTTTGCAAAGTTCCTGTTCATCCCAGACCAAAAGTGTTGGGATAAAGGAATCCCTGAAGAGTTTAAAAGCTGAGTAGATTGATTCTCAGCTGTGTGATAGATTCCTGAAGAAACTTCCGCTGTTTCGCTCTAAGAGTGGAAATCGCAACTGACATAACGAAGTGTAAAATCCAGGTTTTTTGATGTCAGTACTTTACGAGAGGTGTTTTTTTGCGTCAGTGGTGGCGATCTGTATACATTATATTTTTTTTTTTCAATTTATAGGGTGTTTTGAGATTAATGAGTTTATAGATTACTGTGTGCTCAATGCATTTGAATCTCTGTTATGAGTTCACAATTTGCATTGTTCTGTTTTCTCATCATTTGTTTGGTACTGAACTGTTGTTTTGTTGTTGAACTAAAATTTGCAGCATTGTGTGTTTACGAGTTATCAAGAGATCATGTTGTTCAAAACCAAAATAAATACCGTTCAGATCCATCACGTTCTATTCAGGTCCCGATTCTGGCTCGTACTGCAGTTAATTCAGCTCTTATCATACAGAAGAAATGTTGTTAAACTCATACTCTAACTTCTGAGTAACTGATTAGCTGATCCTACATCACCCTCCAGCCGTCCAGGTCCAGTACATAGCCCAGACTTTGACCAGACACCTCTGGGAATCAATTCCATATGTACTCTTTCACAAACGACTTCTCCCTTACTCTGGATGTCATCCAACTTGAAACAAACCGCCCACATTCCTGCAAAACCTGTAACTCTGCTATCACATAAAACACTGGGTAGATTACAGCTGCAATGTTGTGCATAGTTGTGGCCATCACTGTACAGGAAGAGCAGAATTTCACTGGGTTGAACACAGAGGAGACTTACAACCAAATTACCAGCACTTGGAAATTAGAGCAGCATTGTGGAAAGATTGGGTAGGGCTAGACATGTTTTCTGGAGAGCAGAGGAGAATGAAGTAAGTGAGGTGTACAAACTCTGGAGAGTTTTGATACAGACCTGTTACCACGAACGGACAGGAGCATTTATCATGGGACATGCATTGAGGCTAACTGCTGAAGGATCATTCAGTTCGTGAAGGCTAACCATTCCATACAGACAGTCGTGGTGTGTCTGGACGTCATTTCCCAGTTTGGGGTCGTGAGGTGGTAATTCTCAATTTATTTAAATGCAACCAGGATCTTCGAGGAGAAAGTGAGGTCTGCAGATGCTGGAGATCAGAGCTGAAAATGTGTTGCTGGAAAAGTGCAGCAGGTCAGGCAGCATCCAAAGAACAGCAGATTCGACGTATCGGGCATAAGCTCTTCTTCAGGCTTATGCCCGAATCATCGAATCTCCTTTTCCTTGGATGCTGCCTCTTTCCAGCAACACATTTTCAGCAACCAGGATCTTGCATTGAAGTGTATTAACCAAGAAGACTGCGGACCAGGTATTGGACATTGGAATGAGAATAGGGAGCTGGTTCAATTTCCTTTGAGGTAAAATCAAGGACTGCAGATGATGAAAACCAGAGTCGAGATTCGAGTGATGCTGGAAAAGCACAGCAGGTCAGACAGCATCCAAGGAGCAGGAAACTCGACGTTGCAGGCAAAAGTCCTTCACCAGGAATAAAATGCAGCACCTGTCCTTTGTTTGCAATTATCAGTTCTTGTCTGTGGAAAAACAGAATTAAACGTTTGAGTCGAGAAACTTTTCTTCAGAAGAGCATTTCTCTATGCAGCGTGATTCCAGTCACCAAACATTAACATTATTTTTCTCTTCACCGACGCTGCCACACCCGTTGAGTTTCTCAAACTACTTTTGCGTCTGTTCCACTTTTCCAGGAAAAAACAGCTATTTGATTTAGGGTTGCAATGTTCAAACTCCTAACAAGCCTCACAGAAGCACTTCCTGGAATCATAGAAGCTGACCACACAGAAGAGGTAATCCGTTCCATCAGGCATATGCTATCAAAGCTACACTGAAGCTGTAGTCGTCCTAGTTTTTTCGAGGTTAATCGCCTCGAATGTTACGACACTTCGAGTCCTCATCCAAATAGTCCTTAAAGGTTGGGAGGTATATTGCCTCAGCTACCACCCCATACAGTGCATTCCAAATCCCTAACCCTCTCTGGGTGAATGCCTTTTCCGCAAATCCCCTCTGTCTTTTATTTGAAAACCATGGTCTCTTGACTTCTCTGCACAGATCGAATAAACAGAAAAGAGTGCACACACCAGAAATGATTTCGGCTTGCAGATGTCCTTTTGAGATCTGCCATGACAACTTCCCAATTGACGCATTCATTTGCTGACAACGTCTATTGCTCTCTGGGCAGATTCAGATAATGTTTGATCAGTAATTTCCAATTCCAGTTTTACCTTCTGTCTCCTACAGTTAATTTCCTCATGGTTTTGATTCTCACGCGAGGGAAATGTGGACTCTCTAAGTGTACAACGTGCTGCCTGTTGGCTATGGCAACGTCGGATCTACTAAAGCGATTCAATATGTACTACTTCCGAACGTTTCTCCTGGGAATCACCCCTGTGTGCAGTATTATCTTTGTTCTGGCTCGTGCAGTCACAGACTGTTCCATCTGGTTCACTGTCTTTTTCTCCTTTGATCGTTTTGTGGCCATTTGCTGTCTGAAAATGAAGAGAAAATTTTGGACAGAGAAAACCTTGGTTGTGGCTCTAACGACAATTGGCATTCTGCTCTGTTTAAAATGTATTCCTTTTTATTTTGTGTTTAAACCTAAGAAGGTAATTAACAACATTCCACGGATTTGCCGAATACATGCAAGCTATTATAGCAACCCCAGGTGGCTGGGATTTAAATGGTTTGATAACGTTTTAACCCCTTTCATCCCATTCGCGTTAATTGTTTTGATGAACACGGTGACGATGAGGCGTGTTTTGGTGGCAAAACGACTCCGCAAGACTCTGAGGGGTCTTGGCACGAGAGAGAATCAGAGAGACACAGAGATGGACAGCCGAAGAAAGTCGATAATTTCCCTCTTCACTACATCCATCAGTTTTACACTTCTGTGGTTAGTGGATGGTATAACCTTCTTATCCCATGGTTTTCATGGAATAACTGGCTATTTTGGGAGGGCAAATATTTTACCGTATGTCGGGGATATGCTCAAAGATTTCAGCTGCAGCACAAACACATTATTTTATGCAGTGACTATGTCCAAGTTCAGAGATAAAGTGAAGAATGCGGTGCAACAACTGGTCAAGTAAATTCTTCACTTCAGGATGTCAGCAAAACAACTGGTAGGTCCAGATGTGGTCGCAGCATTCCCAGGAATTGCATATGTCTGGCCAAGATACCATCAAGACAAAGGAAGGACTGCAGATGCTGTAGGTCAGAGTTGAGAATGTCGTGCTGGAAAGCACAGGAGGTCAGCCAGGATCCGAAGAGCAGGAGAATCAATGTTTCGAACAAAGCCCTTCCTCAGAAATTGAGGGCTGATGCCCGAAAGGTCGAAACACCTGCTACACGGATGCCGCCTGACCTGCTGTGCTTTTCCAACATCACACTCAGTATTCCATCAGTCCAATCGCATCGATCTGAGTATAACACCCAGCAGTTCATGGCGAAGTGTCACAGACAGTGAACAGCAGGAGGCCATCCAGTTAAAAGAGCCTGGGGTGGGGCAAAGTCAGGGGGCATTGCAGAAAGACAGAATGAGAAAGAGAGAAAGACAGAGAGAGAGAGAGGAAAGCACAGAGAGAGAGAGAGAGAGAGAGAGAGAGAGAGAGAGAGAGAGAGAGAAAGAGAGAGACCGACCGAACGCGAAAAACAGAGACAGAGAGACGGAGAGAGACAGAGAGAGAGAATACCAGGCAGAACGGTGGATGGAGAGAAGCAGACAAACTGATACATGAAAGACAGGCTCAGCGAGAGAGAAACACAGACAGCACAAAGAGGGAAAGAGAAAGGGAAAGGGGAAACGTGAGTCAAAGACAAAGGTGAGAGGGAGGGACACAGAGAGGGTAACGAGACGAAACTCAGTATTCCAGCTTGTCTAAAGTCCCTCTCCACATGTTCTCTCTCCCTCTCTCACACTTTGTGTGTGTGTGTGTGTGTGTGTCTGTGTCCCATGAGGGACACGGCCTGCTTTGGAGAAGCTTGAAAGATGCCGATTCAAACAGAACCCACACACTCTCAGTCACACACAGAGAGATAGACAGAGCGAGAGAGATAGTGACTCACCAATACTTAATGCTTGTCACTCCACATGGCAAGAGGCTGATGGCTGCCTGAGCCAGGTTTAAATATCCCTAGGTCAATGAGTCAAACCCCATCTCCTTCCAAGTCCCAGCTCATTCAGTCAGCTCCTAGCTCTCAATACCTGACATACACTTCCCACAGGTATGGGCACACACCATCCATGAACTTTGTAGGACTATGAAGACGTCTGAGAGAATGCAGCAGGTCAATGGTTTAGACCAGGGCTGTCCCAGTCTGACCCTGTCCTTCCCTTAAAACGTCCCACTGGGGTACAGCCTGGGAACGAAAACGCACAGCTCTATACACACACACAGACATAAAGCTGCAGGTTCAAACCCTGAGGAGCCCCAGAGACACACTCACAACAGAAACTAACACCAGCTTATTCCACAAACTAACGCATGACGTTTGCACAACTAACACACATTCTTTGCACAAATTGATACATTTGTTTGCCCGGGTGAGAAAAGGCTTGTCTCCCAAATTAAGACAAGAGTTTTGTACTGATTGCAAGTTGATTGCACATATTTATACAAAGTGTTTGCACAAAGTAACACAATTTTTGTGCAAATTGATGCAACGTTCTTTGCCCAAATTAACGCAAATTTATTCCACAAATTAACACAGGATTTTTGCACAGATTAATGAAACTACAATGAACCTGTGCAGCGTGGAAGCTTGCTGATTTTGAATTGTTTCTGAATGAGGATACATCTTCTACTAACAAATAAAGTGTTTTTACACTTTGACATTGAAAAGGATGACACAGAGGGACAGGAAGGAGAGCTCGACTGGAGCGGGCAAGTCAAAAGGAACATGCATCAGAATTCAGTCACAGGAAGAACAGCTGAACATCTGACGACATCTAACAGCACGGCACTCTGTCTCTGTCACCATCAAATCATGAGTGCCACCTGGGAATATTATCAGAACTATCCAAATACCCAAAATGACCACAGAAACTAAGCAAATGATGGAAATTCTACACTGAGCAATTTCCTTGCCCTGTAGCAATGCCATAATAATCCCAGGGTTCCCTGACACTCCTCCCTCACTGGTCAGTGTTACAATTCATGGTCTGACTTTGACATCAATGTGACTATTAGCTTACGGATCAGTACCGTTCTTTCTCTGTATTGCAGGTGAACTGGCTTAGAAAAAGTGGCTTAGAAAATAGAGCGAACTTTTCTTTTACAGTTTATCAAAACTGGTAAATTTTACATAGATTCAGAGAGATGAAACAATCGACAGCATGCACACACATTTATGTGCATGCATACTTATATATACATTTTTATTTCCATTTTATTTGGATTTATTTGGAATGCATACAATTCAGAAAAAATAAAATGAACATCAGCAAGTGCTCCAAGAAATACATCTCTGCAGGGGCATGTGCAGGCCACCAGAGGGTGCCAACGTTTGCCATTAAACGTAAGGAGTTTATCTCTCCAGGCCAATCTGGTCCTAATTCAGAGGCAATCCTCCCTCATTCCAGGATCCCCAACCAGACATCCTGCCCCTCACCTTCTTTCCTGTTTGAGCAAACCAGTAGTCCATCAAAGAAGCCCCCCAACCAATCCAGCGACTTTCCCGATTCGATATCCTGTGGCCGCCCAGTTTCCAGGGCAGTGAGGGCCATGGCTACCCGTCACCTGAAATGGTCAACTATGGAGTGAAGCACACATTTTCCTGTCTAATGTTCTTGTGCAGTTGGCTGAGGGAACCAAGTGCAACGTCTCAAAGTTTGCAGATGATACTAAATTGGTTGGTGGGTGAGCTGTGATGAGGATGTCAAGATCTTCCAGCATGCTCTGGCAGGGTGCGTGAGTGGGCAAACCAATAGCTGATGCAGCATAATTTTGAGAAATGAGAAGTTTATTCACTTTGGAAGCAAAAACAAGAAACGGAAAGGGTGCAAATTGGGTGTGGGGAGTGTTCAGCGGGACTTGGGTGTCCTTGTGCACCAGTTGCTGAAGGTAAGCATTGATGTGCAGCAGGCAGTAAAGAAGGAAAATGGGATGCTGGCTTTCATTGTGAGAGGTTTCGAGTACAGGAGGAGGAATGTGTTGTTGCAGTTATACAGGACATTGGTGTGACAGCGACCACCTCTAAAATGGTGTGGGCAGTTTTGTTCTCCATTTCTGAGGAAGGAAGCTTGCGTTTTCGAGGGAGTGCATTGACAGTTTACCCAGACTGATTCCAGGAATGGCGGGACTGATGTGTGAGCAGAGATTGACCAAGTTAGGACTGTTTTCACTGGAGTTCAGAGGAATGAGAGGGTGGGAGGATTATCACAGAGACTTACAAAACTCTAACAGGACTAAACAAGGTAGGTATAGGGAGGATGTTTCCGACGGTGGGTGCGCCCGGAAACAGGAGTCAGAGTCTGAGGTTTCGGGGTGGACCATTTAGGACGGAGCTGGGGATGACATTTTTTTGCCCAAAGAGCGGTGAGCCTGTGCAATTCGTTACCACAGGAAGTAGTTGATTCCAAAACGTTGAATGCATTCAAAAGCCGGCAAGAAATAGCACTTCTGTCGAAGTGGAACAAAGATTACGGGGAGACAGGACGAGGCAGCTGAGCTGGTCAATCAGACATGGTCATGATAAATTACGAGCAGTCTCAAATGTCGAATGGCCACCTCCTGCTCCTATCTTCTTTGTTTCTAAGTTTTGACTACTTTCTGACTGCTGCCATATTGTTTTACCATTCAGTTTGTTGGATTTTGCTGTGTGCAATTGGCTGCCTTATTTATCAATGAACTGGATCGACTCTTGTTCGAATATAATTACGCTGTTATAGAATATGCGAGGCATCTGGAGGACACATTGTGATGTGCTTTCTTCTTGAACATTTTCCATTGCGCGGTCTGTCAAACATAGTTCTCAGCCCTCCAGTGAGATTTGTAGATGATTGACCTCCGTATAACAACTAACAGTGCAATTTCTTTCAGGAGACTGGCCATAGATGAAGTGCCCCCTTTTCTACCACATTAAGGATGGTAGATTTGGTCTTTGCATTTAATATGTTTGTACAAAATAGCACGTAAAAACAACTGTATGTGTATTTGGATTGGCAATGCTAAACTGTCCACAGTATTCAGGTATGTACAGGTTAGGTGGGTTAACTGTGGTAAATGGAGGTTATTGGGATAGGTAAGGATTGATGCTCTTTGAATGGTCAGTGCCGGCCAAAGGGGCTGAATCCCTGCATCTGTAAATGGTGGCTCAGTGGTTAGTACTGCTGCCTCACTGTGACAGGTTTTGGCTGGAGTTCCATCCAACCAATTGGGTTGGTCGGGATTCTATTCTATGATTCATTCGGAAATGGCTCAACTTAATTTCTGAGGCAAGCTGAGTGATATTTCCTGCTCTGCACAATCTAGTTGTTCAAACTAAAAGAGGTTTCTGAAATGTAGGTGGCAAATGCGGTTCATTTTCAATTCTCTCCATAAGTTTTGTGTTTGGATGCAAGGGCACATCCCTTCTCCCCCAAACCTTTCCTATTCATGTGCATATAGAAGTGTCTTTTAAATATTGTAACTGTGTCCTTATCCACCACTTCATCCGGAAGTCCATTCCACACCCAAACCAATATGGTGAGATTTACGAAATTGGAGTGGTTCTGCTCAGAGGATTGAGGTTGCTCGGAGGCTGGAAAGAGGGATTCAAAACGATCACTGTTTCTTCACTTCTCTGAAAGCTATGGCTTGGTGATGTGACCATTTCTAAAGCTGACCCTTTTTGAAGAATTGATGCAAAGGTTATGTATGAACTCTCTGTTATAATAAACACCAATACAGATATGGGAGGCGGGCAACCTTAGACCACTCTCACTTTACCCTCCAATCGTTGTAAACCAGTCCTGTCTACTCTATAGCCCAAGCAGGCCATTTGGGGTGCCTTCCAAGGAGTCCACCCATCTGGGAGAAAAATCTAAGGACAACGTCCAAGCTCATTATCTGCTACTTATTGTTCTTCCTTGTTATTGGCATATCGTCCAGATAATAGGCAATTTGGGACAGACACTGTAAAATGCTGTCCATCATCTGCTGAAATATAGCAAAGGCTGATATTACCGCAATTGTCAGTCTGACATATTGGAAGGAATCCTTCTGGCTATTAACTGCAGCATACTTTGGGAATCCTCATATAACCTCAATTTCAAGTACACATGGCTCAATTTCAGTTTGTGAAGGATAGCCTCCCGGATGGCTTTGTGTTTCTGCCCTCCTTGTGAGGGACTGGGTGTTTATCTTGCTGCTGCTGCTGCAGCAAAAAAAAACGGTTTACCGTTTGTTTAAATTCCACACAATCCGACTTATCGGAGTTAAGAATTGGTGTGACAGTGCTACACTTTCTGATTTCTGTCTCTACATTTACCCATAAGGCAAATGGAATTGGGTTGAATTCGTTCCTGGTTAACATGCAGTGTGGCCTTAGTATCTTTGATAGTCCTTAGACATTCCTGAAAAGCATCCTGGTATTTAATGAGGAATTCACTCAGGCAGCCATTTTGTAATCAACAATTGTTGAGCGAATCAAGGTGAATCTTCCCCAATCAATATCGCAACATCAAACCTTTTACTACAATCAGTTGTACCTGAAGCAGTTACTGCTCGTAAAAGACTGGAACATTACCTCAATCTGTAAAGGCTCCCCCGGTAGAGGTTCTCAGTCTCGCCAAGATCTTGCACAAATTTAAGCCTTGGTGTTCAGAGCAAATTTTGTGGAAGCCGAGTTCTGTCATCACTGAAACTGTCACGCTGTTCTTGACCTCCATTAGAACCAGGTGACTATTCAACCAGACGTGTATTCAATTCGTTCAAATTTGAATGTTTCCACACAATTTAACGGTTCCCAACTCGACGTAGATGGACTTTCCAGAACGTCCAATCTTCTGGATTGAGGCCGCTGAGTTCACTTATTCAATTTAGATCTAGTGAGACTCTTGCCATCTTGAGTCTACAAACCAATAACATTTACAATGGGTTGCTAGCCTTGAGAAAATGTTCACAGTTGGGATAAGGCTAGACTTTGTTTTGGGGTTTTGCTGTGGGTTTACTTAGAGTCCCTCTGGTCAGAACATGTCCTGAGGAAGTCTTTGTAATTGTCTTCTCTCAAATGGTGTTCCTCAAGCTCAGTCGAAATGGAAAGGGTGATCCCTTCTATCAGAACATCTTGGAGTTCATCTGCTCCAGTTGCTGAATTTTTCAATCATAAAGCCAGATGTAGTGCCTATTTGAAGTCTAGTTGGGATTCAGCTGGTGGTGATATGCATATTTACACCATTAGTCCCACAAACCGGAGTCACTCAGAGTTTCATTAAGGGTTAAACCTAAGTCAAAACCATATGCCTTTGCCAGTCATCTTACACTAGTCAAAAAAACCAATATGGATTCCCATGGTTCTCAAAATGCAAATTAAATAGATAGCATCACAGCATAATGACTCAGTGGTTCACACTACTGCCTCACAGCGGCAGGGACCTGGTTTAAATCCTGCCTTGGGTGACTTTTTGTGAAGTTTGCCTATTCTCCTTGTGTCTGCCTTCGTTTGCTCCGGCTTTCTCCCACAATCCATAGATGTGCAGGTTAGGTGAATTGGCCATGCCAGATTTCCTATAGTGTTCAGTGCATTACTCAGAGCGAAATGCGTCTGGGGGGGTTACTCTTCAGATGGTTAGAGTAAGTTGTCTGGTCGTATGACCTGTTTTGGCATCATCAATAATCTAATCTAGCCGAATGAGAGGTCTCAGAATTAGAGGAGGCTTGAGGTTGCAATTCTCCTTAACGAAATCGGCCAACTCCTGGAGGTGTTAGGATCTGGCCAGGCTCCTTATGACTAAAAATTCTGTGTGTCCACAAGCTGTCGGGAGAATTACTTGTTGCTTTTCCTCTACTCCAACGTCATTTACACAGAAAAAAAACACATTCTTTCCACATACTGGACTCAATCTTCAGAGGCAGGATTGAACAGGTCAACTTGCTCAAAAAACAGCATGTTGTCATAAGTGCTTACCCCAACTCAAAGAGCATTGTTGGGAGAGAGTTTCTTCAGGACGGTGTTTTTCTCTCATCACCACTGAAATAACTCCATCAGCGCCAGTTCTCCAAATGAATAGGACATGTGACACCAATGTTCTTTTCTTTTTTTACCACCAGGAAGAATGGAAACAGTCGAGTGGTCAGTGATAAGCAGTGCCCTTCACATCAAAGGACAAGGCTGTGTGATCAAACAGTGAAGGGGAGGGCAGGGATTAAATCAAAATAGAGTTGGAGGGGGAAATAATGCACTCCACTCCCTGCGGAGCCCACCTCTCCATGAACAACTCCAGGATGTCGATGGACTCCGCGTGCCCCTTTTCTGAAGACACCAGGGCTCTAACATAACCACGGAAGAGGGGCAGGCAGTTGGCCTAATGACCCCCTCCACTGCCCGCTTCCTGGATCTAGTTCTGTCCACTTTGGCCAGGTCCAGGAGCAGACCCACGAGGAGGTCTTCAGACCTGCCCTCCCTCCTCCGTAACGGGTGTCTGAAGATCAGGAGCGTGGGACTGAAGTGCAACCAAAAGCAGAGGGGGGAGGGGGGTTGAGAAAATCAAAAGGGTAGTGCAAACGCCCACACCGAATATATACATGGTCCATGGACTCCACAGCTCCACAGAAAGAGCAGTTGGGCTGGGAGTCTGTGAACCACTGCAACTGCGGTTGCAGAGGACCACTGCGTGCAGCACCCTCGGTCCCAGATCCCCGAGATAAAGGGGGGAACTCCTGCATAGAGAGCCCTCCACTGGGGGAATCCCCATCACCCACTGGAAAATGGGCATGCCAAGGTGTGTCCGAACGATGAATAAGGCTGAAGACGTGGACGGTGTGCAGCAGCAGTCGATACAAGATCCGCCTTTTGACATCCTTAAAAGGGACAAAACTAACATTCTGGAGGCGGCTCAGGTTGTGGGGCACAGGCTTCCGCGGGACTTATGTAATCTTGGGGCCAATGTGAAATTCCATCCGGGCAGGGGTGAGCGCAGACGGGATTCCACCGCACAGGCACACCGCTTCTTTCCTCAGAGCAAGCAGAACCTTCCACACTTCTTTTTCTTAATTTTTCTTTTTACCCCCACACCACTGCCTAACTGTGGTAGTGCTTATTTTTCCCCAGCACCCATATGTGTGTGCAGGTGTGAGACACAGTGAAAAACACCATGTGCAAGACTCTTTATTCAGTTTCCACCACCAGGAAGAAAGGAAACACCCAAGCGGCCTGTGACAAGCAGTGCCCTTTTTTTTGCAGTAGTGCTTATTTTTTTACCCCAGCACCCATGTTGTGTGTGTACAGGTGTGGAACAAGGTGAGAGACAAGAAGGTGCATGAATCGTTATTCAAATTTCCACCACTAGGAAGAAAGGAAACACCCGTGTGGCCAGTGACAAGCAGTGCCCTTCACATCAAAGGGCAATACTGTGTCATCAAACAGTGAAGGGAAGGGCAGGGACTAAATCAAAATAGAGTTGGAGGGAGAAATGATGCACTTCACTCCCTGCGGCGCCCACCTCTCCCTGAACAACTCCAGCATGTCGATGGACACTGCGTGCTCCTTTTACAGAGACATCCGGGCTCTGCAGCAAAACACGGAGCTGCAAATTCTCTAATTTGTCGAAAGCATAATCCCAGGAATGGAGTAAAGTGTCCACCAGGTGAAACTCCCTTGCCAAGTGCGGCTTTTCAGACTATTCAGTTCGATTTTATGGAATTACCTGGATGTCATTGTTCTAAGTATTATTTAGTGATAATCGATGGATTTAATAAATGGGTTAATCTTATCCCTGTACTGACTGCACAGCAACAACTATTTGTAAAATTCTGTGACGGAAATCATACTAGATTTGGAATACCAGAAATGGTCTCTTCTGATAATGGCCCCCACTACTGTGCGGAGCTAAACAAGGCACATGCACAAGTTGGAATTTGAATAAAAAATTCCATTGTGCCAACCATCCCCATGCAGCGGGAATTGTAGAAAAAGCAAATGAGCCCTTAAAGGTCAGCAAAGCAAATTGGTAGAAGAAATGGGCCTTAATTGGCTGTACGTTCTCCCAATTGCCCTTTTTAATATGAGATCTCTGACACAGAAAAAGACGGGATTCTCGGCAGCAGAAGTATACATGTAAAGCCCATGAGGACTCGCTTGTCTGCATCATTAACTGCCCAACACCCTGTTGATGTACATGTCATGGCAGAAGAGAGGCACAGATACCTGATTAAGCTGACCAAAGCATTGCAGTCTTTTCATCAAAAGGTCAAAAAGCCTATCATATACCAGGGAAGGAAGAATAGATAGCTCTAACATTTAAAGACATTAACCCCGCTGACTACGTACTGTTGAAAGACTTTAGTCATGAAAAATTAGGCCCCCACTGGAAAAGTTCTTCTCACAATTGAAACTGCAGTAAAGGTAGAAGGACATTCAACATTAGATTACATATAGAGTGAAACAGGCCCTTCAACCCAACAAGTCAACACAAACCTCGGAAGAGCAACTCACGCAGACCATTTCTCTCTTCAGGTAACTCTACGGGAAATTCAGCATGGCCAATTCACCTAACCTGCACATTTTTGGACTGTGGGAGGAAACCGACAAGACACGGGGAGAATGTGTAAACTCCATGCAAACAGTTGCCTGAGGTGACAGTTGAACCTGGGTTTCCGGCACTATGAGGCAACAGTGCTAACCACCGTGCCACCCATGTGTCTACAAGTTACATTGCAAGCTTGTATCACCTTTACAGTCTTAGTGTTAGTACTGATACAGGCATTCAATGAAAACCCAACCCACGTACATGCGCCTAAATCTAACCAACCCATCTGTGATATCTCAGATTGGCTAGAACCCCAATGTGACGGTCTAAATGAAACCTGCATTAATCCCATTGGAAGTCATGAATGCAGCTGCCCAGCTGAAACTCATTTAAACTACTCAAATTGTGTATCCAAACATCACTCTTGACCTTGTTGTCATTCTTGCAAACCTTCTGTGCCAGTCATCATGAGATGGCACAATTCCATAATCTCGTCCGCTTTGTCAAACGAAAAGTGTTATTTTGAAATACTTGTCTGTTCTCCTCTCAAAATGAACTGTACAGATTGTAGTATTGAGCACATAGTACAGAAATCACCCGTCCCAAGTACACCTATTGCCACGAGACTGTATCTTTTCGATGTAATCCTCTGCAATCTGACGAACCGCCACTGATAGAAATACCTTCCCATGTTTCCTGTATTATGTAGCTGCTGGAAAATGAAGCAAGACCAAAAGTACTCTGCACTGCCAATTCTCCTTCTGTTACTAATAGTTTCTTTATTCATGCTAAACCCCTGATCCATGTGTTATCTGCCCACTCTTCCATCATTCTGATGTACAGTGTATAAATAGGACTCACAAACTTATGCAATCCCTCATTTGTGATGGAAAAACCCGTTCCATTTAATACATTTGTACAACCAGACGTTTGATAGCACCTGCTGTTTACAAAATTCAGCTCTCGCTTTGAGTAGACTCATCACTCACTCACAGAAGTGCATCCTTGGAACTCCTTTTAGCCTTGAATGACAATGCAAAAACAAAGCCTACCCATATTTACCCAATCACTGGCATGGACATTTTGCCCTAGTACACACGGTACCACTTTTCATCCTCCACCGTGAAGTACCTGAAGTAGATGAATGGAACGCCCACCAACATGCGAATCAGTGTGGAACAATAAGTAGAGCAAATACAAAACAGGACTTACACAACTTCGACCATCAACAAATCTGGTGGCCTAGTTTGCTGAGAAGTCTTATTCCTGGCTTGGGTGGTGAGATGGTCCTAGATCAGATAAGTGACCTTGCGTATGACATTGAAAGATTTGCCAACTCAACTGCACACGCTCTGAAGCTGGTGAAGAAAGAGTTACAGGAGACCTGAATGTGATGTTTCAGAATCGGCTCATGCTAGATTTTCCCCTTGCTAAAGAAGAAAGCACTTATTCAGTTATTTGTCCGTAGGGTTGCACCTGCATCAATGATTTCTCCAAAGATATTTTGGACGACACAGATGTAATCAACAAAATGCGTCATGACGCAGGGAAGATACCTGCCGCACCATCATCCGATCAATTTTGGATGGAGTGTTACCTGCTGGCTATGGTCGCTGTGCGGATGGATCATGTGGGACAGACTGATAGTCCTTGATCTCATCCTAGGAACATACATTGTCATCCGCTTATGCATGAAATGGACCGTACAACGCTTTTCACCGAAGCCAAAGAGGAAACTGGTTAATCAACCCTTGCCTACCCATGTACCTCCATGCCCGAACTCCCATGGTGAAATCTAGTATATTTCAGACTCTGCTCCTACGGATAATGACTCACCAGAGGAGGCACTTGACTTATTGAGAATACAAATCAACTAATTGGACGAATTACACTTGTATAAGCTATGTAATTGCCATGAAATTACAAAAGGAGGGAATGAGAAAATCTAAAGCCTTAAAACTTGTCCTTAAGCATTTAGACTAAAATGTAATGTTGAATGATAGAACACATATGCTGCACATTAGAAAACAGACAGGTCGGGAAGGTAAGGAAATTAAGAACATTTGCGTTAACCCAGTTAGTTTAGCTTCTAGGTTTCAGTGTTATGGTGTAATAGTGATGCTATAAGCAAATAAAGGGGATGACTTAAATTAGCTAAATTATCTGTAAGAGTTTGTTTTTCCATTCTAGACCAGCAAAGAGTGCGATCTCTGGGACGAACCAAGAGAGAGCCTTACAGGTTGAGTCCACAAGAGATTTCCTGGTCCTTCGCAAATCTGTGCTTTAACAGCCGCACTTGAAGTATCCTGTACAGTTCTGGTCACTGCATTATAGGAGGGATGGGAAAGCTTTAGATCAGAGGAGATTTACTAGGCTGTTGTCTGTTATGGAGGGAAGGTCTTATGAAGAAAGAAGTTTGAGAGATGACCTAATTGAGAGATATAAGATAATCAGAGGATCAGATAAGGTGGACAGTGAGAGCCTTTTTCCTCAGATAGTGATGGCAAGCGCGCATGGCTTAACTGTAACTTGAGGGGTGATAGATATAGGACAGATGTCAGAGGTAGTTCCTTCATTCAGAGAGTGGTCGGGGCATGGAACGTACTGCCTGGAACAGTAGTCGACTCCCTAAGCTTAATGGCATTTAAATGGTCATTGGATAAACATATGGAAGAAAATGAGGTAAAATGAGGTAAAAACAATGACTGCAGAATCTGGATTAGTGGTGTTGGAAGAGCACAGCAGTTCAGGCAGCATCCAAAGTGCAGCAAATTGGATGCTGCCTGAACTGCTGCACTCTTCCAGCACCACTAATCCAGAATATGGAAGAAAATGGTATACTGTAGGTTAGATGGCTTCAGATTGGTTTCACAGGTCAGCGCACAATCAAGGGCCAAAGGGCCTGTACTACGCTGTAATGTTCTATGTCCTATACTCTATGAAAACGTCATCAGTATATTCTTAATTCCAAGCATATATTCAGGTCAGATTCCTCAATTTGCTGTGGCAGGAATTTAGTCTGAAATTCTGGATTAATCTCAAATTTCCTCCAAACCCACGACCCTACCCCACCACCTCTATGACCTCTCACCATTGCTACATGCCTCCATATCCTCTGTAACTTCCTCTCGCCACTATATCTCTCCCCTCCCACCTTGATGACCTTGCCACCAACTCCACCCCTCCATATCTCTGCAACCACCTCGATACTGACACCTCTCCCCTCCCATCAGCATGATCTCTGACCCCAGCTACATCCCTCCCTATCTCTGTAACCTTCTCCAACCCATACACCCTCCTCCCAGTCCCCGAAACTCTCTCTCTCTGTACAATCTTGTCACAACCTCCAGTCCAACATGCAACTTATCTCTTCCACCTCCTTCACTAAAGTCAAACCAAGCTGATCTTGTTAATATTAATTTTGCTTTCATGCATCCCTTGTGCAATGTAAACCTTGTGCTTCACTTTATCAAAGCACCCTATGGTCTGTCTGGTTTTGCTTATTATGATCTACTTGTACTGCTCACAACCAAAGCTTTTCAATGTCCTTAGGTACACCTGACTACAATAAATCAAATCAAATATTTCGGCCACAATGCATCTCCCTATCTCTGTACACACTGTGAGCACATACACTCACCCTATCTCTGCAACCTTCTCAAGCACCTACATCCTTCCCTTCTTCCATAGCTTCTTCCAGCATTTACATCTCTCTCTACCTCTGGAACCTCTATATTTACCTATCTCTGTAAAATTCTCCAGCAACTCCATCCCTCCACCTCCATCATCTACATCATTCCTTATCTCTGAGGTATACTCCATCCATCACACCACTTCCGATCTTCATCACCTCCTCCATTCCATATACACCTTCCTGTCGCTTTAATCTCCCCCACCCCAACAGCCTCTCTAATTCTGTAATTTCATCCAGCACTAATGTCCATCTGTGTAACCTCCTCCAGCATCAACAAATGCCCTTATGTCTGAAAACTCCTCCAGCTCTCACACATCTTCCTATCGCTGTCACCTCCTCCAGATACTCCTGTCCGCTATATCTCGGCATACTCCTCCCATCCCTGACACTCCCAGTATATCTGAAAATTCCTCCAACCCCTACATCAGTCCATATTAATGTTATATCCTCGATTCCCCGCAACTCTCCCTATCACTGTGTCATCTTCCAGCCTGTATACCATTCCTTATCGCTGTAACTTCTTTCAGCAACTACATCACTTCCTATCTCTGTATCATCCTCCAATGCTGCAGGAATTGGCAAGGTGAGAGGAGGAAATTTACATTTTGGATTAAAATTTCTGGCCCATGTTAAAAATCAGTTCTGAATAATTTGCAAGTTTTAATAAGCTCGGACTGAAATTTGATATGTTGTGGCCTCTGTTTCTCACAAACTCTAAATGTCGTTTTCATAAACTCTGGAGCATTAATTCCCATAACCCCTCCAACCTCAGTTTGTGCAAGAGGAAAAATTTTAGATTAAACTTTCAAACCAAACTATCTTCTGCCTGATCACCTCCCTGATAGTCTTTTCACAACGTTGTGTTGTGTAAAGTGAAGCTGCTTTGATCTTCTCTCTGATCACACTGACTCGCCGACAGATCAGCCTGAGACACAGTCAGTGCAGTGACCTTGCCTTCCCTGGATTTCCTCGTTCAGCCTCGTGCCTCAGACAAAGCCAGGTTACAAATCGATTGTGATGTTAGCTCTCTCTCTCTCTGATGTAAACGGTGATGTCGCGCTGGCACTGTGAGGTTACACTTTGACCTGTCCAGCACAAGGGGCCTGACTGCGATCAAACAGAGAGTTACTGAAACCCTCACTGTCACCAAGTTACAATATGTTCACATTCCAGAATTTGCTAAGTCCTTCCAGACGTAGACACTGTGGGATAAAGGTAATATACAGTATTGGGATTATCATCACCTTTTGTGCCTTCTCTTAGTAAGAGCATGGTTAGCCTTTTGCTCTGGGTAAATCGGTGACATCTGCACATCAGCGAGAGGTGCGTGGAATGGCAGCAGCCTCCTGACAGTCTGAGGTGGTGGGTCAGACGCGCAGGCTGACCAAGACTCCAGGCCATGGTTGGGCCCGTGTGCCTGAATTGTTGGTTCCAAACACGTATGGAGAAAACACTTCAACTTTAATGTCTGGATGTTTTGCTTGCCTTTTGGCTTTCTGTTATTTCTGCTGTTTGTTTTTCATTCTGGTTTTGTAACCAAGGTTGTACCAGAGGATGGAGATTTTGTACATTTTTCAACGTACTCATGTATTCCTATTCTTCACGACACTTGAAATTAAAGTCTAATCCTGGCTCTAATTCTAGCACCAAACCACCAGGAAGTCTGTTGTTTTAACTAAGTAGTTACATTATTGATAGTCACTTAACAAATATACTTAGTTTGTTTTATATGCTTCACACTGAAAGGAAGAGTTGGCAATGACTTTAGATAATTCAGTAAGACAATATTTACAACTGGAAGCTGAGATTTTGAAATACTGACAGCGAGCCTATCTCCACAGATGATGGGAACTATTCCCAAACAGATATCCCAGAACCAGCTCTTGACCAAGATCTCGTTCCCTATCTCCTTCAAATCAGAACTTTTGTCATCACGGAATCCCTACAGTGTGGAAACAGACCATTTGGCCCAACAAGTCGACACCATGCTTGAAAAGAGTAACCCAACCAGATCCATTCCCCTCTTCTCTTACTCTATATTTACCTCTGACTAAAGCCCCTAAGCTGCACATCATTGGTTTGTGGGATGAAACCGGAGCACCTCCAGGAAGTTCATGCAGACATGGGGAGAATGTGCAAACTCCACATACAAACTCCTGAAGCTGGAATCAAACCGAGGGCCCTGGAACTGAGGCAGCTGCACTAATCACTATACCACCATATCCTTACACTAACACTAAGCAAACATTGCCGGTTTTAATGTAGAACTGCTCACTCTAGCAGGTACAGTACTTTCCTGATACTTGTGTTACCCAACAGATGCATCAGAAATTACAATACTCTTCTCATCCAACTGAATCTTCAGTGTTGGTTACAGAACACATTCTCATTGCAATGACAGTAAGCGATTTGCTGCATTGTTGGAGTATACCAGGCAAAATCCTCATAAATGTCCTCTGCAACTTTTCCAAACATCCCACAATTTTCCTATTATGCGGCCACCCGAACTATACTCCAAGCGCGGCAGAACCAGAGTTTTGTACAGTTGCAACATGACCTCGTGGCTTCAAACTCAAACCCTCTACTCATAACAGCTAACACACCACATGCCTTCTTAATAACCCTATCAACCTGGGTGGCAACTTTCACGGATCCATGTACTTGGACAGTGAGATCTCTCGGCTCATCCAAACAACTGAGAATCTTACTGATAGCCCAGTACTGTCTATTCCTGTTCCTCTGTTCAAAGTGATTCATCTCACACTTTTTCACACTCAACCTCATTTTCCACCTCTCAACACAGCTCCGCAGCTTACTTATATTCCTCTATGACCTGCAACATCCTTTATTACTGTCCAAAAATCCAACGAATGTAGTGTCATCTGCAAATTTCCGAACCCATCCTTCTATGCCCTCATCCAGATCAATTGTGAAAATAAGGAACAACATGGATCCAAACAGATTGTTGAGGTACACCACTAGCACCTGAACTCCAGCATGAACATTTCCCATCAAACATCACCCTCTGTCTTCTTTCAGCTAGCCAATTTCTGAAACAAACCATTAAATCACTATCAATCCTGTGCCTCTCTATTTTATATAATATCCTACCGTGGGGAACCTTATCAAATGCCTTACTGAAAATCATACATGTCACATCAACCACTTTACCCTCATCCACCTGTTTGGGCACCTTCTCAAAGATGTCTAAGGTTTGTGAGGTACAATCTACCCTTCACACAGCTGAGTTAACTATCCCTCAGCAATTTATTTCTTTCTAGATGATCATAAATCCTCCCTCTTATAATCCTTTCCAACACTTTACTCACAGCAGAAGTAAGGCTCGCTGATGTCTAATTGATTGGAAATGCTGGTGTTGGACTGGGGTGCACAAACTTAAAAATCACATCACCAGGTTCTAGTCTAATAGGTTTATTTGGAAGCCCTAGCTTTCGAGGGCTGCTCCTTAATCAAGTGATTATGGACTACTCTACAACCCACAAACATCTAATGAAGGAACAGCCCTCCGAAAGCTAATACTTCCAATAAAACCCGTTGGACTATAACGTGTTGTTGTGTGATTTTTAACTTTGATCTATAATTACTAGGGTTGTCTCTACTCCCCTTCTTGAACAAGGGGACAACGTTTGCTATCCTCCAGTCTTCTGGCATTATTCCTGTCGACAATGATGACATTAAGATCAAAGACAAAGACTCTGCAATCTCCTTAGCTTGCCAGAGAATCATAAGATAAATCCCATCTGGCCCAGGGGCTTTAACCATTTTCACACGTTCCAGAATTGCTAACACGTCCTCCATGTGAATCTCAATTCTGTCTAGTCTAGGAGCCTGTATCTCCGAACTCTTTTCGATAACATTGTTGTTTTCCTGTATGAATACTGATGAAAAATATTCAGCGCTTCTCCACTCTCCTCAGACTCCATGCATAACTTCCAACTACTTCACAGGCCCTAATGTTACTCGAGTAATTTTCTTTTCTTTTTTCCTGACATACCTCTAGAAAGCTTTAGTGTTCTCCTTGATCATGTCCTCTCCTTCCTCTTCTTTAGTTCTTCCAAGCTACTTGAAACTCTCAAGACTCCTAACTGAGCCTTCATGTCTCATCTTTATGTAAGCTGCCTCCTTTTTTTGACAAGTGATTTAGTAAATCATGATTCGCTTGCTCGGCCACTTCCTACCTGCCTGACAAGTACATACTTATCAACGACTCGCAGTAGCTGTTCCGTGAACAAGCTCCAAGTTTCAGTTGTACCCATCCACTGCAGTTTCTTTCCCCATCCTATGCATCCTAAATGTTGCTTAAGTGCATCATAATTGCCTTTGCCACAGCTACAGCTCTTGCCCTGCAGTTTCTCCCTATTCCTTTCCACCGCTAAAGTAAATGTAGCCTAATTGTGGTCAATGTCACCAAAGTGACCACATACCTCCAAATCTAACACCTGGCCAAGTTCATTGCACGAACCAAAATCCAGGATGGCTTCACCTCTTGTTGGCCTATTTACATGCTGAAAAGGGTTACACCTGAAATGTCTACTTATGCACCTCCTGATGCTGCCTTGCTTGCTGTGTCCTCCAGTCTCATGCCTGTCTATTTTGGATTCCTGCATTTGCTGCCTTTTTGTCTTTATCTACATACTGTGTCAGGAAAGTCTCTTTCACACATTGGACAAAAACTGACCAATCTAAAGTACTCAAACAATTGCATTTCCAATCAATATTTGGAAAGTTAAAGTCCCCCATAACACTACTCTGTTATTTTCGCACATATCCAGAATCACCTTTACGATCCTTTCCCCTCCGTTTCTGAAATTATTCGGAGGCTTATAGAAAACTCTCAACAGGGTGACCTCTTCTTTCCTGTTTCTAAGTTGAACCCATACTTCCTCAGTAGATGAGTACTCAGCAAATGTACTTTCTGCCACCGTAACACTGTCCTTGACTAACAATGTCACACCCTGACTCTCTTTTACCACCTTCCCTGATCTTAGTGAAACATCTAAACCCCAGAACCTGCATCCCCCTAGGTTGAGCTAATGAACCAATTTAACTCGTGGCAGCAACTGCCAGATAAACCCAAAACTCCAAATTAATCAATGAAAAAAAAGCTGCCAATGTTGTGTATCAGAAAGTAAATCAAAAACTGCTGGAAAAGCTGAGAAGGTCTAGCAGCAGCATCAGACTTAAGGTTTCGGGTGAAGTAACTATTCCTCAGAAATGATGGTAGCTAAGAAAATATTGGCTTCTATGAAGAAGATAGGGTGGGGAGGGGAAGCAGTAAACGACAGTTGGGGACGCAGCTCAAAGGCAGAGAAGAACAGTTGATCAGAAAAAAAAGAGTGGATAACGATCTGGCGAGGAGGGTAAATAAAACTTAATAGGAACTGTCAGTGATTAACAATGGACTTGTGTATTAGTGGACTGTGTGATAACAAGGCCTGATGTGTAAACGTTGCAGTTAGAACATGGGACAGCTCAAGTGCTAAAGCTTGATTAAGTTAAAAAAAACTCTTCCGAGGGAGAGTACTCAGTACAAGCGGAAAACGATGTTCTGTTCATTCCGTTTGTGCTCAGCTTTGCTGGAGCACTGCAGCAAGCCTGAAACAGATGTGTCGGCCAGGGAACAGGTTGGGGTGTTGAAGTGGCAGGAAAATGGATGCTCAGTATTTTTGATACAAACAGGACATAAGCGTTCTGAGAACTGGTCACCCAGTCTATCTTTCATTTCCGCAATGTAGAGGAGACCACATTTAAAGCAGGAAATGCAATACACTGCGCTGTGTGAAATTCACGCTGAGGGTGATGCAAGTATGGAATACACTGACAGAAGAAGTGGAGGAGGCTGGTACGATTCCAACATTTTGAAGGCATGTGGATCGGTCAATACATTATTTCGTGCGTTTGTTGCTGTCTGCGCCCGGAGTGTTGTCTACACTGTTATTGCGGTGTTACATGCCGTCTATAATATATGGTTCTGTCAGCATTACATTCGTCTCTTTCACAGTTATTCACTCATTGGAACAGAACTCTTCCCAGATTAAATTGAGCCCGTCTGCATTACCAATGCACTTTCTGCTAATTTCCTAAACCACATTCCAGCTGACAAGTTTTACATTTGAAAGGGTCATGGGTTACCTGTTGCCACATGAGAAACGGTGGACCTCCTCTCAATCGGAAGCATTTGTACTTTATTCAGACAGCAGCAGTTTTTGTAGTTTCCTGATGGTGACAATGAGCACCTGATGGTTTCCTTTTTGGAATCCCTGCCCTATTAACTATCAGTGATTTCGAGTAACAACAATCAATCTGCTGAAATATTTAGGTAGCATTATAGTATTTAATGTCAATACAAGTACCAACAAAGGTAACACATGCACTAATCTGACAGTTTATAAACAGAATGCAATTGGCAAATAGCAATTTGTGATGCAATCGTTTGAGTATACAGATAGGATCTCAATGGTCATCGCTTGTGGTGAAGATGCACAATTTGTTGGCTCAAAACTATAATGGAGTCGTCCTCATTTCCAATCTTACAAAGCATGGTATGAAACAGTGAGTTTATCGTTCTGTTCACTGAAGTGAAACTGCGATGCATTTTGCATCTTAATTAACCCTCTGGAGACTCTTAGTCAAAATAATTGAGGGAAGATTAGACGGCCTCACAGAGTTAATGTCGACAGTGTTGTGAATAATTTAAGTCTGTGAAAGGCATGCACGCACCAGCAAATGGCCCATTCTTTGCCATTGCCTATCCCATTCTTGCTGCAATTGGTGCTCCTGGTAAGTATGGATTCTGATAAGGTTTATTTTGAAGTTTACGGATATTTTGTCTCATGCCTTTCAGGAACAGATTCATTCTTTTTTAATATTACCTATTATTTGAATGTCAGGAAACTCAAATAGGTTATGTATATTGGTGAAATATATAATGTGTATTATTGTGAAAGGTAGTACACTTTGAGCGCAAGGTATGCACTAACAGATATCACTGCAAATTCATAGAATTACAGCTAATCATATCACTGAAATATGAGTAATAATTTATGTTACTAAGCACACATTGATCTATTAGATTTTTTTAATCAGTCCAGTGAAATGTAATCAAATGTGTTTAGTTATATTCAGCACAATGATGTATCAGTATCAGTATTGTCCTTTTCTTACCACTGCGTTGAAAAATAAATCATTGCTTTGCAATTAGCATAGAAGATACATTTCAATATACTATTTATTGATTGAATGAATCAATCTTCTGTGCAAACTCTGGAGTTAGACTTTGGTTAGATCTCACTGGTAAGTAATGATTGCTAATGTGGTCCTGTATTCACTAATAGAAATATTTAAAAGAGGGATTTCAGTGGAAAATTGTTAAGTTTGCATTGTGCTTGAGCTGATATGTTTTTATACATTTGTGTATTCTTTCGGCAATGTTATGTTTCCTAATATAGGAGCATTCTGAAACAAGGAATTAAGAGGGCGGAAAGGGGACATGAGATATCTTTTGCAAACAGTGTTAAAGAATATCCCAATGCCTTTTAATCATATATAAGGAGCACGAGGGTAACAAGAGAAAGTGTTGGCCCACTCAAGGGCAAAGGAAGATTCAGAGAAATTGGGTGAGGTTCTTAATGAGAACTTTGCATTGGTATTCACCGAAGAGTGGGCAATGACGGATGTTGAAGTTAGGGATAGAAGGCTAATTAGTCTAGGTTAAGTCGGCATAACAAGGGAGGAAGTGTTGGATATTCTAAAAGGCATTAATGTGGACAAGTCCCACGTTCGGATGGGATCTATCCGAGGTTGTTGAGGGAAGTGAGAGAGGAAATAGCTGGGGCCTTAACAGATATCTTGGCAGATCCTTGAATACGGGAGAGATCCTGGAGGATTGGAGAAAGCTAATGTTGTCCCCTTGCTTAAGACAGGTAGCAGGGCTAATTCAAGTAATTATAGACCACTGAGCCTGACATCAGTGGTAACGAAGCTGCTGAAGAAGATACTAAGGGATAGGATCTATTCCCATTTGGGAAAAAAAAGGCTCTTCAATGATAGGCAACCTGGTTTTGTGCAGGGAAGGTTAAGTCTTACCGACTTAATAGAATTCTTTGAGGAAGTGACAATGTTGATTAATGAGGGAAGGGTTGCAGATGTTGTGCACATGGACCTCAGTAAAGCATTTGGTAAGGTTCCCGATGGTAAGCTGATGGGCATAGTGAAGTCGCATGGGGTCCACAGTGTACTCGCTAAATGGATAGAGAATTGGCTGGGCAACAGGAGACAAACAATAATAGTGGAATTGAGTTTCTCAAAATGAAGAACTATGACTTGTGGTGTTCCACAGAGATCCGTGTTTGGACCACTGTTGTTTGGGAGAAACATAAATGATCTTGAGCAAGATATAGGTGGTCTAAATAGCAAGTTTGCAGAAGACACTAAGATTGATGGAATCAACAGATACTGAAGGGGACTGTCAGAGAATGCAACAGGATATAGCGTAGATATACCATTGAACAGAAAAATGACAGGTGGAATTCAATCCGATGATGCATTTTGGAAGTTCAATTTCAAGAGCGATGTAAACAATATAAGGATACATCCTAGGGAAAATTGACGTACAGAGAGATCTTCCAGTTCAGGTCCTTTGTTCCCTCAAGGTGACAACGCTAGATGAGAGAATGGCCAAGCAGGCATACAGCATGTGTTCCTTCATTGGACAGGGTATTAAGTACAAAAGTTGTTAGGACATGTTACAGTTGTATAAGACATTGGTTCAACCACATTTTGAATACTGCGTACAGTTCTGGTCACCACATTACCAAAAGGATGTGAATGCTTTTGGAGAGGGTCAAAGGAGGTTCACCAAGATGGTGCCTGGTATGGAGGGCGCTTGCTGTGAGGAGAGTTTGAGTGAACTAGGACAACTTTCATTAGGCAAGACCAAGGTTGAGGGGGGAACCTGATTGAGTTCTACAAAATCATGAGAGGTACAGACAGGGTGAATCGCAAAAGCATTTCTCCCCCAGAATTGGGTACTCAATTACTAAAGGTCAAGAGTTCAAGGTGAGAGGGAAAAGGGTGAAGGGAGATATGCATGGAAAATTCATTACACAGAGGTTGGTTGGTACCTGAAATGCGTTGCCAATGGAGGTGGTAGAAGCGGGCACAATAGCATGATTTATGATGTACCTCGGCAGATACATGAATGGGCAGAGAATTGAGGGATACCGATCCTTAGAAAATAGGCAACGGGTTTATATAGAGTATCTAGATTGGCACAGGCTTGGAGGGAGAAAGAGCCTGTTCCTGTGCTGTAGTTTTCTTTGTTCCTCATTATTTGTTCTCAATCATTGTCTGATGTGACATATCCTGTGCAAAGTTAACATGTTTTCTTCATCTTGATTTTTTTTCACTTGACAATTTTGGGACTCCAGCTGAGTGTTTAGTGCTGTTGGTTTGTGGTTGATGTAGATCAAGGTGAATTGCTCCGTGCCTGTGATTGCAAGTGGCAGCACTAAGTGACAGGCAAACATGGATAGTGGGAATTCAGTGGGAAAATATATTCCTGAAGAAGAAGAAGAAATATTTCATTGATGTCTCACTCACCCCTTCTCCCGCTACCTTCACATCTTACCCCACCAACCACGATCATCATCCGCAACAACTGCTGTGCTCCCTGTGCAGCTGTTCAGGGAAATTCAAGGCCTAATTCTCTGTACGTACTTGCCATAACCAGTAAACGAACCCAGTGTTAGCGGCTCAGAGCTACTGAGTCTGTGACCCCAAGCTAACTGAGGAGTATCCTTCTTCCCTTATCCTTAAACCCATTGCCCTGTCCTTCTGATTGTGTCTCCTTTCTGGATGGATAGGTCTTGCATATGGATTCAATTACACAACATTGGGGCAAATTTTCCTATCCTGAAAATGGTTCTTTTTGAAAGAACCATCTGACTAGTCCGAGACTCCACTTTCTGCCTTGTTGCCCATTACCAACAAACTCCTCTTCTTTAATAATATTTCAGTCTCCTGTCAACAACAATACACAAATAAGTTAATCGTGGCTATGCATCTGATGCAAACCACACTGCATTTATGGCGTAAATCAACAGATCATATGTCAAAAACATAGATGGTGTGGTAAAATAATGTTTTCAAGTAGAAAATCCATACCCTTTTTATATAATAGGATGCCTGAGTGGTGTATTCGGCCTCTTTTGTATGTTCCTATCGTATTTCTCATTTAATTTCTCACAGCGAACTTGGTGGCAATCTTAATCCTTTGCTGGGGGCGATGCGGTCTGTCCCGATGCATCTCACTCTACCTGGTAGCGATCGCAGTGACTGATTTCCTTGTCATTGCCAATGGGTGCATCCTCAATCGGATCGGCCGAATCTACTTTCGTAATAGTGTCCTGTCCACTACTCCTGGATGCAAACTCACTACTATGCTGATCTTTGCCACTCGGGATTGTTCGGTCTGGCTGACAGTGGCCTTCACCTTTGACCGTTTTGTGGCCATCTGCTTACAGAGCCTGAAGACCAGATATTGTACTGAGAAATCTGCATTGCTGGTCATAGGAATGGTCTGTGCGTTAAGTTTCGCAAAAAATGCTCCTTTCTCCATCATCTTTAAGCCCTTGTACTTTGTGGATGGGGTGCCATGGTTCTGCATTATCAAGTCCTTCTATTACACAATGTCAGCTTGGCAGGCCTTCGATTCGCTGGATCACATATTAACTCCTTTTCTCCCCTTCCTCCTCATTCTGCTGCTCAATACCTTGACAGCACGAATTATCTTAGTTGCTAGCAGGGCCCGCAGGAGACTCCGGAGCACAGAGAATCATGGAGACCCAGAGATGGTGAACCGCAGGATATCCATTGTCCTGCTGTTCGCCATCTCACTCAGCTTCCTCCTCCTGTGGGTCACTCATGTCATACAGTTTCTCTACGTGCAAATTACTGGTGTGGGTTACTTTAACAGCTTGGACTTCAATGATCCACAATACATCCTTCAAGAGACAACCAATATGCTCCAAATACTCAGTTCCTGTAACAATATTTTCATCTATGCTGTGACCCAGAACAAATTCCGAGAGGAGTTGAAGCAAGTCCTAATTTATCCCTTTACCATTTTCATTGCTGTTTTAAACAGGAAACCGCAGTAAAACGCACTCCAGTCACTTTGTTTAAATTTGTGCCATTCGATGTGTAACACTATTTCTCTCAATATAAGCCAAATTCCCATACTTCAGAAATATATAGATCACACTCCAGTAGCAACAGGTCACTGTTCACAATATTGAAAGAATATTGAGCTAATTGGTTTGCGGCTTCTTTGTTGACATGACAAGCTATTCTCTTTGATGAAATGTGATGAGTCCCACAATCTCTCCCGTTATCTGGTCCAATGACGAGACTAAATTAGGGATGAGATTTCGTGCAGTATGGATACAGGTCCTCCAGCCCAACAAGTCCACAGTGACCCTCCGAACAGTAACCCATCCAGATCCATTCCCCGATCCTATATTTACCCCTGTCTAATGCACCTCACACTGTGGAAAATTTAGAATAGCGAATTCATCTGACCTGCACATTTTTGGATTGTGGGAGGAAACCAAAGCACCTGGAGGAAACCCACACAGACACAAGGAGAATGTGCAAACTCCACACTGTCACCTGAGGGGGAATTGAACCCAGGTCTCTGACACAAATGTAGAACGTCTTCTTTCTTTCTTCCTTTCTTTCACTCCCTTTTAGCCTCTTTCTTATTATCCTTATTGTCTTTTTATTTTCTTTCTTGCTTGTTTTACCTTCCAGCCTTTCAGCCCAAAGCGGGCCTGCATAAATGAAGAAAAGATACATACCAACTCTACTTTCACCTTGCAGCACGTGATTTGAAGCCTTTCTGGTTACGATTGAGGTTGTACATGTCCAACATAAAGTGAATTCCAATAACCCACTTTTACCAATCATCTTAAAACCGTGTCATATTGTAACTTACAGCTCCGCTCAGGAAAATGGATCCTCGCAGTTTATTTTATCTGGGTTCCTCATAATTTGTTGCATCTCAATTAAGTTAACCCTCAGTCTCCTCTGCTCTCTGGGAAATAATCCTATTTTCTCCAATCAATCCTTGTAACTGCAAATCTTTCAGTAGCTGTTATGTCTTTCTTGTAATGCAGTGATTAGAATTGCACACAAAACATCAGTTATGGAATTACGTAATTTTAATTTACTGTTCTGTTAGTATATGCTCAGTAATGGCAGGGGGATGGAAACCACAGCGAGAGATCAGAGGTGAGGGCAGTTGTTGAATGGGCAAAATAGAATGCAGAGAATCTGTCGAGAAGGATACACAGTTGATAAGGTAATGGAATGTGTTAAAGTTCAATGTAAGCCATGTCAGGAATAAGAGTGGTGAACTTAGAGCATGGATCTCAGACTTGGAACTTGGATCTACCATGTTGTGGATAGGACAAATACATGGATTTCACAGGGACAAGAACAGTTGCTGAATGTTCCAGGGTTTAGAACTTATAAAAACAGGGAGGAATGTAAAAGAGGAGGAGGAAGAGCGTTGTTAATTAGAGAGTGTATCACAATTGCTGAAAAGGAGACTGTTGAGGAGGGTTCGTCTACTGAGTCAGTAGGGGTGGGAGTCAGTAACAGGAAAGGAGCAGACACTTTATTGGGTGTTTTCTACAGACCCCACAATAGCAGCAGAGAGGTGGAAGAACAGGTCGGACAGCAGATGTTGGAAAGGTGCAGATATAACAGAGATAATGTTATGGGTGACTTCAACATTCCCAGTATTGTTTGGAAGCTTCTTAGTGCAGATGGTCTGGATGGAGCCAAGTGTGTCAGGTGTGTCAAGGAAACATTCTGACTCGATATGTAGACAGGCTGACTGGGGAGAGGCCATCTTGGATTTGGTGCTAGGGCACAGGCCAGGCCAGGTGTCAGAGCTTTTTCCTTTACCATAGCAATGGAGAGGGATATGAGCAGACAGAATGGGAAGGTATTTATTTGGTAGAGGGGAAATTAAACTGCTATTCGACAGGAGCTGTGGAGTATAAATTGGGAACAACTGTACAACGGAAAATGCACAACAGAAATGTGGAGGCTGTTTAAGGAGCACTTGTCGGGAGTGTTGGATAACTTTGTCCCACTGAGACAGGCAAAGAATGGTAAGATGAAGGAGCCTTGGATGACAAGAGCAGAGGAGCTTCCTGTCAAGAGGAAGAATGAAGCGTACTTTAGGCTGAGGAAGCAGGGATCTTGCACAACTTTAGAGGATTACTGGGTAGCTCGGAAAGAACTGAAAAATGGACTGAGGAGAGCTAGGAGGGACAAGAAAAAGCCTTGGCGTGAAAGATTAGGGAAAACACAAAGGCTTTCTGCATGTACATGTGAATAAGATCATGATCAGCACGAGGGTAGGGCCAATCAGGGATGGTGGAGGGAACTTGTGTCTGGAATCTGAAGAGGTAGGGGAGCCTCTAAATGAGGTTTTGCTTCCTTGTTGATAATGAGAATACTGTGGACCAGGTTAATATGCTTGAACAGATTGATATGAAGAATGTGGATGTGCTGGAAATTCTGGGAAGCATCAAGATAGATTAGTCACCAGGGCCAGACCAGATATATCCAAGATTATTACGGGAAGTAATATTGCGGTGCCTCTGGCTATGATCTCTGCATCAGCACTCTCCACGGGAATAGTACTGGAAGGCTTGTGGGAGGCAAATTTTCTTCCTCTGTTCAAGAAGTGAAATAAGGAAATCCCTTGCAATTACAGACCAGTCAGTCTGACGTCTGTTGTAAGCAGGTTACTGAGATATGATGTATGTTAATTTGGAAAAAACATAATTTGATAAAAGATAGTCAGCATGGCTTTGTGAGGGGCAGGTAATGCCTCACAAACCTTATTGAGTTCTTTGAGGATGTGACAAGACGAGTTGATGAAGGTCAAGCAGTGGGCTGTGGCGTATATGATTTCAGCAAGGCATTTGATAACATTCCCCACGGTAGGCTCATTCAGAAAGTTAGGAGGTGATGGATATAGGAAAATTTAGCTGTCTCGATTTGGCTGACCAAAACAAGACAGCAAGTAGAAGTGGATGTAATGTAGTCCGCCTGGAGGTTGGTGATGAGTGGTGTTCAGTAGGGGTCTGTTCTTGGGCCTCTGCTTTTTGTAGTTTTGTTGCAACATTACATTGACAGGATGTAGGGGTGAGCTGAGAAGTTGCAGATGAAAGTCAATCTGGATAAATGACAAGTGGCTCATTTTGGAAAGTTGAATTTGAATGCTGAATACAATGTTTAGACAGGATTCTTGGCAGTGTGGAGGAAGAGTGGGATCTTGATGTCCATGCAAACTTGCCACCCAAGTTGATAGGGCTGTTAAGAAGGCATATGATCTGTTGGTGTTAATTATTAGGGGAATTGAGCTTAAGAGCTGTGAGGTTATGCTACAGCTCTATAAAATCCTGTTGGACTACACTTGGCATCTTGTGTCCTGTTCCGATCGCCTCATCAGGGGAAGGATGTCAATGCTTTAGAGAGGGTGCAAGATGCTGCCTGGACCACAGTTCATGTTTGGTTAAAAAAAGGTTGAGGGAGCTACGTCTCTTCTTGTTGAAGCGAAGAATGGTGAGAGGCAACTTGGTAGAAGTGCACAAGATGATGAGAGGCATAGATAGAGTGAATAGTCAGAGACTTTTTTCCTAGTGCAGAAATAGCAATCACGAGATGCATAATTTTTCATGATTAGAAGAATATTTAGGGGAGATGACAGACCTTGTTTATTTTTAAACACAGAGAGTGGTGCGTGCGTGGAATGCACTGCCACCGTTGGTAATAGAGTCACATGCCTTAGGGACATTTAAGTGACGCTTGGATATGCACATGAATGATATTAAAATGAAGAGTATGAAAGTTGATTTGATCTTCGAATAGGACAAAAGATTGGCACAGCATCGAGGGCAGAATGGCTTGTATTTGCTGTACTGTTCAGTGCTTTATGTTGTATGTTCTATGGTTGCAGGTCTTAGTTCCTCTACCTCTTTCATTATCTCAATCAAAGCGACGTTCTGAATTTAGTCGACGCTCCCCAAATGCCGAATGCACACTTGTCTGAATTCAGAACCATTTGCCATCACCTACTCAACTGAACAACTGACAACATTCTCCATTTGATAGCCATTACCTTTACTCTGAACTACAACAGTGATACTTACATCGTCTGCAAACCACGATTCATCCTTTACACCCAAATCATTAATGTGTACAAATAATGCAAAGGTATCCAAAATTGAGCCCTGTGGAATATCATTGCAAACAACTTTCCATTCACGCAAATTTCTATCAATTATTACCTCGAATTTCCTTTCACTGAACAAATTTTATATTGAACTGGCACCATTCTCCTGTTCCTTAAAATTTTGTTTCTCAGGCTAGTCTGTCAAATGGGATCTTGTCAACTGACATACTAAATTCCATGTTGACAACATCCACTGCATTACCATTATAAATCCTCCATGTTATGTCCATCAGCAATGCATTTAGTATGACTCAACCTTCCTTGAATTGATGTATTTATTGGCAGGTGTATTTTGTTGCAAAATATAGAGAAAAGTATTGTACAGCATTGCCTCTTTCCAACGCCATCTTAAAAAATACACAACAACACTAGACATGGAATTTTGCTACACAAAAATAAAGAAATAAAGACGAAGTATTCAACTTTACAGACCTCCTTGTTAATTGCTGTGCCATGGGCAATGGACCTCATGAACAGGCACGATTCCCCTTCACCACAAATTGCCAGTGGAATGAGAGTCGCCACTCTTCAGTGCCATCTCACTTTCAATGTTGCCTGCGCCACTACGAGTCATCGCTGGGCAACAAAACCCCACGACTATACCAAGTGGCAGGTTCTCCTGTCAGAATTGATTCTAAAAAAATGCAGACTATGGAATTCAGACCTGGCTTAAACAGCTAATCTTTTTTAATGCTGCACGCTACACTGTTCACAGATCTCCAATCCTCTGGTACATCATTGGTATGTGGTGAGCATTAGAAAATGATTTGCAGTGTGACACTTATTTCATGTTTGGCTTCCTTTAAATGGGTGAAGGATCCATCGCCCTCTTAATTTATCCACTTTCTCAGAGAACATTTCCGATGTTTCAGCTCGGACTATGCATGTTGTATCTAATAATTAATTCCTCCTCTTTAACTAGATTGCCTACATCACCCAGTTCTTTGTGAAAACAAAGTCACAGAGACAAACACTCGTTGAACATCTCCATCTTCTACATCTAAGTGTGCGATGCCCTTTACATCCTAGATCAGCCCTATCGTTTCTTAATTATCCTGCTGATGTTTGTAAATGTGTTTGTTGAAGTACTGGTAACATATCTTTGGTTTTTTCCTGTCAATGCATTGCTCTATCACTTTGTTGATTTCTTAATTCTCTTCTTTACTTCAATCCTGTACGTTCAACACTCAGCTAAGCTTATATCTTTGTCCCTATCCATAATGATGACTAATCTAGTTGCAATCTGATTGCTATCTGGTTAAGTCACTCACTGCTATTTCATTCAATCTTCCAGCTTCTTTACCTAAAATAATCCATAATCCAGAACGGTGCTACTCTCGTTTGTCTTATTATATGGAGAGAAAACAATATTCTCTTGAATGGTCTTGCAAACATTTGGTGCCCTTTTCCACACTGTTTGTAATTCAATTAGTATTATCTTAGTTGAAGTAAATAACTGTTATTACCTTATTTTTTTTCTCTCTATGTAAAGTGAATTTGACTTTGAAATTTGTCTGTAGTTTTGAGTTGATACAGGGAACAGGTGATAAAAACAAAAGGATCATACAAGAAACAACATAGCAACACGTGACTTGGATTGAATGATTGTTTTTGCTTTCCATTATTTCCCTCTATAACATGTCTTCTCCAAGACCATCGACAATCTTATCGTCTCAGGAGATCTTCCATCTGTAACCTCCAACCTTAGTTCCCTTAACACCGCACCACCCATTTCTACCTCTGCCCCAAAATTAATAAATCTGATTGCCCTGGCCGATCTGAGCAGCATCTGCAGTCCTCAGTATCTCCAACTCCCCAACATTTGAATGACATCCTACACTTCACTTTCATTCACGTGGCAAAGTGAAAAATCTAATAACTAATCGCTCCTTCAAAGAGGAAGACGATGGAGTTGTTTACACAAAGGTTAATTCTCATTCTCTCTTCTCCTGGTGACTGGTTGAAGTTCAATGCAAAATTCTGTTTGCAGGTGGGAATGTTTGGATAGTTTCAACGATATCAGCCAATAAAATTTGTTAGCTTCTGTTAGATATGTTTCATTTTTCTTTATTGCATTGGAAAAGTAACACCATTCAACAATAAAAAGCAGTATATATCTGTTAGCATTTGTCTAGCATGTTGCAAATAATAATACGGCCAAAGATGATTGACATAACTGATTATAAAGCTAAATCCAAAAACACACTTCAAAAAGAGGCGTCAGGAGCGTGACAGAACACCTAATGAAAGTGGTAAGGCCAAATGAGCATCTTAAAGGATTTCACAGGGTCTGTCAGGCAGTGAAAGCTTGAGAAAACACTACACTGTCCGAATTCTGTGCAGATTAAAGTAGACCGTTGATGTGCTGGGCTCTCCCATCATTAAGGATACTTATACTTATACTTTCATAAACTCAGTGTTTAGTGAGTTGTCCCATTCTCTACAGTCATTCACGATTGGTTGTGACAGAACTGCAGACCGGAGATTTTGAACTTTGGTCGTGGATTCACTTAGCTCTGATTATTAACCACTGTTTCAGCTGTTTAGCTTGCAAGTAATCTTGTTGCACAGCTTCACGAGATTGACAACGCATCTTAGTTATGCATCGTCATGCCCTTGCCGGCCCATCCTCCACTCTTCAATACACCAAGATTGAACCCTGACTTGATGGTAAAGGTAAAGTGACGGGTCCGTCAGGCCATTCAGTTGCAGATAATGTTCGAATACAGTTTGGCCGCTGGTGACTACAGTGCATTGTGGAAGTTCAATTTTGAGTTGCTAGATCTACTGAGATATTCATCCCATTCAGTACGGTGGCACCAAACAGCACATGTGAGGTGTTATCAAAGTGAAGGGTGAACATTGTCTCCATAAGCTGTGTGGTGGTTCGTTTTTCTCAACTGTCATGGACAGATACATCTGTGGCAGACTGATTGGTAAGGGCGAGGTTAAGAATGTTTTCTTCCATCGTGTTGGTTTATTCACGAAAAACTGCACACGCATTCTATGCAGAATGCCCTTTAGGATTCCAATGTCTCTGTCAGTAGTGCTGTTGCAGATGTTTTACATTGAAATCCACAAGCCATGTTACTGAAAACAGAAACTGAAGGGTTCGAAACACGAAGGATGAATACTTACAGACTGTGGCATGATGTGCTATTAGTCTCGCCTGCTGCATGCAATAACTCGGGTGGGGAGGTGGAACTTTGGACCGTGCTTATCCTCTCACCGGAAGAGGAAATATTTGGAACAGCGAGCCCTGCGAACGCGCACGAAAACAACTCACCATCAAACATGGGCTTTCCAGGCTTTTTTGTACATGTCATCGACACATCATCAAGAGTATAAAAACTATAGTGCCTTTTGTTCTGAGAGAGATGGTGCGGTGAAGTCCTGCAGTTAGGGTGACAGTCACGCTGACTCACCCGAAAGCTTTTGTTTAATAAACTGTTCTTTGACTTGCCTCTACATTTGGGTTTTTCTTAATTTTACATATGACATCCTCTAAACGCTTCCTATTGGGATACCTATCGCCATGCCTTTTACATGGTGTAATGTATCCACCTTCCCCACTTCCTCTGTCAGCTTGTTCCATACTCGCACCACTCTGTCTGAAAAACTTGCCCCTCAGTTCTCTTTTCAATCTTTCCCCTCTCACCTTAAAGCTCTGCTCTCTAGTTTTGGACACCCCTATCGTGGGCAAAAAAAAGACCTTGGCTCTTCACTCTAACAATGCCCCCTCATGGTTTTCTATATCTCAGAAACCTCCCCTCAGCCTCTGATGACAGAGAAAGTCGACCCCAACCGATTTAGCCTCTCTACACAGCTCAAAACTTCCAACTCTGTCAAAATTCCTGGACATCTTTTCTGATCCCTTCAAGTTTCATAACATCATTCCTGTAACAGGGAGAGCAGAACTGGACATTGCATTCCAAAAGTGGCCTAACCAGTACCTTGTACATCCTCAACATGACATTCCAACTCCAATGATCTGATGAATAAAGGAAAGCGTACTAAATGCCTTCTTCACTATCCTATCTACCTGCGACTCCATTTTGAAGGAGCTATGACTCTGCACTCCAAGATCTGTTTGATCAGGAACACTCCCGAAAACTTTACCATGAAATGCATAAGTCATGCCTCAATTTGCCTGACAAAGATGGAACCCCCCACATCTCTCTGAATTAAAATTCATCTTCCACTCCTCAGCCCATCGGTCCATCTGATCAAGGTCTATTTTAGTCACAGGCAACCTTTTTCGCTGCCCAGTGCACCACCAATTTTGGTGTCATTTGTAAAAGTACTAACCATTCCCCAATAACAGCATCCAAGTCTCAAATGTATTTGCAGGAGCAGTGGTGCATCTGTATACATGGACTTATGACATCAATGTTGGCAAGAAAGTTTGAGAGAACATCTCACGAAGAACACTGTTTACTGGACCTTGTTCATAGAGACGGAGACTGCGAGAGCAATGAGATGTTCTTTATACGATTAGAGAGGGCTGTGGAAGAAAACAGCTGGTCATGGTTTAGCCCAGGGCTCCCCAGTCTGTCCCTGTCCTTCCCCCAGCCCCACTGGACTCATTCTGTGAATGTACACACACACAAAGCTGCAGTTTCAAACACAGAGCAGCCACAACACACGGTTACAACATCAACTCACACAAGATTTTTGCAGAAATTAACACAAGATCTTTGCACAAATTACTACAAGTTTGTCCCAGAAATTAACGCAAGACATTTGGACAAATGAACGCAAGCATTACTACACACTACGACAAACACGTAAAATCAGCAAGCTTGGTGTTCTTGAAATTTATACAAATAATGATAATTGTATTATGCAAATGAGCACACAATTTAAAATTTCACACAAGACTATTATACAAATGATGGGGGATACAATTTTTACAAACCTACCGACTCCCACAACTACCTAGATTACACCTCTTCTCACCCCATCTCCTGCAAAAATGCCATCCCCTATTGGCAATTCCTTCACTATATCTGCTCCCAGGAAGACCAGTTCTACCACAGAACACACCAGATGGCCTCCTTATTTAGACGTCGCAATTTCCCTTCTCTCCAACACATCTCATCCACATCCCACACCTCCGCCGTCAAACCCCACCTCTCCAACCGGATCAAGGACAGACCCCCCTCACCCGTGCCCCCCCCCACCTCCCCCACACCCCCACCCCCGGTGCTCACCTTCCACCCTCCCAATCTTCGCATAAACCACAGCATCCATTCACATTTCCGCCACCTCCAAACGGACCACACCACCAGGGATATATTCCCCTCCCCACCACTTCCACTTTCCGCAAAGACCATTCCCTCCGTGACTACCTGGTCAGATCCATGCCCTCCCAACAACCCACTCTCCCTTCCTGGCACTCTCCCCTGCCACCGCAGAAATTGCAAAACGTGCACCCTCACCTCCATTCAAGGCCCCAAAGGAGCCTTCCACATCTATCAAAGTTTTACCTGCACATCCACCAACATCATTTATTGTACCTGTTGCTCCCGATGCGGTCTCTTCTACATTGGGGAGACTGGATGCCTCCTAGCAGAGCGCTTTAGGGAACATCTCAGGGACAACCGCACCAATCAACCCCATTGCCCTGTGGCCCAACATTTCAACTCCCCCTCCCACTCCACTGAGGACGTGGAGGCCTCGTCCACCGCCGCTCCCTCATCACTCAACTCATGGAGGAAGAACGCCTCATCTTCCACTTCGGAACACTTCAACCCCAGGGCATCAATGTGGATTTCCCCAGTTTCCTCATTTGCAGTTCCCACACCTCACCGCTATTTCTGATGAAGGGCTTTTGCCCGAAATGTCAATTTTCCTGCTCCTTGGATGCTGCCTGACCTGCTGTGCTTTTCCAGCACCACGCTAATCTAGACTCTGGTTTCCAGCATCTGCAGTCCTTGGTTTTACCTACTCAATGGTAAGCTTTCGGGGAGGGTTGCTGAACAAAGAAACCTTGCAGTTCAGGTTCACAGTTCCTTGAAAGTGGAGTCACAGGTAGATAGGATAGTGAAGAAGGTGTTTGATATGCTTCCTTTTTTTGTCAGAGTATCGAGTATAGGAGTTGCGCTGTCATGTGACAGTTGTACAGGACTTTGGTGAGGCCAATTTTGGAATACCGCATTCAATTTCAGTCTCCCTGCTATAGGAAGGATGTTGTGAAACTTGAAAGAGTTCAGAAAAGACTTACAAGAATGTTGCGAAGGTTGAAGAGTTTGAGCTTTCGTGAGAAGGTGAATAGGCTGGGGCTGTTTTCCCTGGAGTGTCGGAGGCTGAGTTTTGACCTTGCAAGGCTTTATAAAATCATGATAGGGATGGACAATTTAAAACAAGAGGACATTGGCTGAAGGTGAGAGGGGAATGATTTAAAAGGGATCTAAAGGGCAACTTTTTCAAACAGAGGGTGGTGTATTTATGGAAGGAGTTGCCAGAGGAAGTGATGGAGTTTGGCACAATACAGCATGTAAAAGGCATCTGTAAATGGTTGTATGAATTGGAAGGGTTTCGAGGAATATGGGCCAATTGCTGGCAAAAGGGTATCTGGTTGGCATGGACGAGTTGGACTGAAGAGTCTACGTTTGTGCTGTACCTCTCTATATCTCTATGCCTCTATGCCTCCGATCCTTGTTTATTTTACTAAAATGCAATCCCTCACATGTTTCCAAAAGAAACTCCACCTGCAACTCCTCAGTCCATTGACTCAATTGATCAAGATCTCTGCAATCTAGGTAACATTCTTCACTGACCACTTCACTACCAATTTGGGTATCATCCACAAACTTACTCACAATGCCTTCCATATTCTCATCCAAACCATTTCCATAAATGACAAACAAAAGTGGATCCAGAACCGATCCCTGGAACACCGCTGGTCACAGGCATCCCATCAAAAACATATACCTCCACCATCACTATCTGTTTCCTGCCATGAAGCCAATGTTGTATCCAATTGGCAAGCTCACCCTGAATCCCAGTGCTCTCATTTTACTCATTCGATTACCATGCAGAGGCTTGTCAAAGGTTTTGCTGAAGTCCAAGTAAATAATATTTATTGCTCTGCACACATTGATCTTTTTGGTCACTTCTTAAAAAAAATTGACTAAATTTGTGAGACATGAGTTTCCTAATACAAAACCATGCTGACTATCCCTACTCAATCCTTGCCCCTCAAAATACATACAATCCCATCTTTCAGAATCACTTCCAACAACTTATCCACTGCCAAAGTCAGACTCACAGGGTTATAGTTCCCTGGCTTCTCCGTCCATCTCTTCTTAAACAATGGCACAACATGACCCACCCTCCAGTCCTCTGGTATTTCACCCGTGTTTATAGATGATACAAATATTGCTGCTGGGGGTCCTGCAATATCCTCCCTAACATCACACCTTGTACTAGGATATAATTGTTCAGGTCCTAGAGATTTATCGACCTTTATGTGTTCGAAGACCTCCAGCACTTTCTCTTCTGTAATATCATCCCTGCTTTCAAAGCATCAATATTTATTTCCCTGGGTTCTCACGCCTCCATTTCTTCCTCAACATTAAAAACTGATGCAAAATAGTCATCTCCTGATGTTCAATACAAAGATAACCTTGTTAATCTTTAAGGGGTCTTGCTCTGAGTGGAGTTGCTGTATGGCTCTTAATGTCTTTGGAGAACCTTTTTGTATTATCCTTAACCTTATCTGACATGACTATCTCATAATACTCTTTGCCTTCCTGATTTCTTTGCTAAGAATGCTCCAATACTCTTTATATCCTTAAAGAGATTCAGTTGACCCTAATTGTTTGTATCTGACATATGATTCTTTTTTACTCCTGCCTGGAATTTCAATACCTTTATTCATGCATTGTTCCCTAATCTTACCAGACTTGCCTTTCCCTCTGACAGGAGCAACAAGCTTGGAACTTTCCTTACCACACTTTTCTAAATGGCGCCGGATTAGGAAAATTAAAATCCCCTGCTCTTGCAACACTATTCTTCTTGCATACATTTGAGATCTCAACATATTTTCTTCTCGATTTCCCTCTGACTACTGGGGGGCCTGTAGTCCAATCTTATCAAGGTGATCGTCCCTTTCTTCTCATTTCAAACCACAGACTTTCACTAAGTGGTCCCTCAGTAATAGCTGCACTAAGGACAGTAGTAATTGAATATCTGTGATTTCATGTGTAAACACCCTAAACCCCTCAGTTAGATTCCAGTCTGTAGTTCACTCCCCAGGACTGGTTAATCAATTGTGAACCACACTGTACCCCTCAACTATACTGCATCTGTAACTCACTCCCTGGTACCTGTTACTCTCGAGATTAATTCCCCATCACTCTTCCTCAATCAAAACTGCTCCTCTCCCTCCCCTCTTACCTCTCTTTCTGTCCTTCCTATAACATCTAAAACCCAGAACATTGAGCAGTCGTGCTGTCCTTCCCTCAGCCACGTTTCTGTAATCACCCTAACAGGCGAGTTCTATGATGCCATACAACACCCTGAGTCCACCAGCCTTATCTGTACAGAAATAAATGAAATTTAATTCTTCAGAGTTACTTTGGGGTCTGAATTGTTGTTGTCTACCTCTTTCTAAATAACCTGGGTTTTTATTTCGATTCAGAATCATCCTCATCTTTCGGTCCATTTGCACTGTTACATAGGAAAGCCCCACCCTTCCCCCTCCCCAAAACAAAGTGTTTACAGCCTCTCAAAATAGAACCCAACAGGATATAAGTCCCTTCCCAGTTCAGGTGAAACTCTCTCTTTTTGAACAGGCCTTTTCTGTCTCAGAAGAGATCCCAATGATCCCAGAGGTGGACTCCCTGCACATTGCACCACCTCTTCAGACATTGATTTTTCTGTCCTGTTCTTCCCTCATTTGAAATTGAGACCGAAAGGAAACCAGAAATTACTACATGTGATGTTCTGTTTCGTTAACCTTCTATCCAAGCTCTTAGACTCACTCTGCAAAGCCCGAACCCCTCCCCTGACGATGTCATTCCTCCCAATGTATACAACAACTTCCGGCTTCTCACTCTCCCCTTTGACAATCTGCTTCAAATCTTTTGAGATGTCCTTCACCTTGGCACCAAGAAAGCAACAGACCACACGACGGTTCACGCCTACTGCTGCTAAATCTCTTCTCTGTGCCACTGACAGAACAGTCTCCTGTAACAATTGTTCTTTTAAATAGAGACAAACCTGTTTAACATGACTCATTCTTGGTGCCCAAGATCTGACTCCTACTTCTGCTTGCCTCTGAGAGACTTGAATACCCTTGCCAACTTTATACGTGCACCACTGAGAGTATCCCGTCTGGATGTATCCAACTGTCCCATTCAGGATCGGAGACGGTTATTGAGATTGGTGAATTTGGCCCAGACAATCACAAAGGCCAACCTCCTATGTATAGAATCCATCTACCAGGTCCGCTGTCAAGGAAAGGCCGCTCGGCTTCTCAAAGATTCATCCCACTCTGGCAATGTTTTTCACCATCTCTACTTTCAGGCAGAAGGTACACATGCATCAGCCAGTTTCGAAACAGTTTCTACTCTACTGTTGTTAGAATACTGAAAGGACTCTCAAACTCTGAACATTCGCCTGTCCCTGTGTTTTTGTTTTTTTGCCGCTGTTTACCTATTATTTACTCATCTATGCTACTTAACTCTGTGATCTACCTGTATAACGCACAAGGCAAAGCTTTTTCACTATACCTGAGTACACGTGACCATAAATAAATTCCATTCAAATTCAATTCAATTCAAAACGGAATGTCAGTTTGAGAGAGGAATAGGCACACGAGAACTCTGAACTACCCTGTTACCTTTCCAGACAGGCAATTATTTATCTGACATCATCCTACTCTGATGTCGGGGAGCTGGTGTTGGACGGGGTGGACAAGGTTAAAAATTACACAACCCCAGGTTATAGTACAACAGGTTTATTTGGAAGCACTAGCTTTCAGAACGCTGCTCCTTCATCAGGTAGCTGTGGAGCAGGATGTTTTGCAAAAGATTACAGTGTCATGCAACCAAAATGATACATTGAACAAACGGAATTGGCTGTTAAATCTTTCATCTTTTAAAGTTATTTCGAGAATGTGACTTAAAAGAACTCTGGGAGTTACATATTAATGAACCAAAACCTGCAATCCTTTTTAAAGATATTAATTTCAGTCATTATCTCACTCCTGGGCATCTGTTATTCTATATATAAACTACCTAGATACCTTCGATAAGTTTCCAGCCTGGATCTCACTCCTGGGTCGGTTATTCTATAAATATTTGCTCCATATACCCTGTTATTCTATACATAAAACCAATCTCCCAAACTCTCTATTAAATTCCATCCCATATCTCTCTCCTGAGCATCTGTGATTCCATATGTAAACACCCGAAACTTCTCACTTCGATTCAAGTCTGCCTCTCACTCCCCATATTTGGTTAATCAATTGTGAACAACACTGTCCCCCTTGACTATACTCCTGTCTGTAACTTATTCACTGGTACCTGTTACTCTGTATATTAATCCCCAATCCCTCAATTAGATTTCAGACTGAAACTCACACTGTGTTGTGTTTAAGGGAACTATGGAGCTATGAAGGAGGAGCTGGCCAAAGTTCAATGGTACAATACCTTAGCAGGGATGACAGTGGAGGAACAATGGCGGATATTTCTGTGTATAATGCAGAAATTACAGGATCAGTTCATTCCAAAAAGGAAGAAAGATCCTACAAGGAAGCATGGGTGGCCGTGGCTGTCAAGAGAAGTTAAGAAACATATAAAGTTAAAAGAGAAAAAGTATAACGTAGCAAAGATAAGTGGGAAAACGGAGGACTGGGAAGCTTTTAAAGAACAACAGAGGATTACTAAGAAGGAAATACGCAGAGAAAAAACGAGGTATGAAGGTAAACTGGCCAATAATATAAAGGAGGATAGTAAAAGCGTTTTTAGGTATGTGAAAAGCAAAAAATTGGTTAAGACTAAAATTGGGCCCTTGAAGACAGAAAGAGGGGAATATATTACGGGAAACAAAGCAATGGCAGAAGAATTGAATTGGTACTTGAGATATGTGTTCACTGGGGAAGACACAAGGAATGTCCCTGAGCTAACAGTGACTGAAGGACCTGAACTGAAGGGAATTTATATTTGCCAGTAATTGGTGTTGAAGAAACTGTAAGGTCTGAAGACTGATAGCTTCCCGGGGCCTGATGGTCTACATCACAGGGTACTGAAGGAGGTGGCTTGAGAAATCGTGGATGCGTTGGTGATTATTTTCCAGAGTTTGACAGATTCGGGACCAATTCCTGCGGATTGGAGGGTGGCTAATGTTATACCACTTATTATGAAAGGTGGGAGAGAGGAAACAGGAAATTATAGACCAGTTAGTCTGACCTCAGTGGTGTGGAAGATGCTGGAGTCTATTAAAAAGGATGAAATTCCGACACATCTGGATAGGAATAACAGGATAAGTCAGAGTCAGCATGGATTTATGAGGGGGAAATCATGCTTGACTAATCCTCTGGAATTTATTGAGTATGTAACTCTGAAGATGGACGAGGGAGATCCAGTAGATGTAGTGTACCTGGACTTTCAGAAAGCTTTTGATAAAGTCCCACATAGGAGGTTAGTCAGCAAAATTAGGGCGCATGATATTGGGGGCAAAGTACTGACTTGGATTCAAAGTTGGTTGGCTGATAGGAAACAAAGAGTAGTGACAAACGGCTCCATTTCAGAATGGCAGGCAGTGACCAGTGAGGTACTGCAGGGAGCAGTACTGGGGCCGCAGCTTTTAACAATATATGTTCATGATATAGAAGGTGGTATTAGCAATAGCATTAGCAAATTTGCTGATGATACTAAGCTGGGTGGCAGGGTGAAATGTGATGAGGATGTTAGGAGATTACAGGGTGACCTGGACAAGTTAGGTGAGTGGTTAGATGCATGGCAGATGCAGTTTAATGTGGATAAATGTATGGTTATCCACTTTGGTGGCAAGAACAAGAAGGCAGATTACTATCTAAATCAATTTAGGAAAGGCAGTACAAAGAGATCTGCGTCTTCTTGTACACCAGTCAATGAAGGTAAGCATGCAGGTACAGCAGGTAGTGAAGAAGGCTAGTAGCATGTTGGCCTTCACAACAAGAGGGATTTTGTATCGAAGCAAAGAGGTTCTTTTCAGCTGTACAGGGCACTGATGAGACCACACCTGGAGTACTGTGTGCAGTTCTGGGCTCCAGATTTGAGGAAAGAGATTCTGGCTATTGAGGGAGTGCAGCGTAGGTTCATGAGGTCAATTCCTGAAATGGCGGGATTAACTTACACTGAAAGACTGGAGCGACTGGGCTTGTATACCCTTGAGTTTAGAAGACTGAGAGGGGATCTGATTGGGACATATAAGATTATTAAAGGATTAGACGCTCTGACGGCAGGAAACATGTTTCCACTGATGGGTGAGTGCTGAACCAGAGGACACAGCTTAAAAATACCGGGCAGACCATTTAGGACAGAGATGAGGAGAAACCTCTTCACCCAAAGAGTGGTGGCTGTGTGGAATGCTCTGCCCCAGAGGACAGCGAAGGCCCAGTCTCTGGATTCATTTAAGAAACAGTTGGACAGAGCTCTCAAGGATAGTGGAATCAAGGGTTATGGAGATAAGACAGGAACAGCATACTGATTAAGGATGATCTGCCATGATCATTTTGAATGGTGGTGCAGGCTCGAACGGCAGAATGGCCTACTCCTGCACCTATTGTCTATTGTCTACAATGCATAAGCTCACTGAGACCAGCGATGAGATTCCAGTCCGTAACTCAGTATAAAATAAACAGTTGTATATTACATTGGGAGCAGAAAAAAAAGCTCAAATTTAATTTTTACCAGATTCTGATTCTCCAAAAATATTAGTTTGATGAAGTGCAGTGGTTCAATAAGGCAGCTCCCTGCCACCTTGTCAAGGGCTAATGGGAATGGGCCCAGCCAGTGATGCCCACATCCCATGAACCAATGAAATTGATCAATCCTTTTGCCTTGTTAATCACTCGCTGATGGACACCGCCGCCATTTTTTGCTCGGATCCGCTGATCCTGCACAGAAACATGTGCATCTGTGACCAGTTCGAACAGGCCTCTTGGGCTAGGGTAAACTGAAGCATGAGTGAGGCCATGCTCTTCGAGAATAAAAGGAGCATATGTCAGTTATAGACAGGATAAATCGAGTGAATTCTTAGAAGAGTGTAAAGAAAGTAGGAGTATGCGTAAGAGGGAAATCAGGAGGGCAAAACAGGGACATGAGATAGCTTTGGCAAATAGAATTAAGGAGAATCCAAAGGGGTTTTACAAATATAATAAGGACAAAAGAGTAAATAGGGAGAGAATAGGGCCCCTCAAAGATCAGCAAGGAGGCCTTTGTGTGGAGCCACAGAAAATAGGGGAGATACTAAATGAATATTTTGCATCAGTATTTACTGTGGAAAAGGATATGGAAGATATAGACTGTAGGGAAATAGATGGTGACATCTTGCAAAATGTCCAGATTACAGAGGAGGAAGTGTTTGGTATCTAGAAATGGCTAAAAGTGGATATATCCCAGGACCTGATCAGGTGTACCCGAGAACTCTGTGGGAATCTAGAGAAGTGATTGCTGGGTCTCTTGCTGAGATATTTTTATCATTGATAGTCACAGGTGAGGTGCCAGAAGACTGGAGGTTGGCAAACGTGATGCCACTGTTGAAGAAGGGCGGTAAAGACAAACCGGGGAATGATAGACCAATGAGCCTGACCTCGGTGGTGGGCAAGTTGTTGCAGGGAATCCTGAGGTACAGGGTGTACATGTATTTGGAAAGGCAAGGACTGATTTGGGATAGTCAACATGGCTTTGGGCATGGAAAATCATGTCTCACAAACTTGATTGAGTTTTTTGAAAAAGTAACAAAGAAGATTGATGAGGGCAGAGCAGTAGATGTGATCTATATGGACTTCAGTAAGGCATTCGATAAGATTCCCCATGGGAGACTGATTAGCAAGGTTAGATCTCATGGAATAGGGAGAACTAGCCATAAGACCATAAGACCATAAGGCATAGGAGTGGAAGTAAGGCCATTCGGCCCATCGAGTCCACTCCGCCATTCAATCATGGCTGATGGGCATTTCAACTCCACTTACCAGCGTTCTCCCCGTAGCCCTTAATTCCTCGAGACAACAAGAATCTATCAATCTCGGCCTTGAAGACATTTAGTGTCCCGGCTTCCACTGCACTCCGTGGCAATGAATTCCACAGGCCATTTGCATACAGAGCTGGCTCAAAGGTAGAAGACAGAGTGCGGTGGTGGAGGGTTGTTTTTCAGACTGGAGGCCTGTGACCAGTGGAGTGCCACAAGGATCGGTTCTGGGCCCTCTTCTTTTTGTCATTTACATAAATGATTTGGATGCGAGCATAAGAGGTACAGTTAGTAAGTTTGCAGATGACACCAAAATTGGAGGTGCAGTGGACAGCGAAGAGGGTTACCTCAGATTACGACAGGATCTTGACCAGATGGGCCAATGGGCTGAGAATTGGCAGATGGAGTTTAATTCAGATAAATGCGAGGTGCTGTATTTTGGGAAAGCAAATCTTAGCAGGACTTATACATTTAACGGTAAGGTCTTAGGGATGGTTGCTGAACAAAGAGACCTTGGAGTGCAGGCTCATAGCACCTTGAAAGTGGAATCGTAGGTAGATAGGATCGTGAAGAAGGCGTTTGGTATGCTTGCCTTTATTGGTCAGAGTATTGAGTACAGGAGTTGGGACGTCATGTTGCCGCTGTACAGGACATTGGTTAGGCCACTGTTGGAATATTGGGTGCAATTCTGGTCTCCTTCCTATCGGAAAGATGCTGTGAAACTTGAAAGGGTTCTGAAAAGATTTGCAAGGATTTTGCCAGGGTTGGAGGATCTGAGCTACAGGGAGAAGCTGAACAGGCTGAGGTTATTTTCCCTGGAGCGTCAGAGGCTGAGGGGTGACCTTATAGAGTTTTCCAAAATTATGAGGGGCATGGATAGGACAAATAGACAAAGTCTTTTCCCTATGGTCGGGAGTCCAGAACTAGAGAGCATAGGTTTAGGGTGAGAGGGGAAAGCTATAGAAGAGACCTAAGTGGCAACCTTTTCACGCAGAGGGTGGTACGTGTATGGAATGAGCTGTCAGAGGATGTGGTAGAGGATGGTACAATTGCAACATTTAAGAGGCATTTGGATCGGTATATGAATAGGAAAGGCTTGGAGTGATATAAGCCGGGTGCTGGCAGGTGGGATTGGTTTGGGTTGGGATATCTGGTTGGCGTGGACAGGTTGGATCGAAGGGACTGTTTCCATGCTGAACATCTCTATGACTCTATAACAAGGCCGACCAATTCTCTATCCCCTTCACCATCAGGACTGACCATCTGAAGGTGCTGGGTGTTTGATTCGGACGGGCTGGGGTGTGCACCAAGTCTTGGGAGGAGTGTATCAGGAAAGTGAGGCAGAAACTGGGCAGATGGGAGCAACGGTCACTCTCCAACGTGGGTGTGAGGTACTGTCATTGTCATTATATGTGGCACAGGCCTGGCCTATTCCCAGAACGTGTGCCACCGCAGTTACCCGGGCCACCTTCCACTTCATATGGAGGTCAAAATGGACCGGGTCCGAAGGGACACCATATATAAAGATCTGGGCAACAGGGGAAGAAACACCCCCAATGCCACCCTCACCCTGATGGCCACCTTTGCATGTGAATGCATCAAGCTGTGCGTGGATCCCCGGTACGCAAACACAAAGTGTCACTATGTTCTACCTGTCCCTGTCGTTGCAACGGATGGGCCTGGCCTCGACACTGCAGAACACTCCAGGTAGTTGGACCATTCCGTATCACCTGTCCTTCGTGGAGAAAGTTATGAAGAAAAGCAGATTTGATCACAAGTCCATCCGGAAGTGGTCAGCACATAGTGTCTTTGAGACCCTTCGGGAAAAGGAGAGGGTGGATCCTATGGAGCGGTTCCCTGAGCAGACTGTCAAAGTTATTTGGCAGAAGGACTCAACACCAGAACTTTCCAACAAGCACCAAGACATGGCTTGGCTGGTGGTGAGAAGGGCTCTGCCCGTGAGATCCTTCATGCACGTCCGGACTTTCTGCCCCACCGCATGCTGCCCTTGAAGCCGCTGGGGAGAGGACGGGACTGTCACACACTTCCTTCTGGAATATACCTATGCAGAAGAAGTCTGGAGAGGAATGCAGTGGTGTTTGTCGAGGTTCGTCCCGAGCAGCGGCAAGATGCGGGATGCTGTGCTCCATGGCCTGTTCCCTGGGACGCACACTGAGACGAACACCAACTGTGCCTGGAGGATCATCAACTCAGTGAATGATACCTGTCTGAAACTTATTGGTCTTCCAGCTGAAGGAGTTGACCCTGACTGAGTGTTGCAGACTGGCACATTCCAAGGTCCAGGACTACTTGTTGAGGGACGCTCTGAAGCTTGGGGCAGCTGCTGCCATGGCGCGTTGGGGAAAGACCACCGTGTAAGATCTGCCTGCCTAAGAAGAACAAGGGGCCCACTCAGTAATTGGGCCCCACTGACGCCTCAGCTAAACACCTGGATGGTTAACATACAGACGTGTATAGATAAATGATTAAGTCCGATCTCTGTACGTAAAGAAATACAATATATACATATGAATGGGATCACCAATTGCATATCAAAATATTTTTATGAATAAAGTCTATTTTTGAAATGAAAAAAATCACTCGCTGCACTCTTCCTCACTTCCGTAGTCCCATGCCCTGGAAATTATTGGCAAACAAGCCTCATACTTGATGACACAAGCACATTAGGTTACTGTGATTAGTGAACAAGGATGCGGAAAATAATGTTGAATACCTAAGTCGTGGAGTGAAGGAGGACTTGACTCAATATTACACACACACACATACACACATAGATGCACTCTCTCTCACACACACATAGATGCACTCTCTCTCTCTCTCTCTCTCTCTCTCTCTCTCTCGCTCTCTCTCTCTCTCTCTCTCTCTCTCTCACACACACACACACACACACACACATATAGATGCACACACTCTGTCTCACACACGCACATAGATATGTGCACGCACACACAATCTCTCTCTCTCTCTCACACACACACACACAAACACTCACACACACAAACACTCACTCACACGGGCACACACACAGTCGGTCACACAGTTACACAGGGACACAGAATGGCAAAATAATGTTGGAATTGTCAAATATTAAAGCTCCACTAAACAATTCCTGGGTGTTAGATGAACACAGGGTATTCACCCACCTGGGTCAGGCTCAAGTCTGAGAAGCTCCTGTCTCACACTCCGGATTGGGATCAGATGCTGTGTTTGGGAGTAGGATGTGGCACAAGGGATTAGGGTGACTGTCCATGGGGATGTTCAGAACCGGCAATCTAACAGAATCAGAACAGAACAGAGAGAATCAAACAAAGACCTTGGTGTTCAATTTGTGGAGTAGTTCCATTCTTGTTGTGTCTGTGTGTAAGATGGGGAGGTTAGATATTCAGTTTAAATTAGTATTTCTTGTCAGATTATATCTGCCTCTTTAAAATTTTGATTTGGATATCATCGAGGGAGCTTCACTCTGTATCTAACCCTATGGTGTCCCTTCCTGGGGGTGGTTGATGGGAATACAGGAAAGGCAGCTTTCTTGTGTATCTCACCCCATTCTGTCCCTTTCCTGAGACTGTTTGATGTGGATGGTGTAGCAGGATCTTTATTGTGTAGCATTTGAATAGAAGTAGACGATTCGGCCCCTCAATCCTTTCCCATCATTCAATCGGATGATAGCCGATCTGTGGCCTAACCCCATCTTCATCCTTTAGCCCATTCCCTCAATACCTTCACTGAACAAATATTTATCCAATGCAGATGATCCAGCATCCAATGCTGTTCGTGGAAGAGATTTCCAAACCTTTCCTATCCTTTGTGTAACCAAGCACTTCCTAACATCTCTCCTGAATGCTCTGTGCCTCAATTCTCAGACTTTGTTCCCTCTTGTTCTCGAATCTGCAACCAGCAGGAATCATTTATCTTGATCTAGCCTGTCTCACCCTGTTTATATCTTGAAGGCTTTGATCAGATCACCCCTTTACCTTCTCCATTCTAGAGGAAACTGGCCTCCTTTGTATAATCTCTCCCCAGAATGTAACCTCTGAAGTCTAGGCTCATTCTTGCAAACCTCCTTTGTGCTCCCTCTTTGTATTCCACCCACTTGTTTGCACTGACCGAGATTTTCCCCTTAACCCAGTCTGTCAACATTCCTTTGTAATTCCAAGGTATTATCTGCACTGTCTACACGCTGCCTAACTTTGTATCTAATCCCATGCAGTTGCTATCCTGGGAGTGGGTGTCAGGAACAGTGTTGAGGAAGAATTCCTCTGCATCCAGCCCCATGTTGTACCTGTCCTGGGAGTTTTGGATGGGAACAGTTCAGAGGGGTCTTTACTCTGTATCTACCCCTGTGCTGTCCCTGTCTGGGAGGTTTGGATAGGAAGAGTGTGGAGGGGTCTTTACTCTGTATCTACCCCTGTGATGTCCCTGTATGGGAGTTTTGGATGGGAACAGTGTAGAGGGAGATTAACTCCACCTTATCCCATGCTGTCCATGTCCTGGGACTGATCAATTGGGACTCTCAAGGGACCTTTACTCTGTACGCAATCTCATTCTCCCAGACTCTGGGAGATTCAGATGGAGGAAGTCTCGAGGGACACATACTCTGTATCTAACCCAATGATGGAGCTGCCCCGAGTGTATTTGATGGGGAAAGTGGATTACTCATTCAGTATCTAACCCTACACTGGGCTGGGAATTTGAGAAGTTACAGTATTGAGAGAGCTTTACTCTGAAACTAAGCCATTCTGTAACTGCTCTGGTGTTTTAGATGGGACTGGTTTAGATATGGGGAATCTGATGAATTGGCAGTCGAACTGAAACAATGTGAGATGTGAAGTGATGCTTGTGTGAGGCAGGATAAATTAAGCTGTCAAATGTTAAATTGGAAGCAGGAACACAGAAAGCTGCTGGTTAATTTTTACACATCTCCAAGTTTCAGTTCGGGGTGAAATACTTTCCTTGTGGGCAATCTCTCTAAAGCTGTTTCCTGTCCAACATTATTGCATCCTAAAAAATATGAATTCCATTTGTAGATGTAGGAATTGGAGAGAGTTATTTGAAGGTGATTAAAATGCAGAATCCAGAAGCTGTTTGCAGTAAATGCCTGAGCCAATGTCACATTCCAGCAATGTTTGCCTCACTTTGTAAACTTCTGACAGGTTCCAATGTACAAAAACTGAAACAGCTATCTGTTATTCTATATACAAACTACCTTAAAATCCTTGATTAGATTCCAGTCTGTAACTCACTCCCATACATCTGTGGCTGTTTATGTTCACCACCTGAAACCCCTTGATTAGATTCCAGACTGTACCTCACTCTCGGGTATCAATTCTTTGGACGTAATCCACCTCAAACCGCTCAATTATATCTCAGTTTGTAAATCACACTTGGGTTTTTTTTAAATAAATTAACCCCGATCAATCAATTAGAATCTAACCTGTTGCCAACTCACTTATATCTGTTACTCCAAATATAAACCACATCGAAAGCTTGCTAAGATTTCACTCTGTAACTCACGCCTCATTATCTGTTAATCCATGTATGCACCACACCGAACCCCTTGATGAGAATTAGGTCTGTAAATCACTCCTGGGTATCTGTTCGTCCATACACAAACCACCCCAAAACCCTCAATTAGAAACCAGTCTGTAACTTCTTCCCAGGAATCTCTTATTCTGTACATAACCCACCTCAAACCCTTCAATAGGTTCCATTTTGAAACTTATACTTGGATTTTATTTTAATGTAAATAAACGCCTTGATACACCAATTAGATTCCAATCTGCAACTCACTCAAATATATCTGTTATTCCATATGTACCCCAGCACGACATCCTTGATCAAATGCTGGTCTGTAACTCACTCCTGAGTATCTGTTATTCCACATTGAAACAAACACAACTTCCTCGATCAGATTCCAGTCTGGAACTTACTCCTGAGTATCTGCTATTCCATATATATAAATCAACTCAATCTCCTCGATCAGATTCCAATCTGTAACTCATTTCAGGTATCTGTTCTTCAACATATAACCCACCTCAGACATTTCACTTAGATTCCAGTTTGTAACTCGCTCCCAGGCATCTGTTATTCTGTACCAATACCATCTCCAGTCCCTCAGTTATTTTCCAGTTTTCAACTCATACTAGTGTATTTTACTTTTATATAAATAAACTCCCGATTCATCAATTAGATTCCAATCTGTAACTCATTCATGTATATTTGTTATTCCATATATAAATCCTTCCTGATGAAGGGCTTGTGCCCGAAACGTTGAATTTCCTGTTCCTTGGATGCTGCCTGGCCTGCTGCGCTTTAACCAGCAACACATTTTCAGCTCTGGTCTCCAGCATCTGCAGACCTCACTTTTTACTCATATATGAACCAACCCAACTCAAAATTAGATTCCAGACTGTAGCACACTCCTGGGTATCTATTATTCCATCTATATAAACCACCTCGAATCCCTAAATTAGATTCTAGTCTGTAACTCACTGCTGAGTATCTGTCATTCTATAGGGAAGCCACCCCAAATCCTCTCAATTAAATTCCAGTCGGTTACTTACTCTTGGGTCTGTGCTATTCCATATATAAAGCACCCTGAACAGCTCAATTAGAGTCCAATATGTAATTCATTCCCATATCTCTGTGAATCTGTACATGAATTCACTCCAGGGTATCTGTTATTCTATCTATAAATCTCTCGATGAGATTTAAATCTGTAACTCACTAACATGCATCCATCACTCTAAATAAGGGGGATAGACTCAAACAACGGGTCGACTGAGAAAATCAGAGATGGAATGGAATGTTTTGTTGAGCACACTGAATTGTTAACATTTACTGTGGAATGCTCTCTAATTGGGGAAATTGCACTCAGATCATGTGGCTTTTTATACATTAATCAGCGCCTGGTTAATACTTCTGCAAACCTTTATAATTACAGTTCCTATTACACTTCCACACACACATTTCAATTCTAAATATACATTTGTCTATTGGAAACAATATAACCTTTCAATTTGTGGATAACAATCAAAGGAAAGTTTTAACTTCAAGCAAACGTTTGCCACGAGTCCTGTGCTATATCATTGCTTACATTTTCCTAATCTGCTCTCTACCCTGGTGAGCGTTGTGATGCTGTCCAGGGGGCAATGCAGTCTCTTCAAAACTTTCCCTGGTCTCCAAGGCAGTGGCAGATCTCCTGATCAATATAACAACCATGACATTGGATGATTTCTAGCCTATACTTTATATGAGTTTGCTGCCCACCATTCCTGCAAATACATTCACCTCTGTCGTCATTTATTTAGCAACTCATAGTTCCAGCTGGTTGATGGTCACTTGTTCCATATCCCTCCATTCCTTGCACATCCATATGATTATGGCGCTAAAAGCCCCTGAGATACCTCTATCGTATCTGCATCCATTACCATCCCTGACATTACGTTCCAGATACCTACCACTCTCTGTCGAAAGCATCCTTGGCCTTACATCTCGTTTGAACTTTCACCTTCAATGTTTGCTCCATAGTTCAAGACACTACAATTCTGTGAACGAGATTCTGGCTGTCAACACTATTTATACATCTCATAATTATATAGAATTCTACAGAGTTTCCCCTCAGCCTCCGTTGCTCCAAGAAAAACAACCTGAGTTTTTCTGGAGTCTCCTTTTAGGTCATACCCCGTAATACAGGCAGCATCCTGGTAAAGCTCTTCTGCACCCTCCACATCCTATCTACAATGTGGTGAGCAGAATTAAATGCAACACCCTAGAGGAAGCCAAACTAAACTCTTATAAAGCTGCAACATGACACCCTAACTCTTCTTCCTTCCTTGCACTTTGTGTTAGATCCATGTACTTCTGTACTTTCCCACACAGCTCCTTCATTTACAAACTATACTTCACAACATAACCCATCCCCGAGCCCCAGACCTACAGCGTCGCCATGCCAACCATCACGCTGCACTGTTCCCACATCAAACCGGGACAGTGAAGGTGACTCGCACTTCCACAGTAACCCACGTCCTTGTCTCCCTCTCCCACCCTCTGATATGGTGCTTTTCCCACCCCTTCCACAATTCCTGTCCTTCTGCTGACAAGCAGCCTGTCCCCATTGCCCAGAACTGACTTCTCCAACTTCACTGCTACTGCAGGGACTCCCAAACCCCTCCCTGAGAATTTCATTTGACTGATCCCCCAAAGACAGGACTGTACAGTATCAGCACGAATTGGTGAATAGGAATTCAGGATTGAAAAATCTATCGGAGCATTTGGAGGATGTAATGAGTAGTTTGTGTGGCCACCGCTCTGGACTGCAGTGTTACAGATTCCCTGATCCTGATTTTCCCAAACAATGATCAAATCCCTGGACATACTGTGCCAGGATCTCCTGACTGAATCCTGTCTCTCTTGCCCTGACTGAGAACTGGTTCCCTGAGGCTTTGGACGTGACCATTTAGTTGAAGCACATGCAGTGTGTTTGCTCCTTCAGCTCCTGTTCCAAGTGCCTGACAGTCCAGCCCCTTGACTGATCACTGTTGGAATAATGATAAGCTGCCTGGCTTATGTCTGTGATAAACAACCAGGCAAGACAGGAGCACTGTGAAACATTAGGTTCTGGTTGAGGCACCAAGGTACAAAACTGCCAAGGAAAAGCAGAGATACTGTGCCAGTCCCTGAGCAGGACGTATCTCAGGCACTAGAAAGTCTCGAGTCTAACTGACCCTTTGTCAAAGCTAAACAAAAGGAGAAATAGGGAGGAATTTATACGAGGCTGAGAGAAGGTGAGTCATGGCTCCAGAAGTAATGGCAGCAATAAAGAGGTGATAATGTCAGTGCACAGAGAGATTATAGGGAGATTAGGAGCTGTGAATAACCAAGGCTGAAGCCATTGCTATGTGACAAAATATGTGGGGGATGAGGGGCGGGCGGAGGGGAGGCGATGGATGAAGCAGAGGCAAAATGGAAAACAAGGGAGAAGGGTAACAAAGGGGGAAGGGGAGAGGAATAGGGTGATGAGAGAGTGGGGAGCGAAAGAAAGAGAGACCATCAAGAAATAAGAGGTACAGAACAGTGAAAAAAATAAATTAAATAAATGAAGTAAAATTACGGAGCAGAATGAAAACAGTGAGGTCGAGATAGGATAATCACCTGAAGTTGTTGAATTCAGTATTGAGACCGGCAGGCTGTAACGTGCCTAGTCTGAAGATGAGATGCTGTTCCTCCCGTTTGCGTTGAGCTTCACTGGAACATTGCAGCAGGTCCCAGGCACTCATTTCAGTTTAAGCAGCGTTTCACTTGTATCTCCTTCAATTTGGTCTATTGCATACGTTGCTCTCAATGTGGTCTACTCTATATCGGAGAGATAAAACGCCGACTGGGTGATCGCTTTGCTGAGCACCTTCGGTGTGTACACAATCAGGTGACCTTCCCGTGTCTTGCGACTTCAACACACAATCCTGCTCCCATACCCACATGTCTGTCCTTGGCCTGCTGCAATATTCCAGTGAAGCTGAACGCAAACTGGAGGAACAGCATCTCATCTTCCGACGAGGCACATTACAGTTGGACTGAAGGGTCTGTTTCTGTGCTGCACATCTCTCTGACTCTGTGCCTTAAATACATCAGATCTTTGCATCATATTGTTCTCAAAATCTCTCATTTAATACATCAAAGTGATTCTCATCATCATCAAAATCCGAACTGTTAATTCCTTCAATAGCTTCATCTCCATTTTGTTTTCTGAAATGCAGTTTGCCATTAGGTAGAGCTGGTGGGCAACTTTGTTTTACTTTTGTTGTTCAGAATTGGAGTTGGTGGGAAAGGGCGGTATTTACCAGGGACGAAGTGACAACATTGAGAGTGAGTGCTTAACATGCAGAAACACAAATGAATCGGAATTGCACGAAAGCAAGTCTGACTTGTCGAACCAAATGCTGTTTAAACTCAAAACATAAGAAATACAGCAAAAAACATACCCAAAACAGAATAAACAAATCTGCTTTTCAGAATTTTTAATGAGGGGTGCACCATTCCCAGAAACACTGCAATACTAGGACGATGCGCGAAGTTGGTGGAGCAAGCTCCAAACACAACTCTTTCCGGCAAAAATCAGATTAATATTGAGTCCCCAAATAAGGGACAAATCAGATATTAACACTGACAAGAACAGAACTACACACGACGTTAGCCAAAAGGCCGAGAAGCGATAGTCAATTGTTCCTGACTACCTCAGGACTCAGCCGCCTCCTATATTTTCTATCAGCCTGACTGTGACCAAAGACTTACAGCTCACGGCTCTCAGTTTCATTGCTGCCCCATCGTTTCCAGATTTTCAAACGAGAGGAAACGATCCGTTCATCCAGGTGGCTTCACCTAATCTTTTCTGTGAACATGTTTGATAGTGAATGTAGATAACCAGTAATGTACCAATCAGATGCGCTGGGGCTGAGTGTACATCCCGAACAAGCCGGTAGTCTGTCGGCTTGAGTGTGAATGAGATTGGAGCAACCCACTGGGACAGAGCTGGACACAGAGAATGGTGCAGCACAGAGGGAGGCACTGCAGCCTCCCATTGTAGGCATCAGCTGTCTGACTGGGCTCCTTCCCGAGTCCCACTTGCCATGGTTTTCCCCAAAAATGATTGAATCTGGCTCTAGTGTGTCCCCTCAAGCAGTGCACAGCCAATAGTAACCACTCAATGAAGATGGTAGGGATTACTTACATACCTTGATGAAATGTGATACCTCGTTTAAAACAAATAACCCCTACCCCCGTCTTCACCTCCATGTATTCTCTTCATATCTGCAATTGCCTGGAGTTTGTGCTGTTCCATTCTCTGGCCTAAACAAACTGCACTGTTAACAATGCTAACAATTCCTGCCTCTCCACAAAGCAAATCAAGACAAACAAATGAAACAGGTTCTAATTCTGATCGAGTACGATCACTGGAACTATTAAGTTACTGTTCTGAACTGAAATCCTTAGACTCATCATTCCATTTTGTATTATGTGAACTTTGATCTCCAAACCATGAAACTCTGCCAACCCTGCCAATTGAAATGAACAGAACCATGGTGGACCTGAAGTTCGATCGAGTGAATCAGCCACAAATGATTTGGCTTTGTCTCCAAATATTCCTATTGCAATTTGCTACCTTAGAATTGCAAATCAAGACTCACAGATTCATGGAGTTGTACAGCATGGAAATAGACTCATTGTTTAAGTGGGTGGCATCCATCTGATAACTTCAATAAACCTAGACCCACTTGCCAACATTTGGCCCATATCCCTCTGAATCCTTCCTATTCATATACCCATCCAGATGCTTTGCAAATGTTGTAATTGTGCCCTACTACATCACCTCCTCTGGCAACTCATTCCACACATACACCATCCTCTGCATGAAAAAAAGGTTGCCCCTCAGGTCGCTTTTAAATCTATCTTCTCTCAAATTAATCCTTTGGCCTCTTCTTTTGGACTCCTCTATCCTGGGGAGAAATGCCCCTCATGCTTTTATAAACGTCTCTAAGGTCACCCCTCAGCCTTCAACACCCCATACAGAACATTGTCGCTCACCTTGCTGAAGTCCATGTCGACAACGTCTGCTGCTCTGCCTTCATCACTCCTCATTGTCACCTCTTCAGAAACCTCAATCAAGTTAATGAGAGATGATTTCCCACACAAAAAGCCATGGTAACTATCCCTAATCAGTCCTTGCTTTTCCAAGTGCACGTAAATCCTGATCCTCAACGTACCCTGGCCGTGGTGAGGTGTTGGAGATGATTGTGAGGAAACCCCATGGAAAAGTTGTCCTGCTGATATGATAGGCTTGTGGTCACCAGAAACATTTCCCTTTGTGGTATGGATAACTTTCACCATTGAGAATGTATTCCTTGATTCCCATTGACTTCTGTCCCAGGCGCTCATTCAGTTATATTCGACCAAATGCTGCAAAGAGCTCTCACTCTCTCTCGCCTTTCCTGTTCAGTTTCTTTGTCCATGCTCTGATGTAACAGTACAGTAGAATAGAGTAACTTTTATTTGTCATTTCTACCACATACAACTGATCCAGTAAAAACTAGACAATGTTCCTCCAGTACAGAGGGCGCTACATGAACAGCACAAACTACACAACTGTTCATGGCATAAGAAATGGAAAACACACAAGTTACAGTGTAACAGAAGAATGATGGATAATAGACACTTTTCTAGCAGCAATATGTAGGAATTTCAGATTAGAAAGAGTCCAATCATTAATGAGCCTGATGGCTTGGGGAAGCAAACTGTTGCACAGTCTGGCTGTGAAAGATCGTAGGACCTGGTATCTTCAGTCAGATGGCAAGTTGGAGAAGAGTTTGAGTGAGGGGTGTGTGGGGTCTTCCACAATGCTCTTAGCCTTTCGGATGCAGCGCGTGGTGTAAATGTCTGTAATGGAGGGAAGATAGACCCCAATGATCTTTTCAGACTGCATTGAGTTCTGGACCTCTGTGGATACAGTGGACTCGAACTCAGAGAGTGCTTAGTCAGTTCACTGTGACTAAGTTCACTTAGACACTCGGTTCACTGTGCCTACAAAATCATTCATTCCTGTTATGACTGAATACAGAAAGACAAACCCAAACGATGTAGTGCATGAAAGTGAGGAAAGGCAGACAGGCTTCCGAATCATTTTATATCGTTCCTAGAGGAGCAGGACAACCAAAACAGGGAGGGACAGGAAAATGAGTGAAATACCTATCAGATTTGTAAAATTAATTTATACTGTACTTTACTGTTGTAATGTCAAATATCCAGGGATATGCATTTAATTAAAATGTTAGGTGGGCAGAGGGAATTGGGTTGCCTTGTTCGAAAAAAAATCATGACGGGAGTTATCGACAGGCCTCCAAACAATAATCAGGATTTGGGACACAAGATACAGCAAGAGACATGTAAGAAAGGTAAGGTTACTGTGATCATAGAGGATTTCAATACGCAGATGGATTGGAAAAAAAACAGGTGTTCATGGATTGCAAGAAAAGGAATTTGTGGAACGTGAAGGGGATGGCTTTCTGGAGCAGCTTGTGGTGGAGCCCACTAGGGGACAGTCAATGCTCGAGTTAGTGTTGTGCAATGAGGCAGACTTGATAAGGGAGCTTACGGTGAAGGGACCCTGAGGAGGCAGTGACCATAATATGAATGTATTTACCCTGCTGTTTAAGCGGGAGAAGGAGGAATCAGATGTAACCGTATTAGTAAATATATTACAGTTGAATAAAGGCAACTACAGAGGCATGAGGGAGAAGCAGGCTATAGCGGAGCAAACAGCAGACAGCAGGTAGATGCAGCAGCCGATCCAAGCTCCTTCAAGACAGACGGAGGAAATGGAAGAGGAGGGATCAAAGGAGGCAGAGGATTGGATTACTGTCAAAAGCAGGAAGAGGAAACCTCTCAAGGGCCCCAAATCCACCCAACAAAGGGGGAAGCGACACCTACACGACGAGGATACAGGCAGCTCTTCCGACGGTGAGGACGGGCGCAAGGAGGGTCGTCACCAGAGGAAGAGACAGAGCACCGTGGGGAAAAAGGAGGGCAGCACCCCCCAAGCAGGAAAAGATGATTCCTCTGAGGGGATGGATAAAGGCCTCCACCCACCCAGTGAGAACCAATAGGTACCCAGCGGCCCACAGCTCCAGGTAACTGGGAGCAGCGGTCCTGCGACAGCCCCGCTGTCAGATAGAGAGTGGACGGTGCGGGCCCTGGGCCCGACCCGAAGACACCAGAGGAGGGAAATGGCTCCAGCGTGGAGCCGGACAGCTACCTCAGCCCTGAGAAGGTCCAGCAGTTTGCCGTCACCACTAGGATGCACACAGCTACCCCAGAGGGGCAAGACCAGCAGCAAATGAACACTGTTAACCTCGTAAACTGTGAATACGGGTTTAAAAACTGCCAACATCAATGTGCATAGCATCAAATTGACTATGCAATGTGTTTCTACGATGGCCTCCGTGACCAACGTTAAAGCCAACGTCCTGTTTCTGCAGGAGTGTGGGATATCGCACCTCAGCAGCTACAGGAGATGGTCGAGCTTGTGGGCCCATGGGCCGTCAGTTTGGTCGGGAGGCAATGATAGCCGCGCCTCCGGCCTGGTTATCCTGTTGCGAAGAGGCAACTTCATCATCTCCGACTTTAAAAACGTGGTGGGCGGCCACCTCCTCGTCGCCGACGTCATGTAAAGGAATGCTCCCCTGAGACTGATTAATGTGTACGCTCCAGTGGGTAAGAGTGAACGGTTGGCCATCCTGCAGCAGCTTCCACTGTTGCTGGCTACGTCCAGGCCGGTCATTCTGGCCGGAGACTTCAACTGCATCATTGATACAGATGGAAGATCTGGCGGGGGTAATGTAAACTGGACGCCATGTCCAGAGCCCTGTTGGACACGGTAAAAGATATCAAGCTGCAGGACTTCTTAAACGCCCCTGGTCACGGGCAGACGGGTCTATCCGCTCAAGGATAGATTACCTGTTTGTGTCCCGAACGCTATCGGTCAGATCCACCGACGTCAAGCCGGTGTTATTCTCTGACCACTGCCTCCTGCTGGCCGACTGTCACCTACAGGACGAGCAGCGGGCGGGTAAGGGAACGTGGAAGCTGAACACAAAGCTGTTGACCCCGGGAAACATTGAGGAGCTCAAGAGGGACTACGCAGGTTGGAGAACCGTGAAACCCCTCTTTGAGTCCCCTGCAAACTGGTGGGAAACAGTAAAAGGGAACATCAAGAGGTTCTTCATCCTCAAAGGTTTTCAGGAGGCGAGAGAGAGTTGGGGAAAACTGTCCCAGCTCCAGGAAAGTATGCAGAACCTACTCCTGCTGCAGAGGTTGGGGGTTGATGTCACGGAGGACCTCAAGGAAGTGAAGGGCCAGGAAGCCTCGCTCTTTGCCTCGGAGGCTTCCAAGATAATCTTCCGGTACAGGGTCCACTCGGTGGAGCAGGACAAGATGTGCTCACGTTTCTTCTTCCAGAAGGTGCGCAAAGAGAGCTCTGTGCTCAGCAGCCTGAAGGAAGAAGATGGCTCGATAACGTCATCTCAGACTGACGTCATGAGGATCAGTAAATCCTTTTGTGCCAGTCTGTGTGACGCGAAGCCAACCGACAGCGCGGCCTCCCAGTCGTTCCTGTCCTCTATCACGGAGGTCTTAGACGACAGAACACGTGAGAGGCTGGACCAGCCGCTATCTCTGGACGAACTGACCAAGGCCCTTGAGTCCTTCGAAAAGAATAAAACTTCCGGAAGTGACGACTTACCGGTCGAGCAGTATTCCACTCTGTGGGACTTGATTGGCCAAGACCTGCTGGAGGTGTATGTCAGTATGTTTCGGGCAGGTACCATGAGTGAATCCATGAGGAAAGGCATCATCACCCGCATCTACAAGAGGAATGGGGAGAGGAAGGAACTCAAAGATTGGAGACCAATCTCACTGTTGAAGTGGATTACAAAATTCTGTCAAAGGTAATCGCCAACCGGGTCAGGTCTGCTCTGGGGTCGGTGATTCACCCTGACCAAACCTGTGCTGTGCTGGGCAGGAAGATCACTGAGAGTCTTGCACTCCTCAGGGATATGATCGCCTCCGTGCAGGACAGAGGGTTGGACACCTGCCTGATCAGCCTGGACCAGGAGAACGCCTTTGACAGGATATCACACAGGTATATGAGAGATGTTCTCTCCAAAATGGGCTTTGGGGAGGGAATCTGCAATTGGATCAGACTTCTCTACACCAACATTGTCAGTGCAGTCTCAATCAATGGGTGGGAATCAGATAGCTTCCCTGTCAGATCTGGAGTCAGGCAGGGCTGCCCTTTCTCTCCTGCCTTGTTTGTGTGCTGCATAGAGCCATTTGCCGAGTCCATCAGGAAGGATGCGAGCCTGAGGGGAGTGACTATTCCTGGCAGTGTGGGCCTGCAGGTTAAGGCCTCGCTGTACATGGATGACGTCGCCGTTTTCTGTACAAAAATCTGGGCAACGGGGGAATAAATACACCCAAGGCCACCCTTACCCTGATGGCCACTTTTGTGTGTGGCTGCATCAAGCTATGCGTGGATCCCCGGTACGCAAAAGTGTCACTAAATTCTGAGGTTCTTCCTGTCCTCAGTGTTGCGAAGGATGGGCCTGGACTCGCTGCCGTGGAAAGCTCCGAGTAGTTGGACCGCTCCGTATCAACTGTACTTCGTGAAGAAATTTATGAAGAAAAACACCTTTGACCACAAGTCCATCAGGAAGTGGTCAGCACGTAGTGTCCTTGAGACCCTTCGGTAAAAGGAGAGGGAGGATAAAATTGAGTGGTTCCTGAGCAGACTGTGAAAGCAATTTGGCAGAATGCCTCATCGCCAGAACTTTCCAACAAGCACCAACACATGGTTTGGCTGGTGGTGAGAAGGGCTTTGCCTGTGAGATCCTTCATGCATGCCCGGACTCTCAGCTGCACCCCGCACGCTGCTTTCGAAGCGGCTGCGGGGGGGGTGGTGGTGGGGGAAACGAGACTGTCACACACCTCCTTCTGGAATGTGCCTACTCTAAAGAAGTTTGGAGAGGAATGCAGTGGTGGTTGTCGAGGTTCGTCCCGAGCAGCGGGACTCTGTGCTCTATGGCCTGTTCCCTGGGAAGCACACTGAGACGAACATCAACTGTGCCTGCAGGATCATCAACTCGGTGAAGGACGCTCTCTGGGTGCTCCAAAACCTGTTGATCTTCCAGCTGAAGGAGTTGACCCCGAATTAGTGTTGCAGACTGGCACATTCCAAGGTCCAGGACTACGTGTTGAGTGACGTGCTGAAGCTTGGGGCAACTGCCGCCAAGGCGCAGTGCGGAAAGACCACCGTGTGACATGTGCCTGCCTAAAGAAGAACAGGGGGCCCATGCAGTCATTTGGGCTCTGCTGACACCTCAGCTCAAAAAAATGTTATCGTACAGACCTGTAAATAGGAACGATTACTCTGTTTCGCTATGCAAAGAAATGGAATGTTTACATATGTATAGCATGTCCACTTGTATAGACCATCAAATTATTTTATGAATGAAGTATATTTTTGAAATAAAAAAAATTACACTTGAATAAAGGCAACTACAGAGGCATGAGGGAGAAGCTGACCAGAATGGACTGGGACAGGAGCCTAACAGGACCTACAGTGAAACAGCGATGGCAGGAGTTTCTGAGAATTATTCGAGAAACACAGCAATTATTCATGCCAAGGAAAAAGAAGCTTACTGAAAGGAGGATGAGACAACCTAGTTGACCAGGGAAGTCAGGAACAGTATAAAAGCAAAAGAGAAAATATAAAATGTGGCAAATAATGATGGGAAGCCAGAGGATTGGGAAGCCTACATCGACCAACAGAGGGCAATGCAGAAAGAAATAAAGAGGGACAAGATTAAATATGAGGGTAAGCTAGCCGGTAATATTAGAAAAGATTGCAAGAGTTTCTTCAGATATACAAAGGGCAGAAGAGAGACAAAATGGACACTGCGCCTCTGGCAAAATTATCTGGAGAAATTGTAGTGGGGAACAAGGAAATGGCAGCGGAACTGAATAAGTACTTTGTGTCAGTCTTCATGGGCAAGACACAAATCATATCCCAAAATTTCAAGAGCGTCAGGGGAAGAGATGAGTATGGTAGTCATCACCAATGAGAAGGTGTTAGAAAAATGGAAAGGTCTGAGAGTGGATAAATCACCAGGGCCAGAGGGGCTACAGCCCAGAGTTCTCAAAGAGGTAGTTGAAGAGCTAATGGAGGTTTTCACAGTGATCTTTCAGGTATCACTGGACTCGTGGAGGATCCCAGGGGACTGAAAAATTCCTTATATTGAAATAGTGAGAGCGTCCAGCAGGTGGTATATTATGAATGGTTTCTGTATGTGAGAGAGTGACAAAGAGTGAGAAGAGGAGAGAGTATTAAATATTTGTGTGTTTTTGATAGACAGAAATTGCAGCAAAGGGTACATTGCTAAAGATTTGTGCATATGAATGCAGCAGAGGGGGAATTAGAAAAATGCCTGTGTGAAAGAGACAACATGATATACAGTACATCGAGGGATGGGGAGACACAGTTAATTTAGGATTTGAGTGTGACACAGAGAAAATGCAGCAGAGGGCAATTTATTAAAGATTTGTGAGAATGAGACAGAGTGATGCAGAGATAGTCCAGCAGAGGAGAGATAATGTAATATTATTGTCTGAACAAGTGTGTGACAGACAGAAAGTAAAGCAGAGAGGATATTATTATACATTTGTGTGAGTTTGTGTGTGTGTGTGAGAGAGAGAGAGAGAATAATATAGACAGAGTGCAGAGGAGGGATGTACTTTATTCAAGATTTGTATGTCATCTGTATACAGGGAGGCTTATGTCTGCAGGCCCTGGCTGCCTGGAATAGTTCCCCTCTCACTCACATCCTTCCTCAATAACTCAGCAAAAGGCTCTAGAGAAAGTTGGCACAGTAGTGAGCACTGTTGCCTCACAGCGCCAGAGACCTGGGTTGAATTCTCGCCTCCGGCGACTGTGTGGAGTTTGCACATTCTCCCTGCGTGTCTGCATGGGTTTCCTCCGGGTGCTCCGGTTTCCTCCCACAATCCAAAAATGTGAATGTTCGGTGAATTGGCCATGCTAAATTGTCCGTAGTGTTAGGTGAAGGGGTGAATATAGGAAAATGGGTGTGGGTGGGTTGCGCTTCTGCAGGTCGGTGTGGACTTGTTGGGCTGAAGGGCCTGTTTCCACACTAAGTAATCTAATCTAAACATACAGACAAGACACAAGAGCGTGGGCAGTACTGCCTGACTCTGGATCTGATCGGGAAAGCTTTCCAATTCCCACCCATTGATTGAGACTGAGCTAACGATGTTAGTGGAGAGCAGTCAGATCTAATTACAAATTTCCTCCCCCCAAGCCATTTTGGAGACCACACCCTATATGGAGAATGCAATATCCTGTCAAAGGCCTTCCCCTGGCTCAGGCTGATGAGGCCATCCCTCAGGTCCTGCCTGGTACAGCACAGGTTTGATTGGGGTGAATCACCAATCCAACAGCAGTTCTCCAATTGATGATAATGTATGAACATCTCTCTTGTATAACAAAAAAGTTGCCCCCCCAAGATTTCACAAAGCATTAATGTTGGCATGTGTCAGATGCTACAGATTGAATGCCAGTATCGACAGACATGGGATGCATGCAGCTGTTGCCCATTGTGCATGCCCTGCGATGTTAATGCCATGTCTCCAAGATAGATGTGTGGAAGAGCAAACAACGACCTAATGTCACAGACACTCACTTACTTTTGTGTTGAGAGTTCTCAGCCCTTCATTGCTTTTCTGGCAGGGAGCAGAATAGGAACATATATATATTAAATGAGGCAAGATAAGTAATAATAAATAGTGAATGTGTTCCTTGCCATTTACTTGTAATAATCTCATCTTTGCCTCCAGGATTTGCTTGGTAAATTTGACCTGTAAATCGCAATGACAAGAAAGACCTCATTTGACATCTCACACAATTCTTCCAAATTGTCCACCATCATTGACGTCTTTTGCCAGTGTCCTGGTGTGAGGAGGAAGAGAGTTCCATTGGCTCGGGAGATGTTTGAAAAAAAAAGGCAGTCTACAATGCCCAAGTAACTTTCCCATGGTTTATTGAGTTTGCAAAGAAGCATCAGTTTAGGTATGTCACATTAGTTAATTGGATGAACAAAGTATACAACAGTGACAATTGGTATCAGTGACTGATACCAGAGGACAAACAGACAGACGGCACAAAATGTTTTAATCTTGTTAAAGCATTCTGCTCTCTCATGGAGATAACAGCGAACTCTTCCCGTGACCTTCCTCCTCTTCTTCCGGTCCATCTTTCATCTGCCTGATGAGGACTGCTCAATGAAGACTGCTGTCTGGGGACAGGCTAAGGAGATCTGCTATCGATGACATCTGCTTGTTGAGAAGTACCCTCAGAACTTCTCTCTGCCCCAACACATTATTCAATCATATTTCCAGGGGCAGGTCCTTTATACTGTGTCAATCAATTGTCTGAGCTCTTTTGGCCAGTGGTCAAGGGGCAGCTGCATTGGAACTATTGGAAATAGCAACTTATAATCCTTGGGATGCAGGTGCTTGTGGGATGGAAAGCGAGGAACAAAAGGGATCTTGTCAGTGTTGTGGGAGGGAAGAGCAGGGGTGGTGAGGGCAGAAGTGTGGGAAATGATTGGGACATGGCTAAGGACCATGTCTATTCCAGTAAGTGCCTCAAATGTTTTACCTCAAGTGAGGATTCCATCAGTCTACACTTTCCACCCATCAGCATCTTTGACTTGATTATGGTCACATATACCTAGATACAGTGAAAAGTTCTATTTGCCTGCAGTACAGGCAGATTATACTATACAAAGTGCATTAGGTAATACAACAAAGCAAAGAATACAATGTTACAGCTGCAGAGAGAAGGTGCACAGAGAGCGAGATCCATATTAAAATTAAATTCAATGGCCCATTCAGAAGTATAATAATACATCTAATAATCTTCAGATCATTCAGGTGGGTGGAGGGGGTTATTGAGGCTTTACAAGGAGGTAGTCACACCTCAGGAACAACAAAGAGGCAGGTGGGTTAGTAAGGGGATGGGATTGGAATCAGCAGACAGTGCAGGGATCCCTGTAGCCATTGTGCTCAAATGGTATATTGTTTTGGATACTGTTGGGTTGGTGGGGGGGGGGGGGGGGGTGCGCGGTGGTGGTAAAATGACTTACCAGGGGTAAGTCATGGAGTACATGTCTCTGGCACAGTGTCTGTCCTTATGGCTCAGAAGGGAAGTTGGCATGGGCTGGAGTGGGGTGGTGGTGAAATAAGCAGAGCATTAGCCACCAGGGACTCCCGAATTAAGGGGTCAGAAAGGGAATAAAAGAGACTTACATTTGGGGTGTTGCCTCCCAGGTGCCAAAGTTTGTGATGCCTCAGATCGTGCTTCGGGATCCTTAGATGGAGGAAGCAGCACCAAATCGTGGTCCACATAGGCACTAATGACATAGTTAGGAAAAGGGATGTGGATTTAAGGCAGAAATTCAGGGAACTAGGGTGGAAGCTTAGAGCGAGAACAAACAGTTGTTATCTCTGCTTTGTTATCTATGCCACATGCTGGCGAGGCAAAGTATAGGGAGAGAGAGAGGAGTTGAACATGTGGCTGCAGGGATGGTACGGGTTTGGGGGCTAATTTTTCGATATCTGGAGAATTGGGGCTCATTGTGGGGGAGGTGGGACCTCTACAAATAGGTTGGTCTACACCTGAACCAGAGGGTCCCAATATCCTGGGGGGGGGGGGGGGGCGGAAACGAACTTTGGCAGGGTTTAAGCTAAATCATCAGGGGGATTGGAACTTAAATTGTAGTTCAGGTGTCCAGGATATTAAGGTCAGAAATATGGTTTCAAGGTTGTCAGAGTGCACCAGCAAGCAGGAAGGTGGTACGAAGTGTGTCTACTTCAACACCAGGATCTTCCGGAAGAAGGTGCGTGAACTTGCAGCATGGGTTGGTACCTGGGACTTCAATGTTGTGGCCACTTCAGAGACACAGATAGAGCAGGGACAGGAATAGTTGATGCAGGTTCCGGGATTTTGATGTTTCAGTAAGAACAGAGAAGATGACAAAAACGGGGGAGGTGTGGCATTGTTAGTCAAGGGTAGGATTACTGTGACAGAAAGGATGTTTGAAGACTCGTCTACTGAGGTACTATGGACTGAGATTAGAAATAGGAAAGCAGAAGTCACCCTTTTGGGAGTTTTCAATCAGCCTCCGGATTGGTTCCAGAGGGAGAGGAAAGGATTGCAAATCTGATTCTGGAGCTGAGCAAGCATAACAGGGAAGTTGTTATGGGTAGCAAAAGGGCACTCGAGGGTTACAATCTAACCAGGAAACACCTGAAAAGAGAACTAAGAAGACCCAGAAGGCGACATGAGAAGTTGTTGGCAGTTAGGATCAAGGAAAACCTTAAAGCTTTTGATAGGTATAACAGGAATAAATGACCAGAGATAGATTAGGGCCAAACAAGAATGGTAGGGGGAAGTTGTGCGTGGAGTCTGAGGAGATAGAAAAAGTGTTAAATGAATTTTTTTGTCTCTTTCCAGTGTGAATCCTGACAATATTGTCAAGGGAAATACTGAGATGGAGGCTACTAGACGAGACAGGAATGAGGTTCACAAGGAGGAGTTGTTAGCAATTCTAGAAAGTGTGAAAATAGATAAGACCCCTGGGCCAGATAAGATTTATCCTAGGATTCTCTGGGAAGCCAGAGAGAATATTGCAGAGCCTTTGACTTTGATCTTTGTGTCGTCAAAATCTACAGGAATAGCGCCAGAAGACTGGAGGGTAGCAAATATTGTCCCCTTCGCAAGAAGGGGAGTAGAGACAACCCTGGTAATTATGAAGCAGTGAGCCTTACTTCAGTTGTGGGTAAAGTGTTGGGAAAGGTTATAAAGAGATAAAATTTATAATCATCAAGAAAGGAATACGTTGATTGGGGATAGTCAATACGGTTTTGTGAAGGGTGCATCGTGCCTTACAAACCTTACTGAGTTCTTTGAAATGGTGTCTAGATTAGAGTGGTGCTGAAAAAGCACAACAGTATCAGGCAGTATCAGAGGAGCAAGAAAATTGACATTTCGGGCAAACGCCCTTCATCAGGATCCTGTTCCTCAGATGCTGCCTGACCTGCTGTGCTTTTCCAGCATCACTCTAATCTAGAATCTTGTTTCCAGCATCCACAGTCCTTGTTTTTACCTCTTTGAAATGGTGACCAAACAGGTGGATGAGGGTAAAGCGGCTGATGTGATGTACATGTATTTCAGTTAGGTGGCCAATAAGGTTCACCACGGTTGTCTAGTGTGCAAAGTACAAAGACATTGGATTGAGGGTGATTTCGCAATTTGGATCAGAAATTGACTAGCTGAAAGAAGACAGACAGCGATGGTTGATGGGAAATGTTCATCCTGGAGTTTAGTTGCTGGTGTCGTTCCGCAAGAATCTGTTTTGAGTCCACTGACGTTTGTCATTTTATAAATGACCTCGATGAAGGCTTGGAAGGATGGCTTAGTAAGTTTGCAGATGACAGCAAGGCAGTAAGGTCGGTGGAGTTGTGAATAGTGCCGAAGGATCCTGCAGTTTACAGAGAGACACAGATACGTTGCAGAGCTGGGCTGAGAGGTGGCAAATGGAGTTTAATGTGGAAAAGTGTGAGGTGATTCACTTTGGAAGGAGCAACAGGAATAAAGAGTACTGGCTAATGGTAAGACTTTGGCAGTGTAGGTGAGCCAAGAGATCTCAGTGTCCATGTAAATAGATCCCTGAAAGTTCTCAGCCCCACAAAGGTTGATAGGGTTGTTAAGGCATGCGGTTAGCTTTTATTGATAGAGAGATTGAGTTTTGGAGCCACGAGGTCATGCTGCAGAGGTACAAAATTCTGGTGCAGCCTCTCGGAGTATTGCGTACAGTTATGGTCGCCGCATAATAGGAAGGATGTGGAAAATTTGGAAGGTTTTCAGAGGAATTTACTAGGATGTTGCCTGGTAAGGAGGGAAGGAGTTGTGAGGAAAGGCCAATTCCTTCATGCCACCTAGATATTCTAAATTAATCTAGGCCCATTGTCAGCGACTGGCCCATATCCCTCTCAATGCTTCTTATTCATTTAGCCATCTAAATGCCTTTCATTTGTTGTAATTGTACCAGCCTTCCTCTGGCAGCCCAAACCATACATACACCACCTTACGCATGAAAACATTGCCCCTCAGGACCCCTTTAAATATTTCTCCTTTCACACGAAACCTACATGCTCTGGTTCCAGATTCCATACCCAAGGGAAAAGCCCTTGTCTGTCCATGCCCCTTATGATTTTACAATTCTTATACAGGTCACCTTTCAGCCATTGCCACTGCAGGGAAAACAGCTCCAGCCAATTCAGTCTCTTCCTACAGTTCAAACTCTCTAACCCTGGCAATAGCCTTATAAATATCTTTTCTGAACCCTTTCAAGTTCACAATATTCCTCCTTTAGGAGGGAGGCTGGAATTGCCCACAATATTCCAAAATCTGCCTAACCAATGCCCTGTACAGCTGCAACATAACTGACAACCTCCTATACTCAATGCTCTGACTAATAAAAGAAAGCACACCAACCACCTTCTTCACTAACCTATCCACCTGCGACTCCATTTTCGGAACTATGAACCTGAACTCCAAGGTCTCTGTTCAGCAACATTTCCCAAGACCTGACTATTAAGTAATGCACCACCATGTATTCTCCATATTTTCTGGATGGGCCTACCATGGGGAACCTTATCAAATGTCTGGCTAAAATCCACAAACACCATATTCACTGGTCCATCACAGAGTGTTTTGTCACATCCTCAAAGATTCCATAAGTGTGGAATTGTAGGATTGTTGAGGCATCTGCTGTGTTGGCTTTCATTAGCAAGGGGATGGAGTTTAAGAGCCGCAAGGTTATGCTGCAGTTCTGTAGAGCCCTTGTTAGACCACATTTGGAATTACCTTCACTTTTATCTCCACAGATCGTCCCAAACCTGCCGAGTCTCTCTAGCGATTCCTCTTGTGATGCATGACCTGCCCCTCACAAAGCCATGCTGGCTATCTCTCATCAAAGTATGGTATTTAAGTAATTGTCAATCCAGTCTCACAGAATCCTCTCCAATAATTTGCTCAGCACAAAGTAAGAGAGGTATGTAATTCCTAGAATTACTCCTATTCTCTGTCTCAAAAAGGAAAACATTTGCCACCTTTAAACCATCTCCTTACAACTTGTTTCTCAATTTCCCGCTGACTGTGGGGTCGAAAGTACACTCACAATAAGGGTGATCATCCCTTTCTTGCTTCTCAGTTCCACCCAAATAACTTCCATAGATGTAATTGCAGTAATATCCACCCATAATACAGCCATAATGGTACCCCCTTATTAAAAATACCACTCCCCGCTTTTCTATCCTTCATATGACATTTGTATCCTGGACCACTTAGCTGCCAGTCCTCTCCATCCCTGAGCAATGTTTCTGTAATTGCTATGAAATCTCAGTCTTATGTTTCTAACGATGCCCTGAGTTCATCTGACTTCTCCATTCGGCCCCTTGCATTGAAATACATGCAGGTTCACTTGTCACTCCTACCTCATTCCCTGCTTTGTTCCTGCCTGCCCTGACTGTTTGACCTTTACCTTTTCCAAACTGCACCAGTCTCAGACAGATCCCTTTCCCCAGTCTCACCGCCACCGTACGAATGTAAACCCTCCTGAGCAGCTCCAACAAATCTCCCTGCCAGTATATTAGTCTCCTTCTAATTCAGGTACAATCCCTGCTTCTTCTACATGTCACTCCTACCCCAGAAGAGATTCCAATGATCCCAAAATGTAAACCCTTCTCTCCTGCACCAGTTCCTCAGCCACACGTTCATCTTCTCTATCCTCCTATTCCTCCCCTCACTCACTCATCACACCAGGAGTAACTCAGATATTACTCCCATTGAGGATTTCCTTTTTTTTAAATTCCTGCCTAACTTTCTATGTTCAGAATATCACCCTTTTTCATTCCTCTGACATTAGTTCCAACGTGTACAATGCCCTCCTGCTGGTCCAATTCCATGTTGGGAATATTCTGCACTCATATTTTTTATCCTGGTACCAAGGAGGCAATATCAACTCCCACCATGTTAGAGGCTGAGCACCTTGTGCAATGTCCTTTCCCCAGAGCCCAGAGCCCAGAGCCCAGAGCCCAGGCTTTTGCCAGGACACGGGCTGCTTCAGGCACAGCCAGCCCCATGACCAGCTTTCCTTTCTCCCTGCCTCACAGTGATCCAGCTCTTTCTCTGTCTGACTGCTCTTCTCTCTCTTCCTGGGCTCCAGCTCCACCTACTGCGGGAGGGACAGTCCTCACCCCGCTATCTGTACCTTTCCTAGTTATTATGAACTCTGATGGAGCACTGGATCGGAAAAATTACCTCTGCTTTACCTGCACAGATCCCGCCAAACCGGCCGCCAAGTTTCTCCAGCCATTTCTCCTTCTGTGCACATTCACCGCCAAACGACATTCCATGCGCGGGTCTGCATTTCTTATTGGCTGAAACCGTTTGATTGATAGACACTGTGATCAACCGGAGCAGAGTGTTGATCTGAAGCCCGCCCTGGATGTTCCCGCGCAGCCGCGACCGTTGAACCGCCTCTGCACGAGCTCGGGGTGGGAGGTGGCGGGGAGTCGTCGTTTAAATCGGTCACCACGAGGCGGGGCCATGGTGCGCTCTCTCTCTGTGGGTGTTTCCGATGGGCCACAGTGAGAGGGTTTTTACTAAAATCCTTCCAGTGAGGCTGAGAAAACAGTTTCAGCCTGAGTCAACAATATATTAACGTGCAGATATACTGAGGCGAGAGAGAGGCGGGGAAAACTGACCCAACTCCAGGAAAGTATGCAGAACCTGCTCCTGCTGCAGACGTTGGGGGTCGATGTCACGGAGGACCTCAAGGAGGTGAAGGGCCAGCAAGCCTCGCTGTTTGCTTCGGAGGCCTCCAAGATAATCTTCCGTTCCAGGGTCTGCTCGGTAGAGCAGGACAAGACATGCTCACGTTTCTTCTTCCAGATGGTGCACCAAGAGAGCTCCGTGCTCAACAGCCTGAAGGAAGAAGACGGCTCGATAACGTCATCTCATGCTGACGTCATGAGGATCAGTAAATCCTTCTATGCCAGTCTGTATGACGCGAAGCCGACCGACAGCGCGGCCTCCCAGTCGTTCCTGTCCTCTATCACGGAGGTCCTAGAGGACGGAACGTGAGAGAGGCTGGACCAGCCGCTATCTCTGGATGAGCTGACCAGGGCCCTCGAGTTCTTTGAAAAGAATAAAACTCCCGGAAGCGACGGCTTACCGGTCGAGATCTATTCCGCTCATTGTGACTTGATTTGCCGGGACCTGCTGGAGGTGTATGTCAGTATGCTTCGGGCAGGTACCATGAGTGAATCCATGAGGAAAGGCATCATCACCCTCATCTACAAGCAGAAGGGGGAGAGGGGCGAAATTAGAAATTGGAGACCGATCTCACTGTTAAACACAAACTACAAAATCTTGTCAAAGGTCATCACTAACCGGGTCAGGTCTGCTCTGGGAGCGGTGATCCACCCCGACCAAACCTGTGCTGTACCGGGCAGGAAGATCTCTGAGAGTCTTGCACTCCTCAGGGAAAGGATCGCCTATGTGCAGGACACGGGGGTGGACAGCTGCCTGATCAGCCTGGACCAGGAGAAAGCCTTTGACAGGATATCGCATACATATATGAGGGATGTCTTCTCCAAAATGGGCTTTGGGAAGGGAATCTGCATTTGGATCAGACTGCTCTACACCAACATTATCAGTGCAGTCTCAATCAATGGGTGGGAATCAGACAGCTTCCCTGTAAGATCTGGAGTCAGGCAGGGCTTTCCACTCTCTCCTGCCTTGTTTGTGTGCTGCATAGAGCCATTTGCCGAATCCATCAGGAAGGATGCGAGCCTGAAAGGGGTGACTATTCCAGGCAGCGGGGGCCTACAGGTTAAGGCCTCCCTGTACATGGATGACGTCGCAGTTTTCTGCTCTGATCCGCTGCCTGTGCACAGACTCCTGTGCATCTGCGACCAGTTCGAAAGGGGCCTCGGGGGCCAAGGTAAACCGAGGGAAGAGCGAGGCCATGCTCTTCGGGATCTGGACCGACCAATCCTATATCCCCTTCACCGTCAGGACTGACCACCTGAAGGTGCTGGGTATTTGGTTCGGGGGTGCTGGGGCGTGCGCCAAGACCTGGGAGGAGCGGATCAGGAAGATGAGACAGAAACTAGGCAGATGGGAGCAACCGTCGCTCTCCATCGCGGGAAAAAACCTGGTCATCAGGTGCGAGGTACTCTCAGTATTGTTGTATGTGGCACAGGTCTGGCCTATCCCCAGAACCTGTGCAGCCGCAATCACCCGGGCCATCTTCCACTTCATGTGGAGATCAAAGATGGACCGGGTCCGAAGAGACACCATGTACAAAGACCGGTGCAATGGGGGAAAAAGCACTCCCAATGCCACCCTCACCCTGATGGCTACCTTTGTGTGTGGCTGTATCAAGCTGTGCGTGGATCCCCGGTACGCAAACACCAAGTGTCACTACGTACTGAGGTTCTACCTGTCCCCGGTGTTGCGAAGGATGGGCCTGGCCTCGCTGCCGCGGAACACTCTGAGTAGTTGGACCGTTCCGTACCATCTTCCTTTCGTGGAAAAATTTCTGAACAAAAACACCTTTGACCACAAGTCCATCAGGAAGTGGTCAGCACGTAGCGTCCTTGAGACCCTTCGTGGAAAGGAGAGGGCGGATCCTGTTGAGTGGTTCCCTGAGCAGACTGTCAAAACAATTTGGCAGAATGCCTCATCGCCAGAACTTTCCAACAAGCACCAAGACATGGCTTGACTGGTGGTGAGAAGGGCTCTACCTGTGAGATCGTTTATGCATGCCCAGACTCTCTGCCGCACCGCACGCTGCCGTCGAAGCGGCTGCGGGGGGACGAGACTGTCACACATCTCCTTCTGGAATGTGCCTATGCAGAGGAAGTCTGGAGAGGAATGCAGTGGTATTTGTCGAGGTTCATCCCGAGCAGCGCCGTGACGTGGGACTCCGTGCTCCGGGCCTGTTCCCCAGGACGCACACTGAGACGAATATCAACTGCGCCTGGAGGATCATCAACACTCTGGGTGGTCCGAAACCTGTTGATCTTCCAGCTGAAGGAGTTGACCCCGACTGAGTGTTGCAGACTGGCACATTCCAAGGTCCAGGACTACGTGTTGAGGGACGCGCTGAAGCTTGGGGCAGCTGCTGCCAAGGCGCGGTGGGGAAAGACCACCATTTAACATCTGCCTGTCGAAAGAAGATCAGGGGGCCCATGCAGTCATTTGGGCTCCGCTGACGCCTCAGCTCAATGTGTGAGTGAGAAATGCACAGATCTGTACGTAATAATGAAAATTCTGAGCTGTGTATGTAAATGTGGAAATAGGTATGGCATTGGCATTACCTAATGTACAGTGCATAAAATTATTTTATGAATATTTTATGAATAAAGTATATTTTTGAAATAAAAAAAGTACTGAGGAGGAAGTCACGCACGTTTGACCCGGGGACGGACGGAGTGAGTGAGTGGAATCAAACCGAATGAGAGATCAATCACGCACAGCGTGGAAACAGGCTCTTTGACGCGACCCCATTCGGACTGACCAGATTTCCGAAATTGAACCAGGACCATTTGGCGGTGTTTGGCCCATATCCCTCTAAATACTGGATCAGTGGTGCTGGAAGAGCACAGCAGGTCCGGCAGCATCTGAGGAGCAGTAAAATCGTCGTTTCGGGCCAAAGCCCTTCATCAGGAATAAAGGCAGAGAGCCTGGGGGGAAAGATCAGTGAGAGGAGGGTGGGGGTGGGGAGGAATTAGCATAGAGTACAATAGGTGAGTGGGGGAGGGGATGGAGGTGATAGGTCATGGTGGGGTGGGGGTGGAGATGTAGAAAAGGAGATAGGCAGGTAGGACAGATCATGGGGACAGTGCTGATTTGGAAGTTTGGAACTAGGGTGAGGTGGCGGAAGAGGAAATGAGGAAATTGTTGAAGTCCACATTGATGCCCTGGGGTTGAAATGTTCAGAGGTGGAAGATGAGGTGTTCTTCCTCCAGGTGTCTGGTGGTGAGGGAGGAGGGAGTGAAGGAGGGCCAGGACCTCAATATTCCTCAGCAGAGGGGGAGGGGGAGTTGAAATATTGGGCCTCAGGTTGGCGAGGTTGATTGGTGCAGATGTTCCAGAGATGTTCCCTAAAGCGCTCTGCTAGGAGGTGTCCAGTCTCCCCAATGTGGAGGAGACTGCATCGGGAGCAAGGATACAATAAATGATATTGGTGGATGTGCAGGTAAAACTTTGATGCATGTGGAAGACTCTTTTAGGGCCTTGGATGGAGGTGAGGGAGGAAGTATGGGTGCAGGTTTTGCAATTCCTGTGGTCGCAGGGAAAGGTGCCAGGATGGGAGGGTAGATTGTAGGGAGGCATGGACCTGACCAGGTAGTCACGGAGGGAATGGTCTTTGTGGAAGGTGGAAAGGGGCGGGGAAATATATCCCTGGTGGTGGGGTCTGTTTGGAGGTGGCAGGAATGTCGGCGTTCTGTCCTTGTTATGGTTGGAGGGGTGGGGTCTGAGGGCGGAGATGCAGGATGTGGATGAGATGCGTTGGAGGGCATCTTTAACTACGTGGGAAGGGAAAATATGGTCTCTGAAGAAGGAGGTCATCTGGTATGTTCTGTGGTGGAACTGGTCCTCCTGGGAGCAGATACGGCGGAGGCAGAGGAATTGGGAATACGGGATGGCATTTTTGCAAGAGATAGGGTGGGAACTTCTTTTTCCACCTCCACCTCGAGCTTATTTTCACAATCAGGATTCCAGCCCACCTTCCGAGGTCCCCTTCGCCCACCTCCAATGCACTGCATCTATCTGGACACCACGTGCTGGCCTGCTCTCGACCTCTTCATGTTCAACTACCGTCGTGACATTGACAGCTTCAACCTGTCTACGCCCTCCCCAACTCCAACCTCTCACCCTCCCAACGCACAGCCTTCCAATCCCTCTGCTCCAATCCCGACCTCGCCGTCAAGCCAGCAGATAAAGGGGGCGCAGTGGAAGTCTGGCGCGCTGACCTCTACACCACTGAAGCCAAACACCAACTCGAGGACACCTCTTCCTACCACCCCCTCGATCATGACCCAACCTCCATCACCAGACCATCATCTCCCAGACCATACAGAACCTCATCACCTCAGGAGATATCCCACCCACAGCTTCCAACCTCATAGTCCGGGAATCCCGCACTGCCCGGTTCTACCTCCTTCCGAAGATCCACAAGCCTGACCACCCTGGCCGACCCATTGTCTCAGCATGCTCCTGCCCCACTCAAATCATTTCCACTTACCTCGACACTGTCCTATCCCCCCATAGTTCAGGAACACCCCACATACATTCGAGACACCACCCACGCCCTCCACCTCCTTTGAGACTTCAGTTTCCTCGGCCTGCAACACCTCATCTTCACCATGGATATCCAGTCCCTCGACACCTCCATCCGCCATTACCAGGGCCTCCAAGCCCTCTGTTTTTTTCCTCTCCCGACGTCCCCAACAGTACCCTTCCACCGACATTCTCATTCGTTTGGCCGAAATTGTCCTCACCTTTCACAATTTCTCCTTCGTATCCTTCCACTTCCTCCAGACCAAAGGGAGTAGCCATGGGCACACGTATGGGTCCCAGCTATGCCTGTCTCTTTGTTGACTATGTAGAATAGTCCATCTTCCGTAATTACACCGGCACTACTCCCCATCTCTTACCCCGCTACATTGATGACTGCATTGGCGTCACCTCGTACTCCCACAAGGAAGTTGAGCAATTCATCAACTGCACTAACACATTCCACCCTGACCTTAAATTTAGCTGGACCATCTCTGACACCTCTCTCCCCTTCCTGGACCTCTCCATCTACATTAATGATGACCGACTTGACACGGACCTTTTTTACAAGCCCACCGACTCGCACAGCTACCTGGATTAGACGTCTTCACACCCTAACTCTTGCAAAAATGCCATCCCGTAATCCCAATTCCTCCGCCTCCGCCGTATCTGCTCCCAGGAGGACCAGTTCCACCACAGAACACACCGGATGGCCTCCTTCTTTAAAGGCTGTAATTTCCACATCCATCAAATTTTTATCTGCACATCCACCAATGTCATTTATTGTTCCGTTGCTCCCGATGCAGTCTCCTCTACTTCCGGGACAGTGCTTTTGGGAACATCTCCGGGTCACCTGCACCAATCAACCACACCCGCCCTGAGGCCCAACATTTCAACTCCCCCTCCCATTCTGCCGAGGACATGGAGGTCCTGGACCTCCTTTACCGCTGTTCCCTCACTACCAGACGCCTGGAGGAAGAACGCCTCATCTTCCACCCCGGAACACTTTGACCCCAGGGCATCAATGTGGACTTCAACAGTTTCCTCATTTCCCTTTCCCCCATCTCACCCTAGTTCCAAACCTCCAGCTCAGCATTGTCCCCATGACTTGTCCGACTTGCCTATTTTCTTTTCCACCTATCCACTACACCCTTCCCCCTTCGACCTATCACCTTCATTCACTCCTCCACTCACCTATTGTACTCTATGCTACTTCTCCCCACCACCACTCTCCTCTCACTTGTCTCTTCTCCCTCAGGCTCTCTGCCTTTATTCCTGTTGAAGGGCCTATGCCTGAAATGTCGATTCTCCTGCTCCTTGGATGCTGCCTGTCCCATCTTTCACCAAGCATGCTGGAAAGTTTCTGTCAGACAGTGGAACCCAACAATGAGAATTACGAAAACTGGGACAGACATTGGCAATTCATTTGGAACTTCAATGTCCGAATGGAGTCTGGGAACATAGGAACAGAAGCAGGCCATACTGCTCATTTGAACCTGAAAGCTGTTTGACACATTGGTGGCTGATCTTGGATCTCAACACCATATTCCTGCTTTCTCTCTAAGCTCCTTAATGCTCCAAAAATGTAAAAGTATTTCAACCTCAGTCTAAAATGGACTATCCTATACTCTGATATTGTGTCACGTCATACTAGACTCCCAAAACATGGGAAAGCTCGTCTGTCTAGCTATGTTAATATTTCCCACATTTCAATCAAATCTCCTCTCATTTTCTGAATACTCATAAACACAGGCCGCTATCTAGCAAACTTGGTATTTTCTCCCGCCAACCATACACGTTCTACTAGTTCTATGCATATTAACATCTGCAAAGAGGGCCCAAGGAATCGGCTGCATTTATATAGTGGAGGAGAGACAGGAGGTGATTGCAGTCTCAGGGTAGATGGAGATGTTTTTCTTGGTGACAACCACTGGAATTCTGAAGCAGAAATGTCTTCAGAGATGCAAGGTTAGCGTGCACGGTTCTGTTGGCAGTTTGGACGGCAGATGCAACTTTAGCATATTTTACAAGAGGGCTGGAATATCCAGGCAGGGGCGTACTGCTGAAATTGTTTTAGGCTATAGAGTCCATCTTTTGTTTAGAAGCAGGGAGCTTCTAGGGGGGTAGAGAGATAAAAGAAGTTTCCTGACTCCATTCCTGATGAAGGGCTTTTGCTCAAAACGTCGATGTTCCATCTCCTTTTCCAGCACCACTCTGATCTAAACTCTGGTTTTCAGTATCTGCAGTCCACACTTTTGCGGATAGAATCCATTTACCAGGCCAACTATCAAGGAAAGGTGGCCAGCATTCTCAACGATCCATCCCACTTTGGCAATGCTTTTCTACGAGCTCTTCCATCGTGGAGAAGGTAATGAAGCCTGAGCAAACTCACCAGCTGTATTCGAAACAGTTTCTATTCTGCTGTTGTTAGTATCCTAAGTGGACTCACAAACTCTTAGCATTCACCTGTATTTTTGTTCGTGCTGCTGTTTACCTACTATTTTCTTATCTATGCTCCTTAACTGTGTGATCTGCCTGTATTGCTCGCAAGACAAAGCCTCTTCGCTGTATCTCAGCACACGTAACAATAAGTTCAATTCAATTCAAGGCTCTGGTCGAACTGATTAGAATATTCTGAGCTGTTGTGGAATCCACATCTATGGAAGCATGTGCTGACTTTCCAGTCGGTCCAGGGAAGGTTTACAAGAAAGAGTCTAGGGAAGAAGGGTTTGTGATATCAAAGGCCGGAGAGGGATCTGGGTCTCAGTGGAGTTCAGAAGGATGGGAGGTCGGAATTTCGTTGAAGGTATGGTATACTGGGAGACCTGGATAGACTGGCCATGGAGAAGATGATTCTACTGGGAGGCGAGACTAAGAGCCAAAGACAAACCTAGACTGAAGTGACATCACTTCAGAATTAGGATGTTTAGGAACTTATTTAACTATGGGTGTGGAATCTGTGGAACTGATTGCCGCAGAACGGTGTAAGAACCAAGTCTCTGACTGCACTTATGACAGAGATAGGTAGAATTAAACTGAAAGAGGTGAGCATGTGGTCAACTAGAAGCAAAAGCAGAAGTGGTGGTAAATCATCAACAAATCTGGCAGCGTTTGAGGAGAGAAATCCAAGTTACTATTTCGGATCGAGTAATACTTTTTCATGGAGGTTCATAGGAATAGAGAGATAGGTTCGCGATTGACAACGGGATGGAGGTTTGGAGGGAGAAGGCAGAAGAATCTGACTTTTAAACATATCAAACAGGATAGGTTTTAGGTTTTACGTCATTTGAGAACGGGCATATTGGCACGAGAGTGTGTGGCTTATGAGGAGAAATTGAGTCGACTGGGATTATTTGCAATTGAGAAGAATGAACGAGGGATGCGCTGGAAATATTTAAAAATATGATGGCAGTCGAAAAGATAGAAGTAGGTAGATTTTTTCCACTGGTGTGGTAAAATACATCTCGGGGACATAGTCTCCAAACAAGCAGAGCAGATTAGGCTATTATTTGAGAAGAAATGTCTTCACAAACAGATTCTGAATCTATGGTATTCACTGCCCAGTGAAGTAATCGAGGCATGCTCATTGCATTTTTTCTAGTCAACGATAGATTTTTGAATAATAAAGACATTAGCTGTAATGGTGAACAGGACAGTAAGTGGAAATGAGTCCACGAGAAGATAGGCCAGGATCTTATTTAATCGAGGAGCCAGCTTGATGGGCCAGATAGACTGCTCCTGTTTCTTATGTTTTCATGATGGAATGTTGGGACAGACTTGTTGGAGGATATGTTCTAATTCTGCTCTGATACCCAATGTGTGGAAAGTGGAAAACAAGGAGAAGTGAGAGGGAGGCAGAAAGGATAGAGAGAAGAGATTGTGAGTGAGGACAGAATGAAGGAAGGAACAAGGACTGGAGAACGGTTAAGAGGGGTGCCATGGAAACCAGGAATCTGGATCGCTGGAAATCAGTGAGGAAAGTAATGCCTTGTAAATTTTTTGTAAGGCAGCATGTGTTCCAGCGGTACAACATCGGGCTTGCCAGGGAATACTTGTTCTGGCAAACCCTCGAATGTTTCTATTTAAATTTGAACATTAGACCTTAGATGAGCTAACAATTGTGCAATGGCCGAATTAAAACCTTCCAGCTTTGTGACTGTTCACTGAAAATGCATCTACCATGATCCTATTCGTCAAATGTGTTTATGATGTGGGGTTTCACTGTGTAGAAGTGTGTCCATAGTTTTTGGAGAAGGAATAACAATTTGTTGCATGCTATTGTCTGTACTCTTGTCTAGATCCAGTGTTGCAAGATGCAAAATATTGGTCTTCCAAAAGGGATCATGCCGTAAAGTTGAGTGGAATAGGAGTTGATAGGAAGGGTGAGGGCAGTTACAAATTAAAAACACTATATATGAATGCACGAAGTATTAGAAATAAGATGGATGAGCTTGAGGCTCTTTTGGAAATTGGCAGCTACGATATTGTGGGAATAACTGATACGTGGCTTCAAGTGGACAGGGCCTGGGAAATGAATATTCAACGCTATACGCATTATTTTAAAGACAGACTGATGGGCAGAGGGTGTGGCAGGCTCTGTTGGGAAGGGATAATATTCAGTCCCTTGCGCGGGGGGGACCTGGAATCGGGGGATGTAGACTCAGTATGGATAGAGCTGAGAAATTCTAAGGGTAGAAAGACCCTCTTGGGAGTTATCTACAGGCCCCAAAACAGTAGTATGGATGGACGGTGTAAGTTGAATAAGGAGCTGAAATTGATCTGTCGCAAAGATGTTACTACAGTTGTTATCGGGGATGTCAACATGCAGGTAGACTGTGAGGATCGGGATGGGATTGGCCATGAAGAAAGAGACTTTGTGGAGTGCCTCCGGGATGGATTCTTACAACAGAAGATGATGGAACCTCCCGGGGGAAGACAATTCTGGATCGGGTATTGTGCAACGAACCAGAATTGATCACGGAACTCGAAGTGAAGGAGCCTTTTTTAGGTAGTGACCATAATACAATAAGCTTCAATCTGCAATTTAAAAGGGAGAGGGTACAATCGGAAGTGACAAAATGTAAACTGGGCAAAAATATAAAGAAGGATAGTAAAAGCTTTTTTTTTAGGTATGCGAAAAGGAAAACAATGATTAAGACTAAAACTGGGCCCTTCAAGACAGATATAGGGGAATAAATTGCAGAGAATAAAGAAATGGCAGAAGAGTTGAATTGGTACTTCAGATCTGTGTTCACTGGGGAAGACACAAACAATCTCCCTGAGGAAACAGTGGCTGAAGGACCTGAACTGAAGGGAATTTATATTTGCCAGGAATTGGTGTTAGAGAGACTGTTACGCCTGAAGGCTGATAAATCCTCAGGGCCTCATGGTCTACATCCCAGGGTACTAGAGGAAGTGGCTGTAGAAATCGTGGATGTGTTGGTGATTATTTTCCTGAGTTCGATAGATTCAGGATCAGTTCCTGCGGATTGGAGGGTGGCTACTGTTGTACCACTCTTTAAGAAAGGAGCGAGAGAGAAAGCAAGAAATTATACACCACTTAGTCTTCTCTGTGTTGAGAAATATGCTGGAGTCAATTACAAATGATGAAATTACAACACATCTGGATAGCAGTAACAGGATAGGTCAGAGTCAGCACGGATTTATGAAGGAGAAATCATGCTTGACTAATCTTCTGGAATTTTTTGAGGATGTAACTCTAAAGATGGACAAGGGAGATCCAGTAGATGAAGTGTACCTGGACTTTCAGAAAGCCTTTGATCAAGTCCCGCACAGGAGGTTAGTGAGCGCACTTAAGGCGCATGGTATTGGGGGCAAAGTACTGACTTGGATTGAAAATTGGTTGGCTGACAGGAAACAAAAAGTAGTGATAAACAGCTCCCTTTTGGAATGGCAGGCGGTGACCAGTGGGGTACCGCAGGGATCAGTGCTGGGACCGCAGCTTTTTACAATATATATTAATGATATAGAAGATGGTATGAATGGTAGCATTAGCAAATTTGCTAATGATACAAAGCTGGGTGGTAGGGTGAAATGTGAGGGGCATGTTAGGAGATTACAGGGTGACCTGGACACTTTAGGCGAGTGGACAGATGCATGGCAGATGCAGTTTAATGTGGACAAATGTATGGTTCTCCACTTTGGTGGCAAGAGCAGGAGGACAGATTACTACCTAAATGGAGTCAGGTTAGATAAAGGGGCAGTACAAAGAGACCTGGGTGTTCTTGTACATCAGTCAATGAAGGTAAGCATGCAGGTACAACAGGTAATGAAGAAAGCTAATAGCATGCTGGTCTTCATAACAAGAGGGATTGAATATAGAAGCAAAGAGGATCTTCTGCATCTGGACAAGGGCCTGGTGAGACCGCACCTGGAATACTGTGTGCAGTCCTAGTCTCCAAATTTGAGGAAAGACATTCTGGCTATTGAGGGAGTGCAGCGTATGTTCACGTGGTCACTTCCTGGAATTACTGGGAACATCTTTTGTTGAAAGATTGGAGCGACTGGGCTTGTACACACTTGAATTTAGAAGACTGAGAGGGGATCTGTTTGAGATGTATAAGATTATTAAAGGATTGGACACTCTCGAGGCAGGAAACATGTTTCCGCTGATGGGTGAGTCCCGAACCAGAGAACACAGCTTAAAAATAAGGGATAGACCATGTAGGACAGAGATGAGGAGAAACTTCTTCACTCAGAGAGTGGTGGGTGTGTGGAATGCTCTGCACCAGAAGGTAGTGGAGGCCCAGTCTCTTGATTCATTGAAGAAAGAGTTGGATAGTGCTCTCAAGGATAGTGGAATCAAGCGTTATGGAGATAAGGCAGGAACAGGATGATCAGCCAAGATCATAATGAATGGTGGTGCAGGCTCGAAGGGCAGCATAGCCGACCCTGCACCTATTGTCTATTGTCGATTGTCTAATGTGCGTTCTGGCTCAGAGTTCCTGGTCTTGAGTCTTTGAAGTTAATGCGTTCTCGAATCTGTTTCTGTCCAAATACCTTAAACACAATCACAAATAAGATAAGGTGATATTTTGACAGTAACTATCATTAAGCACATATGCTATTGAGGATCTTCCGAAAATCAATGTTAGCACTACAGAGTATCATCTTGTCATAACATCATCGAAAATTGAAGGTGTACAAATCAGAACTAACCCTTCAATAGAAAGCTTCCATGCGACTAGATTTTATAAATTAATCACTTCACATTTGCCAGAATTGGGTGCATAACCTCTAAACCCTTCCTATTTATGTGCACCTCCTGATGCCATTGAAAGCTTGTCATTGTATCAGCTTCCACCACTTCCTCTGGCAGCTAATTTCATACATGCACCACTCTTTGTGAGAACGATTTGTCCCTTAGTTACTTTTATATCTCTCCCGTCTCAACTGAATCATTTTTCCTTTTGTTTTGAACTCCCCTACCCAAGGAAAAAGGCCCCAGCTATTTGCATTTTCTATGTAACCATCAGCAAGTTCACCTGTCAGCTCCATTGTAGGTGGTTGGTCATGGCATGACGGCCAGTAAAGAGGTATTCCATTAACAAATATTTGTACAAATCTGAGAGGAGTAAATTTACCAAGAGAAATTAATTAATAGAAAGACCTCTTGCATCTTTTTTTCTACCAGAACTTGGAACGTCATCTGTAAATGTATCAATAGTCCGAGATTTCTCTGCATTATGATCCACAGACTATTTTTTACTTGTTCACTCACTCACTGAACTTATCCTTCGTCGTTTCAGCATTTCTATGTCCTCTTTATATTTTATTGTTCCACACGGCTCTGAGTTATGGGTAACAGTTACACATGATCCATCATCTCAGATATTGATAGGCATTACAAAGAGCTGTATCTCGAGAAACAATTCTTGTGGCACCCATTTTTAACAGCCTGATAACCCAAAAAATGACATTTCATTCCCACTCTCTGTTTTTCTCCTTTCCCAGCCTTTACAGCATGTCCCGTTTCCCCATCACTGCCTGGGCTCACTGACAGAACTAATCGCCTCCACTGTAAACACTAAAGACACATTTGACAATTCTGAAACCTTCTGAGTGTAATCTTTTCCTGGCCTTACTCTCCCCATGTCCCTTCAAGATGATCCATCCCATTAACAGTCAGTTGTGTCAGGTTTAATCACTGGTCAGTCAGTCAAGAGTAGTGTAGCTTTTATTTGTCATTTCTGCCATACACATACAATTGAGGCATCACGAGAGAGAGAGAGAGAGAGAGAGCGAGCGAGCGAGAGAGAGTAGTTTTTATTTGCCATTTATACTATATACAACTGATACAGTAAAAACGAGAGAGTGTTCCTCCAGGACCGAGGGTGCTCCATAGGCAGCACAAACTAAACAATCGTACGTGACATAAGGTGCATAAGAAGTGCAAAACATGCACGTTACAGTGCAATAGAAGAATTATAAATTATGGACATTTTACTGGCTGATCAGACTGTGTTAAGGAGCCTGATGGCTTTGAGAAAGAAACTGTTGCACAATCTGGCTGTGACAGACTGAATGCTTCAGTATCTTCTACCAGATGGCAGGAGGGAGAAGAGTTTGAGGGAGGGTGTGTGAGGTCTTCTACAATACTCTTGGGCTTTCGGATGCAGCGTGTCGTCTATATATCTGTATTGGAGGGAAGGGAGACGCCAATGATTTTCTCAGCTGTCCTCAATATCCATGGTAACGTCTTATTTTCCGAGACTGTGCAATTCCAGAACCAGGCAGTGATGCAACAACACTGGTCACTCTCAACGAACCCCTTGTGGAATGTGCTGAGGATGGGGGTGGGTCGTGGGGTTTCCTCAGCCTGCGCAGAACGTAGAGATGCTGCTGGACTTTCTTGGCTACCAAGCTGCTTTTGAGGGTCCAGGTGAGATTCGCCGCCAGGTTCATGACAAGAAATTTGGTGCTCTTCACGATCTCCATGGGTAAGCATTCCAGTGGAGAGTGATTGCTGATGATAATCAAGAATTATTCACTCCAATCTGATTCTGTACATGTTGTAATTCTGTCAATATCAGCCTCTGTACATGTCCAGTACGCTACGAGTAACAGAGAATATTTCACTCCCTCTCCTGCTGTACAGTTCATGTGTATCGCAGAGTCAGCTCTGGTAGATTGTGGTTTCATTCTAGTCGGAGGAAGTGATTTATCTGGAGATTATGAAACCACTGAGGATGTACTTCAGTGTATTATTTAACAAGGTGAGGAATTCCATTGCGATGTTGATTGTGTGAAAACTAACAATATTTCATCTCAAATAAAGAACAAACATTCCTTCTTGGAAGAACCTGCGGGATTTGGAGGTCACTGTGTTGGACTCGGGTGGACAAAGTTAAAAATCACACAACAGCAGGTTGTAGCCCACCAGGTTTATTTGCAAGGGCTCACCTTCAGAGCGCTGCTCCTTCATCAGGTAACTCATGGGGCAGGATCGTACAACACCAAATCTAAATCAAAAGATCACTGTTTCATGCAATTAAAACAAAATATGATTTATTGAAAACCAATTACCTGACGATCTCGAGGACCCGACGAAAACATGACATCAAAGTTCTGTTTCCAACAGTGACTGTGTCTTTTGTTTACAGCAATTAAACAGACGCCATCTCCAAATGATTGAATTCTTGCCCTTTCTCTCTCCCCACACTTTCCGTGGGGAGTTCTACGCAGGGGTGGACCCTGAACCCACCCCACCCCCTTCTCCACATAATCTTTCCAACGTTGTCCTGAAAAGGGCAAAGGTGGAACCAGTCAAAACGTTCCAGCAAAGAGTGATGTGTGTGGCTGTGGCTGCAGTCTGTGTGTGTAAGTGTGTGGTATTTGGAGACTTACCCCGTAGAGTTAGCAGCAACAATCTTGTCAATGGCCAGTCCAGCTGTCCTCGAGAGGGGGCAGGAGAGCAATGTTGCACAGGGTTGGGGTAAGAGGGTGGTTTGGGGGTGGAGGAGGTGTTGCACGGGATTGGGAGTAGTGACTCGGTATTGGGGATGGGGATGTGTGGCTAATGTTTGAGAGCGGGGGAGGCGATGCACAGAGTTACGGGCGAGGGGGCAGTGTTGGGATGGGGGGAGATGTTGCACGGAGTTGGAAGCGGGGGAGGTATTGCACGGGATTGGGAGTGGGGAGCTGTTTTGTTGGCGTGTGGAACGGTGGTTGTAGCTGGGCACAGTGTTGCACGGGGTTTAGGGCTTGGGAGGTTTTTCAAGGGTTTGGGGTGAAGTTCGGTGTTGGGGTTGGGGGAGGTTTTACACGGAGTCGTGGCCCGAGGAAATGTTGTACGGTGTTGGGGAGGTATTGCATGGATTTGGGGCCGGTTGGGAGGTGTTGCACGGGTTTGGGACGAGGAGGTATTGCACGGGATGTGGAGGAGGGGGGTGTTGAGCTGTTGCACGGTTGTTGGGGGCGAGGTGAGTTGTTGCAAGGGGGTTTGGGACAGGGAGGTGTTGCACAGGGCTGTGGGCAGGGGGAGGTGTTGCACGGGGTTGTGGGCGAGGGGAGGTGTTGCACCGCGTTGTGGTCCAGGGGAGGTTTAGCGCGGGGTTGTGGGCCAGGGTTGGTGTTGCACGGGGTTGTGAGCTGTGGGAGTGGCAGCGCGGGGTTGTGGGTGGGGGCAGGTGTTGCACGAGGTTGTGGTCCGGGGGAAGGTGTTGCACGTGGTTGTGGTCCGGGGGTGGTGTTGCACGGGGTTGTGGGCGGTGGGAGGTGTAGCGCGGGGTTGTGGTCCGGGGGAGGTTTTGCACGGGGTTGGAGGCAGTGTGGGGGCGGGCGTGGCCTCCTGCACTGTGTCCTGCTGCTGTCTCTTGAATGCGGAGCAGACTTTAAAAACTCCGAGCCCGAGCAGAAATGCATTTTATCGATTCACCAAATAATCGATTAGCCAAACAAAATCGTGCCCACCCATCACGTTCAGATAATCAACCACCCCCACCCCCGTGTATTGAACAAAACCCTTACACATACACACGCATCATCTCACAGACTTGTACTCCACCACACTCACACACACTCCACCAAGCACACAAACATGCACTCTCTCACACTCTGGTTGAAACAGTCTCTCTCTTCCTGACACACACACACACACACGTCGTTCTGAGGGTGAATTTGCATTTGCAGAATTGCACTGAATAACAATTGGGCGGCACGGTGGCACAGTGCCTCGTAGTGGCAACGACCCGGGTTCAATTCCCGCCTCAGGCAACTGTCTGTGTGGACTTTGCACATTCTCCTTGTGACTGCGTGGGTTTCTTCCCACAGTCCAAATAAGTGCAGGTTAGGTGAATTGGCATTCTAAATTGCCTGTAGTGTTAGGTGAAGGGGTAAATGTAGGGGAAAGGGTCTGTGGGGTGCTCTTTGGAAGGTCGGTGTGGGCTTTTGGGCCGAAGGGCCTGTTTCTGCACTGTAAATAATCTTAAAAAAACAACATTGAGTTCTTTGAGAACGTGACCAAACTGGTGGTGGTGTCTATGTGTTTCAGTAAGGAGCTTGATAAGCTTCCACATGGTCGTCTCTTTCACAAAATATGGAGGCATGAGATTGAAGGTGATTTAACAGGTTGGATCAGAAATTGGCTAGGTGAAAAAAACTAGAGAGTAGTGATTGATGGGAAATATTTATTCAGTTTCTAGTGGCATCCGGCAAGGATGGGTTTTGGTTCAACTGTTGTTTGTAATTTGTATAAATGCACTGGATGAGAGGATAGAAGGATATTAATGTTGGTAGAGTTGTCAATAGTGATTAAGGATGTTGCAGGTTACAGAGAGACATAGATAAGCTGCACATCTGGGCCGAGAAGTGACAATGGATTTTCATGCTTCAAGATGTAAGGTGATTCACTTTGGAAGGGGTAACAAGAATGCAGAAACCTGGGCTAATGGTAAGATTCTTGGTAGAGAAGATAAACAGAGAGGTCTCGGAGTCCAGATATTCCTCAGTTTGATAGGGCTGTTCTGAAGGCATACGGTGTGTTAGCGTTTATTAGTAGAGGGATTGAGTTTTGGAACCACGAGGTCATGTTGCAGCTGTACAAAACTCTGTTGCAACCACATTTGGAATATTGCATGCAGTTCTGATCACCATATTATAGGAAAGATGTGGAAGCTTTGGAAAGTGTTCAGAGGAGATTTACGAGGATGTTGCCTGGTATGGAGGGAAGGTTTTATGAGAAAAGGCTGAGGGAAGTTAGAGAGAAGAGGTTTGAGTTGGCGACTTCATCGAAGCTTATGAGATAATCAGAGGGTTTCATAGGTTGGACAGTGAGAGTCGCTTTCCTAGAATGGTAAGGGATGACATGAGCGGGCATAGCTTTAAATTGAGGGGTGGTATCTGTACGACAGATGCCAGAATTCGTTTCTATTTTAAGGAGTGCAAGCGGTATGGATTGCCCTGCCTGTAGCAGTAGTAGACTCACCAACTTTTAAGGGCATTTAAATGGTCATTGGATAGGCATATGGATGAAAATGGAATAGCGTAGGTTCCATGGGCTTCAGATGGGTTCCACAGGTAAGCACAACGTCGACAGCCAAAGGGTCTGTGCTGTGCTTTAATGTTCAATGTTCCATGTTCTATTTGAAGAAACATTTTATCTTGCTCAAAAAGCACACAACCTGCAAGCAGTAAATGCAGGCAGTTGTTCCATAATTTTTTTAAATATAAATTACTACTTTGGAAATTGAACGTATCTGGCTCAAAATTGGGATACAGACAGACTGTAAACTCACAATTTTAATACATTGTCTTCTTGAGATGTCACTTTTTTCGTAAAACCCGAAGTTACCTCGAAAATATGACTTTTAAAAGTGCTGGAATTTTGTAATAATGTATCAAAACCCGAAACCTATTCTAAAAACAATGCAAGAGTTAACATCAATGTTAAACAGGGAAGCCACATCCCTGTGTTGAGGAGAACCGTTCTCAGAGAGACATTTAACAACCAGAATATCGTTACCAAATGGTCATACTCAATATTATGACAACTCTGACATGAGATTGTTGCATGGAGGGGTATGGTACTTGTTATCAATAATAGCATATACGCATTTTGCTGTGTTTGTTCTTAACCAAATGGGATTTACATATTCCAATAAACTTTTAAAAAAATCTGTTCGGTCACAACTGGGGTTTAAATTACTGTCGTCACCTGTTTATTCAAATTCTTCAAAAACAATTGGAGTGCGCTGTAACAATCCCCCGGGCAATGCCAGCAGTTATAAATGAAAAACTTTGTGAAATATTGCATCATTTATTAATACGGAGAGAGATAGCTTGAACAAAAATATTCTCGAGAAAATGCTTCTTCCAATTCAGAAGGCGCAGCAAATATTTTACACAGTTCTTCCAATTCCAACAATTCCTGGTGAGTATGTTGCGTCAGTGAATGTGGGCAAATCTGTCTTGAGGATTCCCTACGGTTTCACACTGCAATTCAAAGTGATACATGGGCATTTTGGGGCCACTCTCAAACATGGGTAGATGATCGGTGGTCTCGTCTCTGGTTACAGATTACCCTGCAGAATCCCCATCACTGCAGACCCGGAAGAATTTGCTTTAGCAATTGAAATTGCCATTTTATAATTCAGTTTGTCTTGCGACATTCTAGAAATATCCAATTCAATCGGAGACTAGAGAGAGTTTCGATGAAATTAAGTAAAATACTCACTTTCGTTTTCTCGTGTGAACAACCGTTAGGTTTCTCTATTTGTCTGAAGGTAATAATTAACTTATAGATATTTCTGGCACTGCACATTCTTTCTCTTTAAAAAACTGTGTTTATATACTGGCCCGAGGCTGAATGGGTTTGTGCACAATAAACGTTTGTTGTTATTTTCTGATTGTATGCAACCTAGCATTCTGGAATCTGAGTTTAAGGAAAACACCATAAGTTGAGAAACGTTTTTAGTACACTTTTAACTGTGAGTCATTTCTTTCATCCTTTGGAACACCCTGGAACTGGGTGTATGTGTCGATCTGTGCTCATGAGAAGTGACCCAGAGAATGAGTCAATTCGACTATTTTGATTTGAAAAGTTCCTGTTCATCCCAGACCAAAAGTGTTGGGATAAAGGAAGCCCTGATGAGTTTAAAAGCTGAGTAGATTGATTCTCAGCTGTGTGTTAGATTCCTGAAGACACTACTGCTGTTCCGCTCTAAGAGTGGAAATCGCAACTGACATAACCAACTGTAAAATCCAGGTTTTTTAATGTCAGTATTATACGAGAGGTGTTTTTTTTTGCGTCAGTGGTGGCGATCTGTATACATTATATGTTTTTTTTCTCAATTTATAGGGTGTTTTCAGGTTAATGAGTTTATAGATTTACTGTGTGCTCAATGCGTTTGAATCTCTGTTATGAGTACACAGTTTTCATTGTTCTGTTTTCTCATCATTTGTTTGGTACTGAACTGTTGCTTTGTTGTTAAACTAAAATTTGCAGCATTGTGTGTTTACGAGTTATCTAGAGATCATGTTGTTCAAAACCAAAACAAATACCGTTCAGATCCATCACGTTCTATTCAGGTCCCGATTCTGGCTCGTACTGCAGTTAATTCATCTCTTATCATACAGAAGAAATGTTGTTAAACTCATACTCTAACTTCTGAGTAACTGATTAGCTGATCCTACATCACCCTCCAGCCGTCCAGGTCCAGTACATAGCCCAGATTTTGACCAGACACCTCTGGGAATCAATTCCATATTTACTCTTTCCCAAACGCATCCTCCCTTAACCTGGATGTCATCCAACCTGAAACAAACCGCCCACATTCCTGCAAAACCTAGAACTCTGCTATCACATAAAACACTGGGTAGATTACAGCTGCAATGTTGTGCACAGTTGTGGCCATCCCTGTGCAGGAAGAGCAGAATTTCACTGGGATGAACACAGAGTAGACTTACAACCAAATTACCAGCACTTGGAAATTAGAGCAGCATTGAGGAAAGATTGGATAGGGCTAGACATGTTTTCTGGAGCGCAGAGGAGAATAATGTAAGTGAGGTGCACAAACTCTGGAGAGTTTTGATACAGACCTGTTACCACGAACGGAAAGGAGCATTTATCATGGGACATGCATTGAGGCTAACTGCTGAAGGATCATTCAGTTCATGAAGGCTAACCATTCCATACAGACAGTCGTGGTGTGTCTGGACGTCATTTCCCAGCTTGGGGTCGTCAGGTGGTAATTCTCAATTTATTTAAATGCAACCAGGATCTTCGAGGAGAAAGTGAGGTCTGCAGATGCTGGAGATCAGAGCTGAAAATGTGTTGCTGGAAAAGTGCAGCAGGTCAGGCAGCATCCAAAGAACAGGAGATTCGACATGTCGGGCTTATGCCAGAATCATCGAATCTCCTGTTCCTTGGATGCTGCCTGACCTGCTGCGCTTTTCCAGCAACACGTTTTCAGCAACCAGGATCTTGCATTGAAGTGTATTAACCAAGAAGACTGCGGACCATGTATTGGACATTGGAATGAGAATAGGGAGCTGGTTCAATTTCCTTTGAGGTAAAATCAAGGACTGCAGATGCCGAAAACCAGAGTCGAGATTCGAGTGGTGCTGGAAAAGCACAGCAGGTCAGGCAGCATCCAAGGAGCAGGATACTCGACGTTGCAGGCAAAAGTCCTTCACCAGGAATAAAATGCAGCACCTGTGCTTTGTTTGCAATTATCAGTTCTTGTCTGCGGAAAAACAGAATTAAACGTTTGAGTCGAGAAAGTCTTCTTCAGAAGAACATTTCTCTATGCAGCGTGATTCCAGTCACCAAACATTAACTATATTTTTCTCTTAACCGACGCTGCCACACCCGTTGAGTTTCTCAAACTACTTTTGCGTCTGTTCCACTTCTCCAGGATAAACAGCTATTTGATTTAGTATTGCAATGTTCAAACTCCTAACAAGCCTCACAGAAGCACTTCCTGGAATCATAGAAGATGACCACACAGAAGAGGTAATCCGTTCCATCAGGCTTATGCAATGAAAGCTACACTGAAGCTGTAGTCGTCCTAGTTTCCATAACCAGGTTAATCGCCTCGAATGTTATGACACTTCGAGTCCTCATCCAAATAGTCATTCAAGGTTGGGAAGTATATTGCCTCAGCTACCACCCCATACAGTGCATTCCAAATCCCTAACACTCTCTGGGTGAAAGCCTGTCCGCAAATCCCCTCTGTCTTTTATTTGAAAAACATGGTCCCTTGACTTCTCTGCACAGATCGAATAAAACAGAAAAGAGTGCACACACCAGAAATGATTTCGGCTTGCAGATGTCCTTTTGAGATCTGCCATGAAAACTTCCCAATTGACGCATTCATTTGCTGACAACAAATATTGCTCTCTGGGCAGACTCAGATAATGTTTGATCAGTAGTTTCCATTTCCAGTTTTCTTCTGTCTCCTACAGTTAATTTCCTGGTGGTTTTGATTCTCACGCGAGGGAAATGTGGGCTCTCTCGGTGTACAACGCGATGCCTGTTGGCTATGGCAACGTTGGATCTACTGTTCATTTTCATAAACATCATACTAAGGCGATTCAATATATATTACTTCCAAAGCTCTCTCCTGGACATCACCCCTGTGTGCAGTATTATCTTTGTTTTGGCTCGTGCAGCCACAGACTGTTCGATCTGGTTCACTGTCCTTTTCTCCTTTGATCGTTTTGTGACCATTTGCTGTCTGAAAATGAAGAGAAAATTTTGGACAGAGAAAACCTTTGCTGTGGCTCTAGCGACAATTGGCATTCTGCTCTGTTCAAAATGTGTTCCTTTTTATTTTGTGTTTAAACCTAAGAAGATAATTAACAACATTCCACGGTTTTGCCGAATACCATTAAGCTATTATAGAGACCCCAGGTGGCTGGGATTTAAGTGGTTTGATAACGTTTTAACACCTTTCATCCCATTCGTGTTAATTCTTTTGATGAACACTCTGACGATGAGGCGTGTTTTGGTGGCAAAACGACTCCGCAAGACTCTGAGGGGTCTTGGCACGAGAGAGAATCAGAGAGACACAGAGATGGACAGCCGAAGAAAGTCGATAATTTCCCTCTTCACCATATCCATCAGTTTTACACTTCTGTGGTTAGTGGATGGTATAACCTTCTTATCCCAAGGCTTTCATGGAATAACAGGCTATTTTGGGAGGGCAAATATTTTACCGTATGTCGGGGATATGCTCAAGGATTTCAGCTGCAGCACAAACACATTATTTTATGCAGTGACTATGTCCAAGTTCAGAGAGAAGGTGAGGAATGCGGTGCAACAACTGGTCAAGTAAATTCTTCACTTCACGATGTCAGCAAAACAACTGGTAGGTCCAAATGTGGTCGCAGCATTCACAGGAATTACATATATCTGGCCAAGATACCATCAGGACAAAGGAAGGACTGCAGATGCTGTAGGTCAGAGTTGAGAGTGTCGTGCTGGAAAAGAACAGCAGGTCAGCCAGGATCCAAAGAGCAAGAGAATCAATGTTTGGAACAAAGCCCTTCATCAGAAATTGAGGGCTGATGCCCGAAAGGCCGAAACACTTGCTCCAGGGATGCCGCCTGACCTGCTGTGCTTTTCCAGCATCACACTCAGGATCCCATCAGTACAATCGCATCGATCTGAGTATAACACCCAGCAGTGCATGGGGAAGGGTCACAGACAGTGAACAGCAGGAGGCCAACCAGTTCAACGAGCCTGGGGTGGCGCAAAGTCAGGGGGTATTGCAGAAAGACAGAATGAGAAAGAGAGAAAGACAGAGAAAGAAGAAAACAGAGAGAGAGAAACAGAGAGACAGACAGACAGAACGCGAAAGACAGAGACTGAGGGGAAGACGGAGAGAGACAAAACCAGGCAGAACGGTGTATGGAGAGAAGCAGACAAACTGATACAGGAAAGATAGGCTCAGCGAGAGAAAAACACAGACAGACACAGAGAAGGAAAGAGAAAGGGAAGGGGGAAACGTGAGTCAAAGACAAAGGTGAGCGAAGAAGGGACACAGAGAGGGTAACGAGACACAACGCTATTCCAGCTCGTCCAAGCTCCCTCTCCACATGTTCTCTCTCCCTCTCTCACACTTTGTGTGTGTGTGTGTGTGTGTGTGTGTGTGTGTGTGTCCCATGAGGGACACGGTCTGCTTTGGAGAAGCTTGAGGGATGCCGATTCAAACAGAACCCACACAATCTCACTCACACAGAGACAGATAGACAGAGCGAGAGAGATAGTGACTCACCAATGCTTAATCCTTGTCAGCAAGAGGCTGATGGCTGCCTGAGCCAGGTTTAAATAGCCCTCGGTCTGTGAGTCAAACCCCATTCGTTCCAAGTCCTAGCTCATCCAGTTAGCTCCTAGCTCTCAATATCTGACATTCACCTCCCACAGGTATGGGAACACACCATCCATGAACTTTGTAGGACAATGAAGAAGTCTGAGAGAATGCAGCAGGTCAATGTTTTATACCAGGGCTGTCCCAGTCTGACCCTGTCCTTCCCTTAAATCGTCCAATGGGTTCCAGCCTGTGAACGAAAACACACACACGCACACACACACACACACAGACATAAAGCTGCAGGTTCAAACCGTGAGCAGCCCCAGAGACACACTCACAACAGAAACTAACACCAGTTTATTCCACAAACTAACTCATGATATTTGCACAACTAACACAGATACTTTGCACAAATTGATACAATTGTTTTCCCGGGTGAGAACAGGCTTGTCTCCCAAATTAAGACCAGAGTTTTGTACAGATTGATAGAACTGTTTGCAAGTTGATTGCACATATTTATACAAAGTATTTGCACAAGGTAACACATTTTTTGTGCAAATTGATGCAACGTTCTTTGCCCAAATTAACACAAATTTATTTCACAGATTAACACAGGACTTTTGCGCAGATTAATGAAACTACAATGAACCTGTGCAGTCTGGAAGCTTGCTGATTTTGAATTTTATCTTTATGAGGATACAACTTCTACTAATAAACAAAGTGTTTTTACACTTTGACATCTCAAAGGATTACACAGAGGGACAGGAAGGACAGCTCGACTGGAGCGGGCAAGTCGAAAGGAACATGCATCAGAATTCAGTCAGAGGAAGAACAGCTGTCCATCTGACGACATCTAACAGCACAGCACTCTGTCTGTAACCATCAAATTATGAATGCCACCTGAGAATATTATCAGAACTATCCAAATACCCAAAATGACCACAGAAACCAAACAAATGATGGAAATTCTACACTGAGCAACTTCGTAGCCCTGTAGCAATGCCATAATAATCCCAGGGTTCCCCTGACTCCCCTCCCTCACTGGTCAGTGTTACTATTCAGGGTCTGACCTTAACATCAATGTGAGTATTAGCTTAGGGATCAGTAATGTTCTTTCTCTGCATTACAGGTGAGCTGCAGTGGCTTAGAAAATAGAGCAAACTTTTCTTTTACCGTTTAAACAAAAGTGGTAAATTTTTTGCATAGACTCAGAGAGATGAAGCAATCGACAGCATGCACATATATTTATGTGCATGCATACTTACATACACATCTCTATTTCCATTTTCTTTGGATTTATTTGAAATGCATACAATTCAGAAAAAATAAAATGAACATCCGCAAGTGCTCCAAGAAATACATCTCTGCAGGAGCATGTGCAGACCACCAGAGGGTGCCAACGTTTGCCATTAGACATAAGGAGTTTATCTCTCCAGGCCAATCTGGTCCGAATTCAGAGGCAATCCTCCCTCATTCCAGAATCCCCAACCAGTCATCCTGCCCCTTCCCTTCTTCCCTGTTTGAGCAAACCAGTAGTCCATCAAAGAAGCCCCCCAACCAATCCAGCGAATTTCCCGATTTGATATCCTGTGGCCGCCCTGTTTCCAGGGCATGAGGAAGGTCAGTGAGGGCCATGGCTACCCCTCACCTGAAATAGTCAACTATGGAGTGAAGCACACATCTTCCTGTCTAATGTTCTTGTGCAGTTGGCTGAGGGAACCAAGTGAAACATCTCAAAGTTTGCAGATGATTGGGAGGCTGAGCTGTGATGAGGATGCCAAGATCTCCCATCATGCTCTGGCATGGTGGGTGAGTGGGCAAACCAATGGCAGATGCAGCGTAATTTTGAGAAATGAGAAGTGTATTCACTTTGGAAGCAAAAACAAGAAACGGAAAGGGTGCAAATTGGGTGAGGGGAGTGTTCAGCGAGACTTGGGTGTCCTTGTGCACCAGTTGCTGAAGGTAAGCATTGATGTGCAGCAGGCAGTAAAGAAGGAAAATGGGATGCTGGCCTTCATTGTGAGAAGTTTCGAGGACAGGAGGAGGAATGTGTTGTTGCAGTTATACAGGGCATTGGTGTGACAGCGACCATCCCTAAAATGTTGTGGGCAGTTTTGTTCTCCATTTCTGAGGAAGGAAGTTTGCGTTCTCGAGGGAGTGCATTGATAGTTTGTCCAGTCTGATTCCGGGAATGACGGGACTGATGTGTGAGGAGAGATTGACCAAGTGAGGATTGTTTTCACTGGAGTTCAGAGGAATGAGATGGTTGGGGGGTGGGGATTATCATAGAGACTTCTAAAACTCTAACAGGACTAAACAAGGTAGGCATAGGGAGGATGTTCCTGACGGTGGATGCGCCCGGAAACAGGAGTGAGAGTCTGAGGTTTCGGGGTGGACCATTTAGGACAGAGCTGGGAATGACATTTCCTCACCCAAAAAGCGGTGACCCTGTGCAATTAGTTACCACAGGAAGTAGTTGATGCCAAAACGTTGAATGCATTCAAGAGCCGGCAACATATAGCACTTTTGTCGAATTCGAACAAAGATTACGGGGAGACAGGACGAGGCAGCTGAGTTGGACAATCAGACATGATCATGATAAATGAAGGAGCAGGCTCAAATGTCGAATGGCCCCCTCCTGCTCCTATCTTCTTTGTTTCTACGTTTTGACTACTTGCTGATTGCTGCCATATTTGTTTATCATTCGGTTTGTTGGATTTTGCTGTGTGCAATTGGCTGCCTTATTTATCAATTAATTGGATCTACACTTGTTCGAATATAATTACACTGTAATGGAATATGTGAAGCATCTGGAGGACACATTGTGGATGTGCTTTCTTCTTGAACATTTTCCATTGCGCTGTCTGTCAAACACAGTTCTCAGCCCTCCAGTGAGATTTGTTGATGATTGACCTCCGTATAACAACTAACATCGGTGCAATTTCTTTCAGGAGACTGGCCATAGATGAAGTGCCTCTTTTTCTACCCCATTGAGGAAGGTAGATTTGTTCTTTGCATTTAATATGTTTATACAAAATAGCATGTAAAAACAACTGTATGTGTATTTGGATTGGCAATGCTAAACTGTTCACAGTGTTCAGGTATGTACAGGTTAGGTGGGTTAACTGTGGTAAATGGAGGTTATTGGGATTGGGTAAGGATTGATGCTCTTTGAAAGGTTAGTGCCGTCCAAAGGGGCTGAATCCCTGCATCTGTAAATGGTGACTCAGTGGTTAGTACTGCTGCCTCACTGTGAAAGGTTTTGGGTTGAGTTCCATCCAACCAGTTGGGTTGGTCGGGATTCTATTCTATGATTCATTTGGAATTGGCTCAACTTAATTTCTGAGGCAAGCTGAGTGATGTTTCCTCGTCTGCACAATGTAGTTGTTCAATCTAAAGGGGGTTTCTGAAATGTAGGTGGCAAATGCGGTTCATTTTCAATTCTTTCCATAAGTTTTGTGTTTGGATGCAAGGGCACATCCCTTCTCCCCCAAACCTTTCCTATTCATGTGCATATAGAAATGTCTTTTAAATATTGTAACTGTGTTCTCATCCACCACTTCCTGCGGAAGTTCATTCCACACCCAAACCACCATGGTGAGATTTACTAAATTGGAGTGGTTCTGCTTTGAGTATTGAGGTTGCTATGAGGTTGGAAAGAGGGGTTCAAAACTATCGCTGTTTCTTCACTTCTCTGAAAGCTATGGCTTGGTGATGTGACCATTTCTAAAGCTGACCCTTTTTGAAGAGTTGATGCAAAGGTTATGTATGAACTCTCCGTTATAAAAACCACCAATACAGATATGGGAGGCGGGCAACCTTAGACCACCCTCACTTTACCCTACAATGGTTGTAAACCAGTCCTGTCTGCTCTGGAACGCAAGCAGGCCATTTGGGGTGCCTTCTAAGGAGTCCACCCACCTGGGAGAAAAATCTAAGGAAAATGTCCAAGCTCGTTATCTGCTACTTATTGATCTTCCTTGTTATTAGCATATCATCCAGATAATAGGCAATTAGGGACAGATATTGTAAAATGCTGTCCATAATCTGCTGAAATATTGCAAAGGCTGACATTATCGCAATTGTCAGTCTGACATATTGGAAGGAATCCTTCTGGCTATTAACTGCAGCATACTTTGGGAATCCTCATATAACCTCAATTTCAAGTACACATGGCTCAATTCCAGTTTTGTGAAGGACACCCTCCCGGATGGCTTTGTGTTTCTGCCCTCCGTGTGAGTGACTGGGTGATTATCCTGCTTCTGCAAAAGAAGGTTTACCATTTGTTTATAGTCCCCAGAAACCGATTTATCGGAGTTAAGAATTGATGTGACAGGTGCTACACATTCCACAAACTGGACTAGCATGATGATTCCTTCACTTTCCAGCTGTCTGATTTCTGTCTCTACTTTTACCCATAAGGCAAATGGCATTGGGTGGAATTCGTTCCTGGTTAACATGCAGGGTGGCCTTGGTATCTTTGATAGTCCCTAGACCTTCCTGAAAAACACCCTGTTATTTCATGAGGAATTCACTCTGGCAGCTATTTTTTAATCAACAAGTGTTGAGCGAATCAAGGTGAATCTTCCCCAATCAACATCGCAGCATCAAACCTTTTACTACAATCTGTTGCACCTGAAGCAGTTACTGCTCGTAAAAGACTGGAACATTACCTTAATTTGTAAAGGCTCCCCCGGTAGAGGTTCTCAGTCTCGCCAAGGTCTAGCACAAATTTAAGCCTTGGAGTTCAGAGCAAATTTTGTGGAATTCTAGTTCTGTCATCACTGAAACTGTCACGCTGTTATTGACCTCCATTAGAACCAGGTGACTACTCAACCAGACGTTTATTTTGATTTGTTCAGATTTAAATGTTTCCACACAATTTAACTGTTCCCAACTCGATGTATATGAACTTTCCAGAACGTTCAGTCTCCTGGATTGAGGCACCTCCGCCCTCAGACCCCACCCCTCCAACTGTAACAAGAACAGAATGCCCCGGTGCTCACCTTCCACCCTACCAAACTATGCATAAACCAAATCATCCTCCAACATTTCTGCCACCTCCAAAAAGACCCCACCACCAGGGGTATATTTCCCTCCCCATGCCTTTCCGCTTTCCACAAAGACCGTTCCCTCCGTGACGACCTGGTCTGGTCCACGCCCCCTACGACCCACCCTCCCATCCTGGCACTTTCCCCTGCCACCGCAGGAACTGTAAAACCGGTGCCCACATCTCCTCCCTCACCTCTATCCAAGGCCCTAAAGGAGCCTTCCACATCCATCAAAGTTTTACCTGCACATCCGCTAATATCGTTTGTTGTATCCATTGCTCCCGATGCGATCTCCTATACATTGGGGAGACTGGGCGCCTCCAAGCAGAGTGCTTTAGTGAACATCTCCGAGACACCAGCACCAATCAACCACACCACCCCGTGGCCCAACATTTCAACTCCCCCTCCCACTCTGCCGAGGACATGGAGGTCCTGGGCCTCCTTCACCGCCGCTCCCTCACCACCAGACGCCTGGAGGAAGAACGCCTCATCTTCCGCCTCAGAACACTTCAACCCCAGGGCATCAATGTGGACTTCAACAGCTTCCTCATTTCCCCTTCCCCCACCTCATCCTAGTTTCAAACTTCCAGTTCAGCACTGTCCCCATGACTTGTACGGATTTGTCTGACTTGCCTTGCTTCTTGTCCACCTATCCACTCCACCCTCTCCTCCCTGACCTATCACCTTCATCTTCTCCCCCACTCACCCATTGTACTCTATGCTACTCTCTCCCCATCTCCACCTTCCTCTCGCTTATCTCTCCATGCTTGCAGCTCACTGCCTTTATACCTGATGAAGGGCTTTTGCCTGAAACGTCGATTTCGCTGCTCATTGAATGCTGCCTGAACTGCTGTGCTATTCCAGCATCTGCAGTCATTGACAAGCAGTGCCCTTCACTGACAGCTGGGGCTGCCTGATTAGACCATATCAACAGCCTCAATCAGGGAAGTCACTTTGCAATCACTACAGATAGCAAAGGTATTAAACGCTCTTCCTGTCTGGCAGGATTACACCTCAATTACGACCACTCTCTGGCAGAGAGTGTATTAAACACAGTTCCATAAACAATATTTGATGCCCCTTTGGTAATTGGAGTTGGAGACTGCTGTGCTTTGTGTGGTAAGAGGCCCCTGTATTTTGTGGGGTTACCCGCCCCTGTAGTAATTGGGATTTGAGGCCCCTGTAATAATTGTGGTTGGAGGGCCCTGAAGTAATTGAGGTTAGAGTACCCTTAGTAATTGGGGTTCGAGACCCCTGTGATTTGAGGGTCTAATGGCTGTTGTACTTTGTGGGGTTAGAGGTTCCTGTTGTGAGAAACAAATCTCACTCACTTGCAATAATTTCAGTCCGAGACAAGATCTGAATCAGTAATGCCCTTTATTTCACACTTGCAAGTGGGTGTGATGTCCACAAGGCAGGGACAAAACACACTGAATTCAACAAATACTCGAGATTTGTATAATTTGGTTGCCACAATTCTTTTTAAAAATTTCATTGTTTCCCTCCCTGTTTACATCCTCCACTTCCCTAAGACCGGTACCCATTACTCCTGTTTATCTCGTGTCTTATCCGGTCTTGTCTGTGAAATAAATGCTCATTCCTGTTCTCAAGGCCATTTGCCCTCATCCTGCTGTGGGCACATCCTTGCCTTACCATTATCTACTCCTTCCTCTGTGCCGCCCCTCTCAGCATCTTATCACTAAGCCCTTTTAATTGGGGTTTGTTCCTGTGTTTCTTTAAAAGTGGGAAACAGATGTTTATACAGGCCTGTCTTCACAGCATGTTACCACTAAGCCAGTATTTCTACCATTGTCTTACAGTCCCATTTCTTTCTTGCATACACTTTTAGCTAATTGCAGAAGTAACATTAATTTACCATATCGCACACTGTAATAAGTGGGGTTATAGCCCCATCGTATTGGGGGTTAGAGGCCCCTTAATTAATTGATGTTAGAGGCCTCTGTATTAACTGGAGTTGGGTGGCCCTGCATTAATTTGGGTTAGAGGCCCCTGTGATTTGTGGGGTTAGCGGCCCCTGTCGTAATTTGGGTTAGAAAACCCTGTAGTAATTGGGGTTCGAGTCCCCTATAGTAATTGGGTTAGAAGCCCCTGTGGTTAATGGGGTTAGAGTCCCCTGTAGTATTTGGGGATCGAGTCCCCTGTAGACCAACAGTTTTGTGAAGGTTTAAAGTAGTTAAGATAAATATGGATG